>NC_091299.1:55866879-56184379 GCF_038502225.1 Cherax quadricarinatus | reverse complement strand
GAGGATATGGGCCCTAGGTAAATATGCTCAGTTGAGTTACAGGGCAATTGCCCAGAGGAGACATGTCATCTGAAGCAGGTACACCCGAATTAAATGAGGAGCCCAGTTGAAAGGAAGGTGAAAAGATTTACACTAAGGTCCTCTCAGTCCACCAAGCAAGGCCGAGGAATGTAAGGGGAGAGCTGTTAGGAGCATTGATAACAGTGAGGGGGGAGAAGGTAGAGAAGGTGACAGATGTAGAGGTACGACCATGCCACCAAGAGTTACAGGAAAAATAAGGGATGCAGTGACACTGAAGGAAAGGCAGTGAGAGGAGGACAGGGAGAAATCAGCATTTATTCTTGGGTTTGAGGAGAACAACGGGAGGACACTTAATGAAAGACATCAGGATGAAAAACAGGAGATTGAAAACATCATCAAAGAAATAGATGAGGAGGATATGACTGAAATAGTAAATTTTCAGAGAATTGGGGGGTACTCGAAGGGGAGAAATCGGCTAGTCAAACTGATTTTCAAGACATAAATGGTGTGGAACAGGATCCTGCAAGTTAAAGCACTGCTGAAGGAAGTATCAACATATAAGACGATGTTTCTAGACTATGACAGAACAATAACAGAATGACAGCAGCTGAGGGAGAAGACACAAACACGAAAAGAGCTAGGAAGAGAGACAGTGTCAGAGTCAGCAGAGGACAACCAGAGCTGGACAGATCAACAAAGACATGCACACACAGAACCACCATCAGAACCCCACAGCCAAACACATTATCCCAACACGGACCACAATCCACACTTACAGCCTGTACCCCACAATATGTTGTAGAATCCCAGAGAACACTACCAGGCCCCTCACCACCAGAGAACCCCCAAAGCACAGTGTTGGAGAGGAAACTGAAGGTATAGTTCACCAGTGCTGATGGAATAATGAACAAATGGGAGGAGTGGCTTGAAAAATCAAAGAGGCATCACCAGACATCATGTCTCTCACTGAAACCAAGCTCACAGAAATGGGATATCAGATCCTGAGGAAAGACAAATGGAACAAAAAGGGTAGATGAGTGGCAGAAAAGAAGCAAGAAACTACAAAATAGGAACACTTCTGTCTAGAGGTCCCAAGGTGGCAATTGCAGTGACATATAACCCACCACAGAACAGGAGAAGGCCAAGGCAAGAGTACGATAAGAGTAACAGAGCGATGGTTGAACCACTGGCTGAAGTGGCCAGAAGAGATCATACATGCAGGGCAAAGCTAGTGATTGTGGGTGATTTCAACTAGGAAGAAATTGACTGGGAGAACTTGGAGCCACATGGGAGCCCAGGAACGAGGAGGGCTAAGACGATGGAGGTGGTACTGGAAAACCTCATGTACCAACACATAAGGGACACTACCAGAGAGAGGAGAGGGTGAACCAGCAACACTGGACCTAGTATTCACCTTCAGTAGTGCAGATATTGAGGACATCACATATGCAAGACCCCTTGGGGCCAGCTACTACGTGGTTCTGAGCTTCGAACACATAGTAGAATTACAGTTGAGAGTGAACCAGGAAAGGCACGACGAGCAAAGCCTAACTACAAGAGATGGGACTGCAGAGGCATGAAGAATTCCTGCGCGAGGTTCAGTTGGGCAGAGCAATGGCAAGGAAGTCAGTAAATAAGATGATGGAATATGTGACAATAATATGCAAGGAAGCTGGGGAGAGGTTTCTATCCAAGAGTAAGAGATACTACGAGAAGGCAAGCATGAGTACTTGGTTCACTCAAAGTTGTAGAAAGGCCAAAGCCTAGTGTGCTAGAGAATGGAAGACGTATACAAGGTAAAGGAACCCGGAGAATAGGAAAGCAGTTGTAGAGCCAGAAATGAATATGCACAGGTAAGAAGGGAGGCCCAACTACTATACTTAAATGACAAAGCAGCTAAAGCCAAATCTGACCCAAAGCTGCTGTACAGCCACATCAGGAGGAAAACAACAGTCATCGACCAGGTAATCAGTCTGAAGAAGGAAGAAGAGGGAGAGATCACAAGAAACGACCGAGAAGTATGTGACGAGCTCAACATGAAATTCAAACAAGTGTTCACAGGGAAGACAGAAGAGCCTCCGGAAAGACAAAGAGATGGGGTATACCATCATGTGATGGACACAATACATACAACCGAAGAAGTAGTGAAGAGGCTGCTAAGCGAGCTTGATACCTCAAAGGCGATGGGGGCTGGATAACATCTCTTCATGGATCCTGAGAGAGGGAGCAGAGGTGCTATATGTGCCACTAACAACAATCTTCAACACATCCATCGAAGGAAATATAAACACATATTCAGTATAATGTGATCCTTTATTGACAACGTTTCACCCACACAGTGGGCTTTTTCAAGTCACACACAGATCTGTGTGTGACTTGAAAAAGCCCACTGTGTGGGTGAAACGTTGTCAATAAAGGATCACATTATACTGCATATGTGTTTATATTTCCATTGTGTCGGTATTTTATACCATTTATTTACATCCATCGAAACAGGACGACTACCTGAGGAATTGAAGACAGCAAATGTAGTTCCAATTTTTAGAAAAGGAGACAGACACGAAGCACTAAACTACAGACCACTGTCACTAACATGTAGAGCATGCAAAGTCATGGAGAAGATTATCAGGAGAAGAGTGTTGGAGCACCTAGAAAGGAATGAGCTTATCAACGACAACCAGCATGGTTTCAGAGATGGGAAATCCTGTGTCAGAAACCTACCGGAGTTTTATGACAGGGTGACAGCAGTAAGACAGGACAGAGAGGGGTGAGTAAATTGCGTTTTTCTGGACTGTGAGAAGGCTTTTGACACAGTTCCCCACAAATGATTAGTGCATAAGCTGGAAGACCTGACAGGTATAACAGGGAAGGCACTGCAATGGATCAGGGAATACCTGTCAGGAAGACATCAGAGAGTCATGGTAACTGACGAGGTGTCAGATTGGGAGCCTGTGACGAGCGGGGTTCCACAGGGGTCAGTCCTAGAATTGGTGTTGTTTCTGGTATATGTGACGACATAATGGAATGAATAGACACAGAAGTATTCCTGTTTGCAGATGATGTAAAGTGGATGAGAAGAATTCAATTGGAGGAGGACCAGAGGGAACTACAAAGAATCTGGACAGGCTCCAAGCCTGGTCTGGAAACTAGCTCCCGGAGTTCAATGCCACCAAGTGCAAAGTCATGATTATTGGGGAAGGGCAAAAAAGACTACAGACGGAGTAAAGTCTAGAGAACCAGAGACGACAAACCACACTCAAGGAAAAGGATCTTGGGATGAGTATAACACCGGACACATCTCCTGAGTAGCACATCAACTAAATAACTGCTGCAGCACAAGAGAGCCTAGCAAGCCTAAGAATAGCATTCTGACATCTCAGTAAGGAATCGTTCAAGACCCTGTACATCGTGTATGTCAGGCCTATATTGGTATATGCAGCACCAGTTTGTAACTCACGCCTTGCCAAGCATGTAAGGAAGTTAGAGAAAGTGCAAAGATTTGCAACAAGACTAGTCCCGGAGCTAACAGGCATGTCCTGCCAGGAGAGGTTACGGGAAATCGTCCTGACGACACCGGAGACCAGGAGAGATAGGGTAGATATGGGAACTACATATAAAGTACTGAGTGAAATTGGCAAAGTGAACAGAGATAGGATGTACCAGAGATGGGACACGGCAACAAGTGGTCACAATTGGAAGTTGAAGACTCAAATGAATCACAGGGATGTTACGAAGTATTTCTTCAGTACCAGAAACCCCAGAACTGCGAGAATTTACTGCCTGCCTAAAACTCACAAGCCAGGTATCCCATTGAGGGCCATATCCCCGGGAATAGGCAGTGCTCACCACCAACTCTCAGGGATTCTCGTTAAACACCTCTCTAAACTTTTGGGCACAATCATTCCAGCACGTCTCATATGCTCCGGTGATCTTTTCAATCGTCTTCGCAACATCAACTTCAGGAACATGAAATTCTCTATCCTGGATGCAACATCCCTATTCACCAAAGTACCTACTACACAATCTATCGGTCTTTTGTCCAGGTAAATTGACAATTCACTTGACCTTCCTATTCCAGCCAGCGATTTCATCGACCTTGTAGAACTATGTGTTGGCTTCACGTGTTTTTATTTTGAAAATCACCTCTTTCAACAGACTTTTGGACTACCCATGGCTTCGCCACTTAGTGCCGTACTGGCGAACCTATACATGGAACACCTGGAAGCCGAACGTTTTTCCTCTGTTATTCCCTCTTCAGTCACCTGGCTCCGATTTAAGTTGACGCTTCAACGTTTAAGATCTCCAACACAAGGTCAACCAGGTCGAGCCCTCAAACCAGTTTACAGTAGAAGAAGAAGTCAACAACACTCTTCCTCTCCATAATATTCTTCTCTGCAAAGCTGACCAAGAACTTCGTTTTAATTAAAGTCTATCGAAAACCTACCAACCAACACGATCTTCTCCACTTCTTCTCTCACCACGCTTCCAAAACTAAATGTGGTGTAATTATAGGCTTTTTCCTGCTGTATAATCCTCCGGGTTTAGCGCTTCCCCCTTGATTATAATAATAATCCCTAATTGAACAAGTATTTTCTAAACTTCGCTATCCTCGGCACTTCATTAGAGACTGCAGAAGCCGGGCATGTAACATCTTTAACACACCCAGAGAAGACACTGCTAGGAGGAGATACATAGTCCTCCCCACCAGCTCCATTGTCAAACACGTTTCCAATATCTTTTCCAATACCTCAATCCAGGTATCTACCTCCACTTCCACTACCATCAAGAACATTACCAGTAATAAATAGGACAAGCATCAATCCTCCGCAGGGATATACTTAATCCCTTGTAATGACTGCAACAAGTTATACGTGGGCGAAACATCCAGAAACCTCCAAACACGTATTTCAGAACACCAGTACGCAGGCAGATCTGATGATTTAAGGAATGCCTGTGTTCAACACCGAAATTCAGCAACCATTTAATCAACTACAGAAACGCAAGACTTATCGCCAGAGATACAACACTCAATAGCGAAGAATCCTGGAATCATCACTTATCTGTATATCCAACAACTTCAACTAAAACAACGGCTTCTATAACATGATGAACCTCTTGCCATGAAACTTCATCATCGTCATCCAACATAAGAACATAATGGAGGAACACTGCAGAATGTCTACTAATATAAGTGTCCAATCTCTTTACATTCACTCTACTCGGAGGATTGTCACATGCAGGTTCAGATCGAACCTACCCAGCATTCTCCACCTGACTTCATCCTATAAATACTCACGTGCCTTTCACCCAGGTAGATCTGTTTGTGACTTGATAAAGCCCCCTGTGTGAGCGAAATGTTGTCAATAAGGGATCACATTATACTGCATCTGTGTTTATTTTTCCATTGTGCCGGTATTTTATATCATTTGTTTCCTTAGCATATGTGCTTTGCTGTGTGGCTTATTATTTTATATCATTAATTTCTGCTGTAGATAGCAAGTGTTTTGTGCTATTAAATTCCAAAATGTCAGTCACTGGTGGAAATTCTGGTGATGACAAGGATCTTGTAGAAGACCCTGAATCAAATCCCACTGCTAGTAACATGGGCAAGGAAGCAGAACTTATAAGGTTGAAATTGGTCCTAATTGGGAAAGAAAAAGAGCTGTTAAGGATCGAACGTACGAAGATCCAGGAGCAAAAAGAGTTAGAAATGTTTAGGGCTCAAGAACGAAACAAGAAGAGACAGTTTACTTCTCAACAAGCCACGAGAAAAGGGTAGAGGCATTTAATTTGGAAAAAGCCATAAAACTTGTGCCAATATTCTTAGAGAAAGACCCAGACCAGTTTTTCCTGTTCGAAAGGACGACCAGATCCCAAGATTGCCCGGACAAGGAATGGGCGACATTAGCCCGAACCCAGTTAATTGGTAAATGGTTACAAGCAGATAGTTCTCTAGAGGAACGGGAATTTTCTGATTATAATAAACTGAAGGAGGCAGTTTTACTTGCTTATCAGATCTTTTGAGAAATGTTCCTCCTGACCTTAAGGCATATATTGAGGAGAAGGATCTTGATTATAATCATGCATTAGAGCTGGGTTATTGATTTTTAGGTAACCAAAAACTTGGTAGTAGTTACCACCCAGAACCTACTAAAAATGATAAGTTTTCTCCACCCATCAGTAGGAATAAGAAATTTCAGAATCTTAAGCCATATGTTTCCCAGCCTAATAACCACCAGAGTTTTAATAAGCCTAATTCTCCAGTACCTGCCCAGGAAAGTTTAAAGTCAGCAGTCACAAGTCCAGGACTACAGGGAACAAGTAGGAAGAGCCCAGTTCCCCAGGGTCAAGGGCCCCAGCCTATGCCAAGTGGGCAGGGGGCTTTAAAACCTTATTATTGTACATACTGCAATAAACAGGGCCACCTGCAGCCATGTTGCATAAAGATGCTTGAGGACCAGGCTGCAGCAGATGCTTCTCCAGGAAGTACACCAGTTACGCATGTTGTTACTTGCAATACAGACGTACCCCAGAGTACACACGGAAGTCCAGCTCATTTAGACCCTCGGATAAAGGTATTTTCAAGTAAGTCTACCGTGACCTTGCACCAATATGAAGGTAGATTGGAAGGTGTTATGTCATTGAGGGATGGATCCAGTTCATAGACTGTAGGTGGAGTCGGAGTACCAGTCTGGGTACCTACCTGTATTTATTACAGAAAATTAACCTTTTGCAAGTGTTGACATTCTACTAGGCAACAATGTTTTGGGACCCCTCAAAAGTGAGGAAAATTAATTTTCGCAGTTTGGGCCTGGGGAGCCTGTTCATTGAGTCTGATCTGCAGGAGACTCTGGTCAGTGATGAACCGGCTCAGACTGAACCCAGTTTGAGAAGGGGTCTCGGTGCTGACGTGGGAATGAATCTTCCGACTCTGCAACAGCTGGGTAAGACTCAAGAAGTTTGTGAACCCCTGAAAGCTATTCAATTGAAAGCTGATGAGGAGGGAGTGGTTCTCAAATTTACTAAATGTTTATTTTGCAGAGTTCACCAAATGAGGAAGACTCTCTTTAAAAGGAAGCCTGACACCAAGTGGTCATATCAGAACTATTAAAGTGTCATGTTCTGAATTTTTTACAGATTCCCAAGGAAAGACATTTAAGTGTTGGGGAGGGAGAACTGGATAATCAGTGTTTATTAATCAATTCTTTTTCTAACAGGTTACCAGAGTTCATACCTCTTCAAAATTTTGTGTGTGTAGTTATGAGAGTTCTGGTGAAAAGGTTCAGTCATATAGGTTTTACGACAACTCAAACCAACCAGAAGGCAATATTTATAAAAGCTTGTCATGTAGGTCTGGGAGATTTGAATGTTATAAAACACTTTTTCACTGTCCAACACTCTGAGTGTCAGGATTGATATGTATGATTAATATATATATATATAGGGCTATGGAACATCAACCGCACAAAACCTTAACCTCGGCTAGGTGGATATGTATCCGACAGAGGTAAGTCATACACGAACAAAAGAATACAGACACATTTTAAAATAAGTTTATGACTTGGCACACAACACAGACAGTTACCGCCCTCCACTACTTCCCACATTCATGCCAGCTCTCCCTCAACACACCGACATAAAAGCTGCAGTTTTTACACTGTGCTGTGAAGGCTTTTATTTACAGTATATTTAAAAAAAAATAAATGATCAACACTCAAATCAATTTTATGCTTGAAATTAAACCAGAGTAGAATAATATGCCTAAAGGAATTTATGAAGTATGAAACAAAGGCTTTTTTAAAACTGTGTACAAATTTCCTACTACATCTCTTGTCCCGTCCCTGTCTGCTGGCCTATGTATACTGCCTCCTTCTCTCCTTTTGTTAGTGTGACTTTGTAAATGGTCCAAGTCGGACCAAAACATCGTCGTAAGTTCCTCTCTCTTTTCTGTGGGTTATTTCTGTATTATTCCAGTCACGGTATTGTGACTTTTTGTTCTATATGTACCAATTTAATAATAAAGCTTTGAGCACTTAAACGCATTAATGTGAAACTTCTATGATATTGTTACATAAATGTAACATAATGCGTCAAGTATATGAATATGAGACATGACTAACACTTTGCAAGCTTCGACTGTAACATTTCATGTGCGCAACATGCTTCTTCAGTAGAAAAGAATTAGATGTTCAGTCCCTAAGCCATGGAACAAGTACAAAAATAATTTCGAGGTGAAAAGTCCCTCAGCCTTAGTAAAATTAATTCCGTTCCATAGCGTTGATATCTCTCGGAGAGGGACCGAGAACCTCATTCTCTTCAACAGTCTCCAGTGTTTTAGTCACCACTGCAGTCTACTGAAAATGCCTGATTTGCAAATGAAATGTCTCAGAAATAAGAATATCCAACTGATGCACATGTGTCGCATTTATATTCTCTTGCTGGTATTGTATAGCATTAACCACACTTGCTTCCAAAGTAGAAACACAGCAATATTAATAATAATACTAAAAAAAGCGATTCTACATTCATTTATCGACCCTCTTGTTGACTATGACCAAGGAGTGAAATTACACACTGTCTTCATACACCTGGACTCAGCATCAAACAGTTATAACGTATACAAGAACTCCAGACACAGCATAGATATCTCTCGTCATATCTGGCGCCTTCAATCCCCATCCCTCGCCTGTGCAGTCCCCTTCTCCAAAGATACTTATTGTATCCGTCCTTACCTGAAGCAAAACCTCTGAATAACGGAGATTCAACACATCTTCCAGGTGAGCCTCTTGATTTGGCATTAGAATCAACACACCTACTGGACAACACAAAGTAGGAACTCCACACCATTCTCACCAACGACTATTCTGCAGTGGTTGTCACAGGCAACCATTGCGATTGTCTACAAGCCAGTTGTAACACTTAAGTCAACGAAATGGAATATCAGGAAAGGAAACTATAAGGATAATTCATTCTTTTTTGGAAGATTACAACAAGACGGAAGAGGAATTCACAGTTGCAGTTTCGTAGATGGCCGAGGGAGCTAACCCGAGGAAATCATCAGAAAGCACGTTTAGAAAGAAGTGGTGATCCTAGGATAATGACGTCCAGTAGCACAATCTTCGCGTCAACACCTTTTTCGTAAATGTAAAAATGCCACAAAACACGAGTAAAGAGAAAGCCGCTTAGGAAAGTGGTACGGCATGCTCGCCCTGTCACTCATTGAATCAAGGTTCAAGAACAAGTAGCTGGGATTGTGCTTGTCATTCGACTAGTTCAGTATCTCAACATATGGTCGAAACTTAAGAGGGCAACTGGAGGATGAGAACTGAAGTATGAGGGAGAATGAACCGCAGACGTCGTCACCGCCAAAAGGGCATCTTGCACACTGCTTTAAGACATCCAAGATCTACAGTAATATCATCCACAACTGTAGGCCGAGATCCTTGTGGTACGTCAGCCAGAGGACGTTACTGATGGGGACTTAAATTAACCGTTATGTGGTGGAAGTTAACAGTGCTGTGTGGTGGTTATGAGCAGTGTTATGTATTGGTGGCGAGTAGTGTTATGTGGAGGTGGTGAGCAGAAATTGCAGAGTTGTCTAAACATTGACAGTCCCAGTCTCTAGGAAAGAATCAACCACATACACTATGACTGCGCATGTGTGGGCCAGTATGTCAAGAAAGCCATAGCTCGAGTCAACAACATGCCAGGGCAGGCAGGCTAGGGTGAGCTTCAAGGTACTCAACTCGATCAACAAACTTTTTGAAAATGGCACCCCACAAGGAGGAGAACTGAGTCTAACCCTGTTCAACAATCTTGAGGAGGAACTTTTCCATCACTCCTTTCTGTTGGCAGCAAAATGTCTCAGCTATGCTGATGACATCGCCCTAGTTGTAATAGAGAGTAGAAACTTTTAGCTGTGAACCTAGATGGATTTGGATTTGATATCTACATTCTTCAAAGAACTTAGACTTAGGATCTCGTTTGAAAAAATGCAGGAAATAATTGTAAAGGCAAATAATCCAGCTATCAAATCTTTTATCTTCAACATTGAAAATGAAAGAACAGGCAACAACCAATACCTCGATTTCTGGATAGATAAACGGCTGGACACTGAGAGAAAGGTAGAATACATCAGGTCCGAGCGTTTCCTAGGATTTTAGAAAGGAAGGAAAATGCAGGTTTACGGGCTTTACTAATCAAGAGATAGTCATGCTCTATTAAGTTCATGCTATTCATTCACTTACCGACTACTGGGGACTATCTCTGATTCATTCTAGCACCAGAAGCAAGAAAAACTGAAATTTAAAATCAAGCCGTCCTGTTAATGTAAGTTGCACCTAAGTATACCAAGTCCAGTTACCTTCCTCTACGAAAAGGGTGAAATATATCAACGCCTGTAGAGTTACCAAGATGCTTTCCCGCCAAAGAGATGCCCTGATAAAGGAAAGAGTTTCTGGAGCCACTGCATACTGCACACTGCCTTCACTGATATTTTCAGGCTGCGAGTTACGTCCGACTTATCTCAGAAACAGCAGTTTCTGCAACTTCTTGTTAAAAGTAACGACCTATCAAATGAGGGGTATACCCCCACCTCCTTAATAGCTTCTTGAGTCAGTTATATGTTTCGAGCACATCTATGTCAGCAAGAAACTCTACTGTTCAGATTACACTGAAACGAAATGCTCATCACTCATAGACCAAACTGAGAGACCTAACTGTGCATCATACATCATCGACGGCTCATGGACCGAGACAAAGCTAGCAGCAGCTACAGTGCTCCACAGCAGCAATCCGGATGGAATCTCCTGGATCACTATAAAATCATGGAAGCTAAGCTGGTGGCGATTTTCCAAGCAGTGACGGATGTTCTACAATAGCTTCTGTGATCGTCAATAATCTATTTTGACTCCACTGCCTCGATTCCAACCTTTAGGCCAACGCAATCACAAGATAGTACACTGCTCATTACATCTCTCTTGAGAGTTATTAAAAATCTGGACGCCTAAAGAAGAAAAATAACAGCTACTCTCAGTTGCATAAAGAGACAGGTTAGTGAACAAGAAAACGAGCATGAAGACACCACAGCCACGCTGGCCACTAATAACACTCAGACAGGGAGCAAGGTCAGCACCAACCTAAGACAGACAAAACATAAGCAATTGATGAAGATGCCTCATTACGTCAAGATCGCATCAGTTGTGACAAAAAAAAAAACAGTACCAACTTATGCTGAACATAATAACTAAACCAGAACACGCATGCATAGCCATAGACCTGCTGTACCTCGGCTGCCCCACCAGTCGAAGAATTAACAAAAGGACAGAAGAACAGTGAGAACATTTTCCCTTGATATCAGAAATTCACTAGATTATCAGCTACACTACGTGTATTTCCACTCCTGTCTTCCTCTCCAAAAAATGACACTAAGAAGATAACGACTACACTGATGTTTATTGGTGTATAGCATTTACGTACTACACTGTCGCTCATTTTTCTGAAGTAACCTCCATCCTGCTATCTCCTAGATGAGCAAGGAAGCCAGTTCTTTTGGATTTGGAAACATTGCACAGAGAACACCGCAATACCGTACTAAGACCATCAGAACATGGCCTCGAGATTATCGGAACCAGTGCCACATCTGGGACCAACAATCGCTGGCACGGCCCATTATCTGATCAAAGACACATGTCAGGACAGCGATCCTGGCGAATATTCCGTATCATTTACTTTGCTGACAATTTCTCGAGTTCCAGTATCGGGTCACCATTTGGAAAAATAATCATGTCAGAAATTCGTTCTTGATACATATATTAACAAAATCAAACCTCAACTATATAGAGGTCAGTGATATGAAACTCATCAACTTCAATTTAGGATAAGAGACTGAATTTCTGAAAATTATTTATTTACTTTTATCACTAATATGATAGTTATTATGCCTAAGAGATGGAACTTTTTATATTATTTCTCAACTAATTTTGCTGAGAGACGAAATTCCTCAAAATTACGAGTATTCGTCAATTCAATCGAGACTCGCAATCACAAAGAAATAAATAAACGGACACACGCACACACACATACACACGCACACACACACAAACACACACACACACACACACACACACACACACACACACACACACACACACACACACACACACACACACACACACACACACACACACATCTCCCTGTGGGTCCTTAGAGAAGGATCAGAGATGCTGTGCGTGCCCCTAACCACAATCTTCAACACATCCCTTGTAACTGGGCAACTACCTGAGAAATGGAAGACAACAAATATAGTCCCCATATTTAAGAAAGGAAACAGAAATGAGGCACTAAACTACAGACCTGTGTCTCTGACATGTATTGTGTGCAAAGTCATGGAGAAGATTATCAGAAGGAGAGTGGTGGAACACCTGGAACAGAACAAGATTATAAATGAAAACCAGGATGGGATCATGGAAGGCAAATCCTGTGTCACAAACCTTCTGGGTAACAGAGGTAAGACACGAGAGAGAAGGGTGGGTTGATTGCATTTTCCTTGACTGCAGGAAGGCCTTTGACACAGTTCCCCACAAAAGATTAGTGCAGAAGCTGGAGGATCAGGCACATATAACAGGGAGGGCACTGCAATGGATCAGGGAATACCTGACAGGGAGGCAACAACTAGTCATGGTACGTGAACAGGTATCACAGTGGGCGCCTGTGAAGAGTGGGGTCCCACAGGGGTCAGTTCTAGGACCAGTGCTATTTTTGATATATGCGAACGACATGATGGAAGGAATAGACTCTGAAGTGTCCCTATTCGCACATGATGTGAAGGTGATGAGAAGAATTAAATCGGATGAGGATGAGGCAGGACTGCAAAGAGACCTGGACAGGCTGGACATGTGGTCCAGAAAGTGGCTTCTAGAATTCAACCCTGCCAAATGCAAAGTCATGAAGATTAGGGAGGGGCAAAGAAGACCGCAGACAGAGTACAGACTAGGTGGACAAAGATTACAGACCTCACTCAGGGAGAAAGACCTTGGGGTGACCATAACACCGAGCACGTCACCGGAGGCACACATCAACCAAATAACTGCTGCAGCATACGGGTGCCTGGCAAACCTGAGAATAGCGTTCCGATACCTTAATAAGGAATCGTTCAAGACACTGTACGCTGTGTATGTTAGGCCCATACTGGAGTATGCAACACCAGTCTGGAACCCACACCTGGTCAAGCACATCAAGAAGTTAGAGAAAGTACAAAGGTTTGCAACAAGGCTAGTCTCAGAGCTCAGGGTAATGTCATACGAGGAAAGGTTGAGGGAAATCGGACTGACGACACTGGAGGACAGAAGGGTCAGGGGAGACATGACAACGACATACAAGATACTGCGGGGAATAGACAAGGTGGACAGAGATAGGATGCTCCAGAGAGGGGACACAGAAACAAGGGGTCACAACTGGAAGCTGAAGACTCAGACGAGTCACAGGGACGTTAGGAAGTATTTCTTCACCCTCCTGTGAACTGACCATCTAAACCTCACTCCTCTCTCCCTCTCTCACTACCTGTCTCCCTCTCTAACTATCTCTCTACTTATCTCTCTCTACCTATCTCATTCTTTACCTATCTCTCTCTCTCTACCTATCACTCTCTCTCTACCTATCACTCTCTACCTATCTCTCTCTCTCTCCCCTCTCCCATCTCTCCCCTCCAACATCTCTTCCCTCTAACACCTCCCCCCCTCTAACATCTCTCCCCTCTCATTATCTCTCCCCTCTCCCTTTTCCCATCTCTCTCCTCTCCTCCCCACTCTCTCTCCCCTTTTTTTTTTTTTTTTTTTTTTTTTTTTGTTACACAGGGTTTGACAAGGTTAAGGATCCCTAGCTTTATTGACAAGCTATTTACAGGTTAAGGATTCCTAACTTTATTGGCAAGCTAAGAGCTGTTACCTACATCAGCTCATTTGAAAGCATTTTTATTGTTATGAGACATACAAGTAGGAACAGGATGAAGTTGGAGCCATCTGTGGGCCAGCATTTTCATTTGATCAACTGACTTTATCTCGTTGACATCATTATGCTGTACAAATGTGTTCCATACTCGAGTCATCCTGGGTATATAGGATCTCAGATTGAGTGAAGTTCTAGAGAAGGGTACAGCCAGAGTGAAGTTGCTGCTTTCTGCCCGTCTTGTGGCATAAAAGCTTGTTTCACGCAGTCCTCGAAGTGGATCCAAGTGTGGTACTTTGCCAATATTGGCCTTGTACATAACAGTAAGGCCATCCACATCCCTCCCATGTTGAAGGCTCTGCTGAAATGACAGATCTATCCAGGATGGGTCCAGGTGAGAGATGAGACGTCTTGCTCTGTTCTCTACTCTGTCAAGCAGTCGCAGGTGAGAGGGGGGCAGGCAAACCAAGAAAGTGGAGCATACTCAAGGTGCGAGCGTACTTGTGCCTCGTACAGAATCTTGCAACCCCTACTGTCAAGTAGATGCGAAATACGGCGAAGTGCTGTAAGCTTCCTGGCTGCCGTGTATGAAAGATTTACATGGTCCTTCATGGTTAGTTTGGAGTGAAATTTCACCCCAAGGATATCAACTTCTTCTCCAGGTGCCAACACCCTCCCATTCATCCTTACTACTGCACCAGCATTACCATCATGGTGCCTAGAGACGATCATCATTTGTGTTTTCTCAGGTGCAAATGTTACTTGCCATCTTTTTCCCCCAAGCTGATATAGCTCCCAGCTGGTGATTGATGTAGCTTAGAGCAGCCTCTCTCTCTTCCCTCTCTCTCTTCCATCTCCCCCTCTTTCCCCCTTCTCCCCCTCTCTCCCCCTCTCTCTCTCTCTCTCCCTCTCTCTCCCCCTCTCTTTGCCCTTTCTCTCTCTCTCTCTCTCTCTCTCTCTCTCTCTCTCTCTCTCTCTCTCTCTCTCTCTCTCTCTCTCTCTCTCTCTCTCTCTCTCTCTCTTCCCCCTTTTCCCTTCTCACTCTCACCCTCTCTCTTTCTACCTTTCCCTTCTCTCTCTCTCACTCTCTCTCTCCCCTTTTTCCCTCTCTCTCTCCTACCTTTCCCTTCTCTCTCTCTCTCTTTCCCATTTTCCCTTCTCACTCTCCCCCTCTCCTACCCTTCCCTTCTCTCTCTCTCCCCCCTCTCTCTCTCTCTCCCCTTTTTCCTTCTCACTCTCCCCCCCTCCTTCTACCTTTCCTTCTCTCACTCTCTCTCTCTCTCTCTCTCTCTCCCTTTCCCTTCTCACTCTCCTCCTTTCTCTCTCACTTTCTACCTTTCCCTTCTCTCTCTCTCTCTCTCTCTCTCTCTCTCTCTCTCTCTATCTATCTATCTATCTATCTATCTATCTATCTACCTCTCACTAAAACAAACAAACAAAAAACAAAAAAAAATGGTGGGGGGGGGGACTTGCAGGAACCAGGGATCAGATGAGAATGGTTCTGGTAGGGAGGAGTGGATGGAGGAGCAGTGGAAAAGGATGGAACAAGAGTGGGAGAGAAAATTAGGAGAGCTTTCTGAAAAAATGGAGAAAGAGCTCTCTGTGGAATTGGAAAAGAGGTTGGAGAAGGAGACAAAGAATTGGGAGGCACAAGTCGAAACTGCAGTAGCCAGGATAAGGGTCCTAGAAGTTGAGATAAATAGGCTGAAGCGAGTTACAGGGGCAGCGACCAGAGAAGACACAGCATATGAAGCTGAGAGGCTGAACAGGTAGGAAGGAGATATGAATTATGCTAATGTCATATCAGCCTGCCAAGAAGGGCCAAGGAGTCAAAGGGAAGAACAGCTGGGTGCAGATGGAGAGGGTGATAGGTCGAATGCTGAGGCACAACCATGCTATCAAGAGCCACTGGAAAAATCAAGGGAGAAAATGACCACAAACAGGCAGGATCCAGAGTCACAGAGGGTATTTGAGGAGGTAGATCATGGTAATGAATATGATATTGTGTATATGGACTTCAGTAAGGCTTTTGACAGGGTCCCACATCAGAGACTATTGAGGAAAATTAAAGCACATGGAATAGGAGGAGAAATGTTTTCCTGGATAGAGGCATGGTTGACAAATAGGCAGCAGAGAGTTTGCATAAATGGGGAGAAATCAGAGTGGGGAAGCGTCACGAGCAGTGTTCCTCAGGGGTCAGTGTTGGGCCCCCTGCTGTTCACAATCTACATAAACGACATAGATGAGGGCATAAAGAGCGACATCGACAAGTTTGCCGATGACACCAAAATAGGCCGTCGAATTCATTCTGACGAGGACATTCGAGCACTCCAGGAAGATTTGAATAGACTGATGCAGTGGTCGGAGAAGTGGCAGATGCAGTTTAATATAGGCAAATGCAAAGTTCTAAATGTTGGACAGGACAATAACCATGCCAAATATAAACTAAATAATGTAGATCTTAATATTACGGATTGCGAAAAAGATTTAGGAGTTCTGGTTAGCAGTAATCTGAAACCAAGACAACAGTGCATAAGTGTTCACAATAAAGCTAATAGAATCCTTGGCTTCATATCAAGAAGCATAAATAATAGGAGTCCTCAGGTTATTCTTCAACTCTATACATCCTTGGTTAGGCCTCATTTAGATTATGCTGCACAGTTTTGGTCACCGTATTACAGAATGGATATAAATTCTCTGGAAAATGTACAAAGGAGGATGACAAAGTTGATCCCATGTATCAGAAACCTTCCCTATGAGGATAGACTAAGGGCCCTGAAACTGCACTCTCTAGAAAGACGTAGAATTAGGGGGGATATGATTGAGGTGTATAAATGGAAGACAGGAATAAATAAAGGGGATGTAAATAGTGTGCTGAAAATATTTAGCCTAGACAGGACTCGCAGCAATGGTTTTAAGTTGGAAAAATTCAGATTCAGGAAGGATATAGGAAAGTACTGGTTTGGTAATAGAGTTGTGGATGAGTGGAACAAACTCCCAAGTACCGTTATAGAGGCCAGAACGTTGTAGCTTTAAAAATAGGTTGGATAAATACATGAGTAGATGTGGGTGGGTGTGAGTTAGACCTGATAGCTTGTGTTACCAGGTCGGTTGCCGTGTTCCTCCCTTAAGTCAATGTGACCTGACCTGACTAGGTTGGGTGTATAAATGGAAGACAGGAATAAATAAAGGGGATGTAAATAGTGTGCTGAAAAAATCTAGCCTAGACAGGACTCGCAGCAATGGTTTTAAGTTGGAAAAATTCAGATTCAGGAAGGATATAGGAAAGTACTGGTTTGGTAATAGAGTTGTGGATGAGTGGAACAAACTCCCAAGTACCGTTATAGAGGCCAGAACGTTGTGTAGCTTTAAAAATAGGTTGGATAAATACATGAGTAAATGTGGGTGGGTGTGAGTTAGACCTGATAGCTTGTGCTACCAGGTCGGTGTCGTGTTCCTCCCTTAAGTCAATGTGACCTGACCTGACTAGGTTGGGTGCATTGGCTTAAGCCGGTAGGAGACTTGGACCTGCCTCGCATGGGCCAGTAGGCCTTCTGCAGTGTTCCTTCGTTCTTATGTTCTTATGTGAGGCAATGGGAGGAGGAAAGGGCAAAATCAGTGTTTATCCATGGGCTTTGGGAGAGAGAGGAAAGGACACACACTGAAAGGTGGCAGGAAGAAAGAAAGGAGATTGAGAAAATCATCATGGAAATATGTGAAGAAGAGATGGATGAGATTGTAAATTTTCAGAGAATAGGGGGGTACTCGAAGGGGAGAAACCTACCGATCAAGCTGATTCTCAGGACGGAAGCAGTGCGGAACAGGATCCTCCAAGAGAAACCACGGTTGAAATACTCGGAAGAGTACAAGAGGGTGTTCCTAGACAGAGACAGAACACAAACAGAAAGACAGCAGCTGAGGGAGAGGACAAAAAAGTGAAAGGAGCTAGCAAAGGAGACAAGGATGGAACTAGCAGAGGTCAGTCGGAGCAGAACAGAACAGCAAGGGTAAGCTCACACACTACTATCCTCAGAACCTCACAACCTATCACACCATCCCAACACACACTACAATCCATACCCACAGGTTCCACCCAACACCGAGCTATAGAATCCAACAGTATGCTACCAGGTCTCCCACCCTCACAGGCCCCCCAAACCACAGTCTTGGAAAGGAAACTGATGGTATGGTACACAAATGCTGATGGAATAACAAATAAGTGGGAGGAGTGACACAAAAGAGTCAAAGAGGCATCACTGGACATCATAGCTCTCACAGAAACCAAGCTTACAGCTATGATAACAGATGCCATCTTTCCAACGGGATACCAGATCCTGAGGAAAGACAGAGGGAACGGGGGGGGGTGGAGGAGTGGCATTGGTGATCAAAAACCGATGGAATTTTGATGAGCTGGAGAGAGGAGACAGCGGAGAAGAAATTGATTACATAGCGGGAACGCTTCACTCTGGAGGTCCGAAGGTGGTAATTGCAATGATGTATAACCCACCACAGAACAGCAGGAGGCCAAGGCAAGAGTACGACGGGAGCAATAGAGCGATGGTTGACACACTGGCTGCAGTGGCTAGAAGAGCTCATGCATGCAGGACAAAGCTCCTGATCATGGGTGGCTTTAACAACAAGGAGATCGATTGGGAGAACTTGGAGCCACATGGGGGCCAAGATACATGGAGGGCTAAGATGATGGAGATGGTACTGGAAAACTTCATGTACCAACACGTAAGGGACACTACACGAGAGAGAGGAGAGGATGAACCAGCAAGACTGGACTTAGTATTCACCTTGAGCAGTGCAGATATCAAGGACATCACATATGAAAGACCCCTTGGGGCCAGCGATCATGTGGTTTTAAGTTTCGAATACACAGTAGAGCTACAAGTGGAGGGAGAAGCGGGAAGGCCAGGACGAATGAAGCCAAACTACAAGAAAGGGGACTACACGGGAATGAGAAACTTCCTGGACAGAGAACTGGCAGGGAAGCCAGTTAATGAGATGAAGGAATATGTAGCAACAATATGCAAGGAGGCTGAGGAGAGGTTTGTACCCAAGAGTAACAGGAATAATGAAAAAGCCAGGATGAGCCCATGGTTCACCCAAAGGTGCAGGGAGGCAAAAACCAAGTGTGCTAGGGAATGGAAGAAATATAGAAGGCAAAGGACCCAGGAGAATAAGGAGAGCAGTCGTAGAGCCAGAAACGAATATGTATAGATAAGAAGGGAGGCCCAAAGACAATATGAAAACGACTAAGCAGCGAAAGCCAAATCTGACCCAAAACTGTTATGCAGCCACATCAGGAGGAAAACAACAGTTAAGGACCAGGTAATCAGGCTAAGGAAGGAAGGAAGGAGGAGAGACAACAATAAATGACCGTGAAGTATGTGATGAACACAACAAGAGATTCAAAGAAGTGTTCACAGAGGAGACAGAAGGGGCTCCAGAAAGACGGAGAGGTGGGGCACACCACCAAGTGCTGGACACAGTGCACACAACCGAGGAAGAAGTGAAGAGGCTTCTGGGTGAGCTAGATACCTCAAAGGCAATGGATCCAGATAACATCTCTCCATGGGTCCTGAGAAAGGGAGCAGAGGTGCTATGTGTACCCCTAACAACAATATTCAATACATCTATCGAAACAGGGAGATTGCCTGAGGCATGGAAGACAGCAAATGTAGTCCCAATCTTTAAAAAAGGAGACAGACATGAAGCACTAAACTACAGACCACTGTCACTGACATGTATAGTATGCAAAATCATGGAGAAGATTATCAGGAGAAGAGTGATGGAACACCTAGAAAGGAATGATCTCATCAACAGCAGCCAACATGGTTTCAGGGATGGGAAATCCTGTGTCACAAACCTTCTGGAGTTCTATGACATGGTGACAGCAGTAAGACAAGAGAGAGAGGGGTGGGTGGATTGCATATTCTTGGACTGCAAGAAGGCGTTTGACACAGTTCCACACAAGAGATTAGTGCAAAAACTGGAGGACCAAGCATGGATAACGGGGAAGGCACTACAATGGATCAGAGAATACTTGTCAGCAAGACAGCAGCGAGTTATGGTACGTGGCGAGGTGTCAGAGTGGGCACCTGTGACCAGCGGGGTCCCACAGGGGTCAGTCGTAGGACCAGTGCTGTTTCTGGTATTTGTGAACGACATGACGGAAGGAATAGACTCTGAGGTGTCCCTGTTTGCAGATGACGTGAAGTTGACGAGAATTCACTCGATGGAAGACTAGGCAGAATTACAAAGGGATCTGGACAGGCTGCAGACCTGGTCCAGCAATTGGCTCCTGGAATTCAATCCCACCAAGTGCAAAGTCATGAAGATTGGGGAAGGGTAAAGAAGACCGCAGACGGAGTGCAATCTAGGGGACCAGAGACTACAAACCTCACTCAAGGAAAAAGGTCTTGGGGTGAGTTTAACACCAGGCACATCTCCTGTAGCGCACATCAACCAAATAACAGCTGCAGCATATGGGCACCTAGCAAACCTCAGAAAGCATTCTGACATCTTAATAAGGAATCGTTCAAGACCCTGTACACCGTGTACATTAGGCCCATATTGGAGTATCCGGCACCAATTTGGAACCCACACCTAGCCAAGCACATAAAGAAACTAGAGAAAATGCAAAGGTTTTCAACAAGACTAGTCCCAGAGCTAAGAGGTATGTTCTACGAGGAGAGGTTAAGGGAAATCAACCTGACGACACTGGAGGACAGGACAGATGGGGGGACATGATAACGACATATAAAATACTGAGAGGAATTGACAAGGTGGACAAAGACAGGATGTTCCAGAGATTGGACACAGTAACAAGGGGACACAGCTGGAAGTTGAAGACACAAATGAATCACAGGGATGTTAGGAAGTATTTCTTCAGCCACAGAGTAGTCAGTAAGTGGAATAGTTTGGGAAGCGATGTAGTGGAGGCAGGATCTATACATAGCTTTAAGCAGAGGTATGATAAAGTTCACGGTTCAGGGAGAGTGACCTAGTAGCGATCAGTGAAGAGTCGGGGCCAGGAGCTCGGACTCGACCCCTGCAACCTCAACTAGGTGAGTACAACTAGGTGAGTACACACACTCACACACACACACACACACACACACACACACACACACACACACACACACACACACACACACACACACACACACACACACACACACACACACACACACACACACACACACACACACACACACACACACACACATACACACATCTCCTCGTTGGTCCTTAGAGATGGAGCAGAGACGCTGTGTGCCACTAACCACAATCTTCAACACATGCCTTGAAACTGGGCAAATGCCTGAGGTATGGAAGACGGCAAATATAGTCCCCAATTTTAAGAAAGGAGAGAGAAACGAGGCACTAAACTACAGACCAGTGTCACTGACGTATGAAGTATGCAAGGTCATGGAGAAGGTTATCCAGAGGAGAGTGGTGGAGCACCTGGAACAGAACAAGATTATAAACGACAACCAGCACAAATTCATGGACGACAAATCCTGTGTCACAAACCTTCTGGACTTTTATGATAAGGTACCAGAAGTAAGACACGAGAGAGAGGGGTGGGTTGATTGCATTTTCCTGGACTGCAGGAAGGCCTTTGATGCAGTTCCTCACATAAGATTAGTGCAGAAGCTTGAGGTTCAGGCGCATATAACAGGAAGGGCACTGCAATGGATCAAAGAATACCTGACAGGGAGACAACAACTAGTCATGGTACATGAAGAGGTATCACAGTGGGCGCCTGTGACGAGTGGGGTCTAACAGGGGTCCGTCTTAGGACCAGTGCTATTTTTGGTATGTGTGAATAACATGATGGATGTTAATGAGGAGAATTATATCAGATGAGGATCAGGCAGGACTACAAAGAGACCTGAACAGACTGAACACGTGGTCCAGCAACTGGCTTCTCGAATTCAACCCCGCCAAATGCAAGTCATGAAGATTGGGCAAGGACAAAGAAGACTGCAGACAGAGTATAGGCTAGGTGACCAAAGACTGCAAACCTCACTCAAGGAGAAAGTTCTTAAGGTAAGCATAACACCGAGCACGTCTCCGGAAGCACACATCAACCAGATAACTAGTGCAGCATATGGGCTCCTGCCAAACCTGAGAATAGCATTCTGTTACTTTAGTAAAGAATCGTTCAAGACTCTGGACACTGTGTACGTCAAGCCCATACTGGAGTATGCAGCACCATTTTGGAACCCTCAAATAACAAAAAAAGGCACAATGCCGTGACTGGAACGATACACAAATAACCCGCACATAAAAGAGAAACTTGAGAAAGTGCAAAGGTTTGCAACATGGTTAGTTCTGGAGCTCAGGGGAATATCCTATGAAGAAAGGTTGAGAGAAATCGGCCTGACGACGCTGGAGGACTGGACGGTCAGGAGAGACATGATAACGACTTACAAAATACTGAATGGAATAGATAAGGTGGACAGCAACAGGATGTTCCAGAGAGGGGACACAGAAACAAGGGGTCACAACTGGAAGCTGAAGACTCAGATGAGTCAAAGGGATGTTAGGAAGTACTTCTTCAATCATAAAGTTGTCAGGAAGTGGAATAGTCTAGCAATTGATGTAGAGGAGGCAGGAACCATACATAGCTTTAAGATGAGGTACGACAAAGCTTAGGGAGCATAGAAAGAGGGGACCTAGTAGCGATCAGTGAAGACGCAGGGCCAGGAGCTGAGTATCGACCCCTGTAACCACAATTGAGTGCTATTAGGTGAGGACACACACACACACACACACACACACACACACACACAGATTCACAGAGTAGTCAGGAAGTGGAATAGTTTGGGAAGCGATGTATTGGCAGCAGGATCCATACAAAGCTTTAAGCAGAGGTATGATAAAACTCATGGTTCAGGGAGAGTGACCCAGTATCGACCAGTAGGAGGCGGGGCCAGGAGCTATGAATCGACCCCTACAACCTCAACTAGGTGAGTGCAGCTAGGTGAGTACACACACATGATCACACATCACAAACAACCACACGAAAACACGTAAATTTTGCTGTCTCTGGTGACAAAAAAAAATGGGTTGCCAAAGAGTAGGACAGAGATCCTGGGGACTGGTGGATGAGCCTGGGGGGAAGATTATGTGGCACAGCTGATGAAAAGGAAAGAAGATTTGGGAAAGAAGCTAAAAGAGCTTAGCAAGAAAATGAAGCAGAGGATAGCTGCAGAAAGCAGGAAATTTGAGCTGCAAGCCATAGCAACAGAAGCTAAGATGATAAATTAGTAACATGTGCAACACCCAAGTGTTGCACATGTGTCTAATTTATCAAATTGTTGGTTCTCTGAACCATATGCCTACAGAAGCTAAGATACAGAACTTAGAAGACGAACTAAAAAATCTGAAACAGTCCAAAGAACCAAAGAGCAGTTTGGGCATAATATCCAGAACTGCTACATCAGTCACAAATGAGGGGACTGTAGGGATCAAATTAGTTATTCTGTATGCAGAGACCCTATCAGACCATCGTAGAGCCCGGAAGAAGATGAGGAGAGCACCAGGAAAAAATGGGGAGTCTGAAGAAAATGAAAGAGCTAAGCTATATGCAGAGGCAATAACAAACCACGAGAGAGCCTGGGAAAAGCTGAGTAGTGGTAAATGACAGACCACTGAGCACAGGGACATTAGACAGAGAAGAGATTGAAGGAAGGAATGCTGCAATGAAGGCAACTAAATTGACTCAGGGGATGCAAAGGGAAATACAGTGGGGGGATGAAAGGGAGAGGTAAATTTTTGTTTATGGGCTCCAGGAAGTTGAAGAGGAAACTTATGAAGCAAGAAGAGAATGAAAAAAAACAATTGAAAGTATTATGAAAGCAATAGGAAAGGACGACATGACCCAGTTGACAAATTTTATGAGAACAGGGGAGTTTACAAGTGGAAAAAACTGACCAGCCAAAGTTATTTTCAAGGCAGAATCAGCCCGAAACAGGATCATGCAAGAGAAAGCACACTAAGGGGAATACCGATGTACCGGAGAGTGTACCTTGACCATGACAGAACACAAGAAGAAAAACAGAAACTGGAAGAGGGTACAAAGACACAAGGAGGAGAGAGAGAGGCAAAGACGGAGATGACCAAGAGAACCCAGACTCAGGAGGAAGAGCAAATACCTCTTTCAGAATCACCTACAGAAAGACCTCAACCACAACAACCCCAATAGAGCCAAACATTCTAATCCAAAACCCACACATCTTACCCACTGCCCCCACCCCCATCATCACAAACTCCACCCCCCACAGCAACCGCCAATAGTTCCCTGCCAGGTCTCCCATTCCCCAACCCCAACATTCGCCCTACACCATAGTTTTAGAAAAGAAGTAGAATGTTTGGTATACGAATGTGGATGGAATAACAAATAAATGTGAGGAGTGGCATGAAATAATCAAGGAGACATTCCCAGACATCATAGCACTCACAGAAGTGCGTCACCATGATGATAAAAGATGCATTCCTCCCACCTGGATATCATATCCTGTGGAAAGATAGAGGGAGCAGAGGGGGAGGAGGAGTTGCACTGCTCATTAAAAACTGTTGGTGATTTGAGGAAATGGATGGAATGGACGAAATGGACGAAAGATACACTTCAATCTCGGGGACATAAGGTAGTCATTGTAGTGATGTACACCCTGCCACAGAACTGCAAGAGGTCAAGAAGAGAATATGAAGAAAGCAAAAGAGCAATGGTGAACACACTAGCCGAGGTGGCCAGAAGAGCTTACATGGGTAGAACAAAGTTACTAGTTATCGGTAATTTTAATCACAAGGAGATTGATTGGGAAAACCAGGAAACACATGGGGTCCCAAAACATGGAGAGCCATGATGATGGATGTGGTACTGGAAAACTTCATGCATCAACAGGTTAGGGACACTACCAGGGAGAGAGAGAGGTGAGGATGAACAGGCAAGACTGAACCTTCTATTCACCCTGAGTAGCTCAGACATCGAGGACATCACATGTGAAAGCCCCTCGGAGCTAGTGATCATGTGGTTCTGAGCTTTGAATACATAGTACATTTACAGGTGGAGAAGGTAACAGGAATAGGATGGGAAAAGCCAAACTCTAAACGGGGGGACTAAGTAAATGATGGAGTATGTGACAACAAAATGCAAGGAGGCAAAGGAAGGGTTTGTTCCCATGGGCAACAAAAATAATGGGAAGACCAGAACGAGGCCTTGGTTTACCCAAAGGTGTAGGGAGGCAAAAACTAAGAGATTAATCTAAAGAGCCAGAAACGAATATGCACAGATAAGAAGGGATTCCCAGGAACATCACAAAAACGACGTAGCATGGAAAGTCAAGTGAGACCTGAAGCTGTTGTATAGCCACATCAGGAGGAAGACAACAGTCAAGGACAGGTTAACCATTCAGAGGAAGGAAGGTGGAGAGTTCACAAGAAACGACCAAGAAGTATGTGAGGAGGTCAACATGAGATTTAAGAAAGTATTTACAATTGAGACAAAAAGGACTCCAAGAAGTCAGAATAGAGGTGTACAGCAGCATGGGATATACCAACACACTCTAGGAGAAGGTGAAGAAGATGCTAAGTGAACCTGATACCACAAAGGTGGTGGGACCGGACAACATCTTTCCATAGGACTTAGAGAGGTAGCACAGACACTGTGTGCCACTAACAACAGTTTTCAACACTTCCATTGAAACTGGGCAACTACCTGAGGTACGGAAGACAACAAATGTAGACCCCATTATTAAGAAAGGAGACAGACAAGAGGCACTAAAATACAGACCAATGTCACTGCGTGTATTGTATGCAAAGTCATGGAGAAGATTATCAGGAGCAGAGTGGAAGAGCACCTAGAATGGAACAAGCTCATAAACTACAACCAGCACGGTTTCAGGTAAGAAAAATCTTGTGTCACAACCCTACTGGAGTTTTATGACAAGATAATGGAAGTAAGGCAATAGAGACAGGGGTGGGTAGATTGCATTTCCTTGGACTGCAAGAAGGCCTTCGACACAGTTCCTCACAACAGATTAGAGTAAAAGCTGGAGGACCAGGTAGGTGTAACAGAAAAGGCACTGCAACACATCAGACATTATTGTACAGGGAGACAAGAACGAGTCATGGTACATGACAAGGTGTCAGAGTGGGTGCCTGTGAACAGCGGGGTTCCACAGGGATCAGTCCTAGGACCAGTGCTATTTTTGGTATATGTGAATGACATGACGGATGGGATAGGCTCAGAAATGTCTCTGTTTGCAGATGATGTGAAGTTAATGAGGAGAATTAAATTGGATGGGGATCAGGCAGGACTACAGGAGGCCTGGACAGGCTGCAAACCTGGTGCAGTAACTGCCTCCTCGAACTTATATTTTTTTATTATTTATTTTTTTATTAACACATCGGCCGATTCCCACCAAGGCAGGAGGGCCCGAAAAAGAAAAATTTTCATCATCATTCACTCCATCATTGTCTTGCCAGAGGGGTGCTTTACACTACAGTTATAAAACTGCAACATTAACACCCCTCCTTCAGAGTGCAGACACTGTACTTCTCATCTCAAGGACTCAAGTCCTCCCTGCCGGTTTCCTTGAATCCCTTCATAAATGTTACTTTGCTCACACTCCAACAGCATGTCAAGTATTAAAAACCATTTGTCTCCATTCACTCCAATCAAATACGCTCACGCTCGCTTGCTGGAAGTCCAGCCTCTCGCACATAAAACCTCCTTTACCCCTTCCCTTCAACCCTTTCTAGGCCGACCCCTACCCCGCCTTCCCTTCACTACAGATTTATACACTCTCAAAATCATTCTGTTTTGTTCCATTCTCTTTACATGTCCAAACCACCTCAACAACCCCTCAGCCCTCTGGATAATAGTTTTGGTAATCCCACACTTTCTCCTAATTTCCAAACTACAAATTCTCTGCATTATATTCACACCACACATTGCCCTGAGACAAGACATCTCCACTGCCTCCAGCCTTCTCCTCGTTGCAATATTCATCACCCATGCTTCATACCAACACAAGAGTGTTGGTACAACTATACTTTCATGCATTCTCTTGTTTGCTTCCATGGACAAAGCTGTCTCCACAGATTCCTAAGTGCACCACTCACCCTTTTTCCCTCATCAATTCTACGATTCACCTCATCCTTCATAGACCCATCTGCTAACACGTCCACTCCTAAATACTTGAATACATTCACCTCCCCATACTCTCTCCCTCCAATCTGATATCCAGTCTTTCGTCACCTAATCTCGAACTTAACCCCAGCAAATGCAAAATCATGAAGATCGAGGAAGGGCAAAGAAGACCGCGGAGAGAGTATAGGCTAGGTGGTCGAAGACTGCAAACCTCACTCTGGGAAAAGGTTCTTAGGGTGAGTATAATGCCGAGCATGTGTCCTGAGGCGCACATCAGTCAGATAACTGCTGCAGCATATGGGCGCGGGTCAAGCCTGAGAATACCATTCTGATACCTCAGTATGGATTCGTTCAAGACACTGTACACCGTGTATGTCATGCCCATACTGGAGTATGCAGGGCCAGTTTGGAACCCACACCTGGTCAAGCACGTCAAGAAATTAGAGAAAGTGCAAAGGTTTCCAGCAAGACTAGTTCCAGAGCTAAGGGGAATGTCCTACGAAGAAAGGATAAGGGAAATTGGCCTGACGACACTTGAGGATAGGAGGATCAGGGGAGACATGATGACGACATACAAAATATTGCTAGGAATTGAGAAGGTGGACAGAGACAGGATGTTCCAGAGTTAGGACAAAACAAGGGATCACAATTGAAAACTGAAGACACTGATGAGTCAAAGGGATGGTACGAAGTACCTCTTTAGTCATAGAGTTGTCAGGAAGTGGAATAATCTTGCAAGTGACGTAGTAGAGGCAGGAACTATACGTAGTTTTAACACGAGGTTTGATTAAGGTCATGGAGAAGGGAGAGAGAGGACCTAGTAGCGATCAGTGAAGGGCGGGGCCAGGAGCTATTAATCGACCCCAGCAACCACAAATAGGTGAGTACAAATAGGTGAGTACACAAATAGGCGTTGAGACTCGTTCTCTGCAAGCAAAAAAAAATCATCGACTGAAACTATCGACTTAAGGCTGAAGGAAGACTGCTTATCTGAAACTCCTCATCACCTTCCACTGTTCTTGTCTGTACGGGACTCATAAAGGCCAATGGGTGACAATTCGTTTGCAGTACTTGGCCCCATTGTTTCAGTTCTCGCCATCCTATGTTTACCTGATCTCAACCCAAACATTAAGCATCATTATTCATTCTAAATGATCTATGTTTTTCTTAAATCAGTATAAACACTACTCATGTTTGTTCAGCCTGACAGACCTGTTTACCTAACCTCAACCTAAATATTATATAAAACTGCTCAGTCTCAGAAACCCATGTTTACCTGAACTCACCTTAAACACTACACACAATTCCTGAGTTAAACATCATGTGTTTACATCTCATCAGCCTCAACATTACACAGCATTGCTCAGTCTGACCAACACATGTTCTCTTGGCTTTATGCCGAACGGTACACAGAATTATTCAGTAGGACGAACCCATGTTTATCTGGACCCAAACCAGATATTACACAATATCACCCCCTCTCTAACAAATTATTATTAACCAGTACTCTACTGAGACGTTACATTCCACTGTCCAGTCAAAGAACTTAATTACCTCGCTGGAACATCAATATTAAACGTCATAACTCATTTTATCTGGAAAAAAAACTTCATGTTACACAGAATTATGAAGTCTGATAAATTTTCTTTAGTCTGGTCTCAAACACAGTATTACACAGCGTTGTTCAGTCTGTCAAAAATGTTTATTTTTCCGCAACCTAAGCATTGTAATACATTGCTAAGTCTGACCAACCTATGTTTTCTTATCATCAATCTAAACATTAAACACAACTGCCCAGTCATTCAAGCACTGGTTTACATGACCTCTACTTAAACATTGTGCAATAATGGTCGGTCACATCAACAAATATTCACTTGGACTGACCCTAAACATTATATAAAATTCCTCAGTCATACAAGCATTTGTTTACTTTTCCTCAAACTAAACATTATATATCATTGCTGAGTTCGACCAACGTATGTTTACTGAACCTCAGCCTACGCATTACACAACATTGCTCTGTTTGACAAAAACGAATATACTATATGCATGAGTTTATCGTAAACATTACACAACATTGCTCAGTCTAACCTAAATGTATTTACCTTGCATCAACCTAAACATTGCCTAGCTTTTGCTCAATCTTTGTAATCAATGTTTACCTAGCTTCAATCTAAATATTACATAAGTTTGATTAGTTTGATCAACATATGTTTGTCTGGCCTCACAGTAAACATTACACACTTTTGTTCAGTTTTATAAACCTAGGTTTATCTGGTTTCAACTTAAATATTATTCATTGATAATTTTCACCAATGTATATTCAATCACACAAATATTTGTTTGCTTGATCTCAACAATAATATCTTAGTGTTTCAGATATCATCACTGGTATGTAAGTTATTTCACATTTCTTTCATTAATGTTAGATTACGTAAATCGTTACTGTTTAAACGGGTCTATATTTATATTAGGTAAGGCAGTTGCTTACCTGCTAATGTTAGTTATATGGCGCCTTTGCTTAAGGCTGACCCACGGGTAACCATAAGTAGGCCAATAGCTTCTCATTGGAGTCGTTGGTTACCGGCAATTGATGGGAGGGGAGGCTATACTATGTCAGTAATTGCTTACTATAATAACACCGGCCCACTCGTACACGTGAGTTTCAGCACATAATTAATTGTGGGAGGTGTGTGAATGTTTCCAGTGAACTAGTACATTTCACAGTGGTATTAGACATTGTCTGGGAAACTCCTATTGGAATTTATATTACACCCTTGAAGATTTGCCAGTTGTATTAAGGTTATGTCGTCTACCACTTTTCTCACGTTAGATGACGCCCAAATGATCAGGTTCATGTAAGGTTTCTGATTCACCAAAAAGGATCAAGCTAAACTTTGACTCAAGTTACAATCTGATTTACAATACTACAGTCTAGTAAGACAACAAACAATTTTCTGTTTCGTCACTATGTTCTAAGACCTTGAATGGTGGGTAGGACACATCTCCATAAAACTTTACTGGCTGATTTCAGGAACTTAGTTATGCTGTCATAACTTCTTTCTATTGTGTAATGAATATACTCAGTACAGTTACTACTAAAAATGAGGCAAGAAAATTAAGTAGTTACGTGGAGTTACCACATATCTTGATTTGACAACAGGATGATTCATAATTGTAATATTATGTGTAACTATTTATTAGGATGGGAACTAATTTTAAAATATTGCATTGTATATTTAGTACTAGATACAGTTACAAGTTATCAGGTGTGCAGTTAGCCACTCGAAAAATGAGACGAAAAGAGTCCATGGAGACTCGTGGTGAGTCCACGGTGTAATAAACACTAATTATTTGGATGGGAAAAAAAACACATACAGTGTATAAAGTAATTATTTATTATCTATGCTTCTCCCACTGTTTGTGCAAAACATAGTTAATAATGGAAACCTTTACAATGCTTCGTTTTCGAGCAACACTGCCAGGATGGGGGTAGCCTTTGTGTTAAAAAAAATATTCTGTCTGTCTGTCTGCCTGTCTGTCTGTTTGTATCTCTCTCTCTCTCTCTCTCTCTCTCTCTCTCTCTCTCTCTCTCTCTCTCTCTCTCCCTCCCTCTCTCTCTCGTATGTTAAATATTTTAAGAGCAACCAGCAGGACAGATTCTCAATCGGATAAAGTCTCATGAATTCTCATTGTATGAGAGAAATATCATACTCTTGAACTAAGGAGTTATCCTAAGCTCAACTCTATGGTAAGTTTTCCTAGTCGCTAGCAGCTCTGATTCCACCAACTCCTTTGTGCTCCGCAGTTTCATGGTAGTGTCAAATATTTTTTTCCAGTTTTTTTATCGTGAAACTCAGGGATGTACTCTCGGAGATCGTGGAATCAGGGATGCTGGCAGAATAAATTTAAAAGATTTAACTTAAGAATAGTTGTAAAGAAATGCAGATGATGTATACGCAGATTTTGTGAAAGCCTTCGACAAGTGCGACCAAGGTGTAATAGCGCACGAAATGCGTGAAAAAGGAATAACAGGAAAAGTTGGTAGATGGATCTATAACTTAATAACAAACACAAAACAAAGAGTAATAGTAAACAGAGTAAAGTCTAAGGCAACTCCCATTCTATTCCTCATCATTATATCTGACATAGCTCCGTGTCTTCCTTTGCGGTTGATACCCGAGTTGCCCTGACAGTGTCCTTCATCAAAGACACCGCAAGACTCCAAGCGGACATCAACCAAATCTTCAAATGGGCCACTCAGAACAATATTAAGTTCATTGAAGAGAAATTTCAACCACTCACATATGGAAAACTTGATGAAATTAAAACTGTATCAGGGTACACAACAAATTCTAATTATACAATACAGCGAAAAAGCAATGTGAATGACCAGGGACTGATAATGTCAGAGTATCTCTCCTTCGAAGATCACAACGATGCGTAATGGAATACTGCTGTACACTAACTGCCCCCTTCAAGGCAGGCGAAATTGCTTACCCGTAGAGTGTACAAAGAACTTTTAGGGCACCTAAATTACTGGGAACGGTTGATGTCCCTTGATTTGTATTCCCTGGAACCTAGGCAATAGAGATACGTGATAATATACACTTGAAAAATGCTGTAGAGATTAGTACCAAATTTACACACAAAAATCACTCCCTATGAAAGCAATAGACTGGGCAGAAGATGCAAGGCAGGGGCGCCACAAGTACACTGAGAGACAACACAATAAGTGCCATGGGCCCAAGACTGTTCAACTGCCTCCCAGCATACATAAGAGGATTACCAATAGACCCCTGGCTGTCTTCATGAAAGCATTGGACAGACACCTAAAGTCAATATCTGACCAGCCAGGCTGTAGTTCGTACGTCAGTTTGCGTGCTGCCAGCAGTAACAACCCCCGAAACCCTCCCCAGATATACCCAGGTATGTATAGAAAATTCCTCAAGTTTTTAAGTATTATGCAAACAAATGTTAAAGATAGCACTTTTTCTGTAAAGCTAAACCTATGTGGGTTATTCCGTGTATTGCTCCATCCTCCGCGCACGGTGAGACTCTTACGTTACCTTCCAAAATACCTTAATCTACCCAAATATGTTTGAAAATAATTTTTTTCATGCACATTTGAAAATAAATGTTTACATATTAACTGTGCTTTGTTGATATTTTATTTTCAGGGATTGTTGCCATTCCAAAAGTTGTGATATTGAACATGTGATTTTTCTCTTTACGCTTGAAAGATGTCTCGTAACATCATCCAAAACACAAAATGTCAGGAAAATTATTCCCTACGTTGTTTCTGTAAATACTTGTCATTCCCGGTTCATATTTAAATTATTTAATTTTCATAACAGTGACTGAGGTGCCCACGACTGTCTCACTATGTTAACGTATATTCGTGTTCTCACCTTTTACTTTATAATGTAGTTTTTGTGATTTGTTCCTTGCACATAACTGCAACTTTTATAATGAGTGATCTATTAAACGTTGATATGCAAGTTTGAATGCTTGCTGTTATATAGCTACTAAAAGTATATCAACATTTGCTGAATGCCTCTCCTACCAGGATATATTTATTTTCCGTATTAAACATGCACTGAATGCTAATCTCACCTTAGGCAACCCGGAGGTAATAATGTTGTTGCCAAACACGAAGCCAGCGTATTGTACAGCAGCAAACATACAACTCTGTGCTTGCTTATGCTGAGATAACTCTGCTAAATCCTTGTATTATGTTATTAGCTCCAGAAGCTCAACTCTGTAAGCTATGTTGTAAGTAGTATTTCCGCGTTAATTATGCAGTGTACTTTTTTAACAAGGATATGACGTGTTATCACGTTATTTTCACACTTGCAATATAATGGCATAACTTATTTCGATTGCCATTCCTTAATTAGCGACTTACATAAAGTCGTCACAATAGGGCAATGCAACTCATCGTATGACCTTCAAAATCTACCTTTCATCAGGATAAGCAGAGTACATCTTGACTGCTGAGTGTGACCGAAGGTGACCAACGGCCACTCGACTGCGAAGTTTGGGTCGCCGATCGAAAGCGGAAAACTTGACTGCGATGTGCTGCTATCGGAAATATTAAGCAGAATTTTTGCTAATCAATTAGCTAGTGTACAGGCACCACTAGCCCTTTCACTGTCCAGGCCCCCGATCTCAAAATTGTTCAGTGTCCATGAATTTTCAATTTGTTTTTTATTTTTTATTATGAAATGGTAGTGAATCATTTTCTGAAGGTAATAAAACAAAAGGTACAAAATTTGGTTGAACACAAACGAAATTACACTTTCGCGAATTTTGCTGTCAACGATATTTACGCAACAGTGGTTTTGACCAATTTGACCCCTATTTTCGGCCAATTACATTGTTCCAATCTACCAAATTCTTTGCAATTTTGCTACTATGCCTTCAGTTATATCGACTGAACAAAAGAAATCACATAGTCAACTATTTCATTAATCCAAAATAAAGACCATAATCTGGTAATTTACCCATTTTCAGAAAAAAAATCACAATATTAAAATTTAAAACTAGGTTCCATAATAAACAAAACATGCATTCCTGGCAATAAAAAATTACATTTCCTCTGTTCATTAGTTGCGTTTCCAGATTTTATACATTTCCAAGAGAAAATAAATTTCGAGTACTTACCTAACATAGGATATGATACACCATGAGGGGTATTTCTGATCGTGTGTGTGTGTGTATGTACATTATTGTCACCACGAATGACTGGTATTGAATCAATAACAACACTGCGACTAGCCGAGGATTCGATCCCATGTTGTTTTGGCCCACCTCATGTAAGCGAAAATCACACATGACTATCTAACCCACAGGACCACACAATCTTAGTAAGAAGGTTATACGACATCTGTGAATTTCGCTCACCATCAGGCGAACCAAAACGACATGGGTTCGAATCCTATGTATATATATATATATATATATATATATATATATATATATATATATATATATATATATATATATATATATATATATATATATATATATATATATATATATATATATATACATGTATGTATATATGTATAGTTTAGCTCATTCACCGTGATCCGATTAGATACGGTGGTATGGATGCCTCTGAGCAAATTTCATTCCACTCCCTGTTTGGTGTACTAGCATCAACGAGCAGTATTTTATATTATTGTAAACACGAACGAGTGGTATTGATGAATAACAACACTGCGACTAGGCAAGGATTCGACCTCATGTTGTTTCGGCCTGCCTCATAGTAAGCGAGAACCACATGACGCTCTCTCTGTCTGTCTGTCTGTCTGTCTGTCTGTCTGTCTGTCTGTCTGTCTGTCTGTCTGTCTCTCTCTCTCTCTCTCCATATATATATATATATATATATATATATATATATATATATATATATATATATATATATATATATATTATATGTATATATATATATATATATGCAAAACAACCACTCTGAAAAGAATAGAGAAATTCCAAGCGCTTTCGTGACTACTCACATTATCAAGGAACTATGAAAGTGAAGCATCCAAGGAAGCTATATAAGGGGTCGGCCAGCACCTCACTATCAGATCCCACAACGGTTAAACACGTGACGCGCGGCGAGCCAACTTGGATAGGTCCTTTGCAAAACTCACCCCCAAGCTATTTATTTGTCCAGTGTATTATTAAATTCTACCCAAATTCTATTAATTATAAATGGATCTAATTTATATAAACCAAAGGAAATATTCATATTATTGTCAAAACTGCTTTTTATGAAACAAGATTCAATTATATTCCTGTCGACCATGAACTTGCTTGATACTACTTTCTCAACTTTTTGAAAATCAATTGGATGGTTAAAATCTCTTACATGAATAAATAGAGCATTGGAATCTTGTCCAGTTCTAATGCTATATTTATGTTGTTTTAATCTTAGTTCGAGATTTTTACCAGTTTGACCGTAATAAACTTTATCGCAAATTTTACAAGGAATCTTATAGACACATCCATCAGCATTTTGGGGGGAATTCTTAATCAAAAGTTTTTTTACTGTATCAAGATTTTTGAATACAACTTTAATATTAAAAGTCTTAAGAAGAGAAGGCATATCAACCAAGTTTTCATGGTAAGGGAGAACCAACATATTTTTAGTTGAATAAGGCTGGTTGCCCTTTTTTGGATTATAAAAAGTGTTCCTAGCAACTTTAAAAGATTTATCAATTACATTTCTTGGGTATTTTAAATCATTACCCAAATCAAATACCCAAGAAATGTAATTGATAAATCTTTTAAAGTTGCTAGGAACACATTTTATAATCCAAAAAAGGGCAACCAGCCTTATTCAACTAAAAATATGTTGGTTCTCCCTTACCATGAAAACTTGGTTGATATGCCTTCTCTTCTTAAGACTTTTAATATTAAAGTTGTATTCAAAAATCTTGATACAGTAAAAAAACTTTTGATTAAGAATTCCCCCCAAAATGCTGATGGATGTGTCTATAAGATTCCTTGTAAAATTTGCGATAAAGTTTATTACGGTCAAACTGGTAAAAATCTCGAACTAAGATTAAAACAACATAAATATAGCATTAGAACTGGACAAGATTCCAATGCTCTATTTATTCATGTAAGAGATTTTAACCATCCAATTGATTTTCAAAAAGTTGAGAAAGTAGTATCAAGCAAGTCCATGGTCGACAGGAATATAATTGAACATTAAAATGGTATAAAATACCGACAGGTTGTTAGGTAAGACATATGCAACAGTTAGGTATCTTTATTATGAAACGTTTCGCCTACACAGTAGGCTTCTTCAGTCAAGTACAGAAAAGTTGATAGAAGCAGAAGATACTTGAAGACGATGTAATCAGTCCATCACCCTTAAAGTTTTGAGGTGGTCAGTCCCTCAGTCTGGAGAAGAGCATTGTTCCATAGTATAGTATTGTTTCATACTATGGAACAATGCTCTTCTCCAGACTGAGGGACTGACCACCTCAAAACTTTAAGGGTGATGGACTGATTACATCGTCTTCAAGTATCTTCTGCTTCTATCAACTTTTCTGTACTTGACTGAAGAAGCCTACTGTGTAGGCGAAACGTTTCATAATAAAGATACCTAACTGTTGCATATGTGTCTTACCTAACAACCTGTCGGTATTTTATACCATTTTAATGTTCAATCTGTCAGACACTACAACACAAGGGTCTTGGTACAGACCTGCAATCAACTTCGACAACTTCCACTAGTGAGAGCGGCTGGATTTGAGAAGGACCTGACCTTTCAACATCTGAGTTCTTACCTCTCCTAGTGACCTACGTCTCACCTCTTGGCGCTATGAAAAGCTCCATTCTGTCACTTCATCTCCATATTGTTTCATACTATGGAACAATGCTCTTCTCCAGACTGAGGGACTGACCACCTCAAAACTTTAAGGGTGATGGACTGATTACATCGTCTTCAAGTATCTTCTGCTTCTATCAACTTTTCTGTACTTGACTGAAGAAGCCTACTGTGTAGGCGAAACGTTTCATAATAAAGATACCTAACTGTTGCATATGTGTCTTACCTAACAGGAATATAATTGAATCTTGTTTCATAAAAAGCAGTTTTGACAATAATATGAATATTTCCTTTGGTTTATATAAATTAGATCCATTTATAATTAATAGAATTTGGGTAGAATTTAATAATACACTGGACAAATAAATAGCTTGGGGGTGAGTTTTGCAAAGGACCTATCCAAGTTGGCTCGCCGCGCGTCACGTGTTTAACCGTTGTGGGATCTGATAGTGAGGTGCTGGCCGACTCCTTATATAGCTTCCTTGGATGCTTCACTTTCATAGTTCCTTGATAATGTGAGTAGTCACGAAAGCGCTTGGAATTTCTCTATTCTTTTCAGAGTGGTTGTTTTGCATATTTTGAAATCACCTGTTTACTGTGATCTTATTGCATATATATATATATATATATATATATATATATATATATATATATATATATATATATATATATATATATATATATATATATATATATATATATGTATGTATATAGGTACCACCTCTAGAACTGTTATAGGGACCCTCATCATCAGAGAAAAGAATAAACTTGCTTCAGGGAAAACTCAAGGTTCTCCCTGAAGCTGTTTGAGAATTTTCTCCTACCACCCCCTATATTTTATATATATATTTTATTTAAAGACAAAATACATTGACAAAACATTCACAAAAATACGATAGAAAGTAAAACAACATAGGTAACTCAGAGCTACATCTCGAATATTTCGTCCAGCTCCCCGGCGGTGGACTGCATGCCCAGAATGCTGCAGGTATTTCCTCTCTGGATCGCAACACTGAGTCTCTGAAAGAGGAAGCTGGTCGCCCTGTGGTCCTTGGTTTCTATGATGAGCTTTTCACCCAGCTCTATTACGAACTTTAGAGCACACTTGCCCCATGCTCCAAGGGTCTCCGACCCTATTGGGATGAAGTTATAGCTAGGGGGAAGGTCTTCATATTTGCGGATCTTCTGGGTCTCCCTGTGGCTGGCAGCTTCACCCTCTTCCACTATGGAGTATGGCAAGTAGGTGTCTGCCAATATGGTGGCACATGTGTAGTCCCAGGCAATCTGCTTTCCATCCTTCCAAGGTAGCATAGTAGCTCCATCGGGACGAGGCTTCTCTTTATGATGTCATTGACCTCCTCATGCATGGCATACTTCCCTTCTGCTGTGTGACACATGAGACCATGAAGTCCGAATGGATCAGCTGTCGCCCTGCCGCAAATACACCTATGTTCGGTGAAGATGGGGGCGGCTAGGCGAAGAGCAACACCAATCCGAATGGCCTGTGGGTCTAGTCGAGTACCCAAGGAGGAATTGGGAACAGCTAACAGGAAATCTCCTGAGTGCGGTGCCTTCACTGCCAGGAGACGAGCTTTGTCATTTCCTGAGGCATTGGAGAGCATTGTGTTGGCGATTTTTTCCATAATCGGTTTGTCCCAGTGGGACTGTTTGTGTTCTTTGGGAGGAGCTGGTCTAATGGAGGAATCTGTAAGGGTGTCCCACCAAATCGCTGCTTCAGTAAACCTGGGGTCTTGAGCTCCTACCATGTCTCTCAAGCGTTTGGAAACAATCTTCTTGACTGATGCACTTGAAGCCAAACACGAAGACAGAAAAGCAGGTAAAGCAACATGCGTTGCTTTGTGCACCCCTATACCTCCCAGTCGTACTGGGAGGGTTGCCTGATCCCATTGCTGATCCTCTAGTGACAGGTTCAGTGCCTTCTTAAGGGTTGACCTCAGGTGTGCATCATATTCGTAGAGTGTTGGGTGCACACCTCAGGAAGTGAGTCTTGGAATAGTAAGGCAACTTTTGAGGAGATACAGAGCATCATGGGCATCAAGATTGCTTATTCTCTCCTTCATTCTCATGAGGTCATTCAATTTGTCCTTGAGGACTATGTCGATGGCCTGGTGACCCAGCGGTGCTCCCAAGAGGGTACTGTTGGAAGGAGTGGTAGTAGAGACTTCTGGGAGGATTCTTCGCACAGCATTGATTATTTCCTGGTTTGCTGCAATGATTTCACACTTGGAGGGATTTGAGGATGAGTTCCAAGTCTTCTCCCTGTGTTTTCACAAGTTGTAGGCCCCCTACCAGGAACTCTTCAGTACCTGCCAGAGTGCCATCATCCAGGTACCAGATGTTGAGCTCGCTGCATAGGCTGGAAGTTAGTTCTCTTACTGCCAAGCAGAAGAGAAGTGGAGCTAGTGGGTTACCCTGCTGAACACCTTCTGATGAGAGAATTTCATGTTCTCCAAACAAAAGAATTGAGGGTTTGCTGTAGCCAGCTGAAATGAAGGGAAAAAGACTGGGGAAGCGATCCCGAACAGCTGGCAAGACAGCATCTCTCTTTACCATATTAAAGGCATTTCTAAAATCAAGTTTGACTACGGCCTTGTCTTCAGGTAGGTCCCTGATATAGGCTCTTGCCACATGAGCTGCAGCTTCACTGCCTTGAGAGACCCCAAAGCCCAGTTGGTGTGGCTGGAGTAAACTGGCAGCTTCTAGGCGAATGTTTCTTATTGCTGCTTTGGCAACGAGACGGCGAAGAGTGTTTCCAACCGCAATGGGTCTGATTCCCCCATCCTTCTTCTTCAAGGCACACAGTGAGGCTCCAAAAAAGAAAGGTTTAATTTCTTCTGGGATTCGCCCAGCCAGGCAGTTGTTGACGAAAGTTGTTAACTCGGTGAGAAGAAGTGATGCAGATGCACCGAGTACTCGATTTACCATCTCCTTGAGGTGCTGAGGTCGAATTCCAGTGTAACCTCCTGCAGATCCTGCTGGAAATGACACAATCGCCTTATAGACTTCCGATTCAGACAAAATTAATTGTTCAATGATGGGGTCTTCCTCAGGGTTGTTGTTGATGGCTATGGTGTCCCTGGTTGAATGCTTGTCCCTTAGTGCTTGGGCTGTGGTCTCATCTTTGGGGGCTACAGTGTCATCACTTGTAATTATTCGGATTGCACCCACTGTGTTATCTTCTTCAATTTTTTTGCTAACCTGTGCGCAAATTTTCTCGTTTTCAGTGGGACTTTTCTTGGGTCTACCTTTGTGATTCCTGCGATGATGGGGCAGAGGGACACAATTATCCGTTCTTGGGTAGTTGCGCACTGCCTTGATAACTGACGTGGTTAGCAGCTTGCCTCGTCTCTCAGGAACTGCAAGACAGACATTGCCGAACAGGAGCAGATTGCGCCATGCTTGGATGGTGCCTCGGGCTTCTAAGTTGGTGTAACCTCAAGTCACCTGTGAATTTCCCTGCTGCATATGGGCGAGCCCCTTTAGGGATGTAGGATAGGGTACTGTTAGCAGTGGATTTGAATGCCAACAGAAGGTTATCGCAACGAGGAGGTTGCCATTGGAATTGTCATCTGCCTGTGGAGGCTGTGGGCTGCTCTCTGCTGGGGGCATATGTGATCCCACACACCCATTGTGTGCACGAATGCCGCGATACCCGTTGCGTGCTCGAAACTCTCCGCACACATTACATGTGCCTCTTCTTTCATTGTTGGGTGCACTGTTTCCCTGGCTTTGTGGCTGGCTGGCTTCATCATCTGCCATACCTCAAACTGTGTGGTAAGCCCAGGCTGAAGGGAAAATTGCGCATGGCACATACCGCATGTAGTTCATGGTGGTGGTAGGGGGAGGAGAGGGGTCTCCCCTCTTTGTGGTGGGCGGTGGAGGAAAGGGAGGAGTGGAAGATATGTGATGAGGCGGAATAGGGCACTCACTCGCTCCCAGGGCAAGTCACTATACAACACAATGCTCTGTGCACCTGTTACTATACGCCACTATGCTCTGTGCACCTGTTACTATACACCACTAAGCTCTGTGCACAGCCCCACTATAAACGACACGCCGCTATACACTACACGTGCAATGTGCATACCACGCTCATACTACGCACTATACACTATAAACACTATACACACGGTGAACGAACACTCCATTGTTGTAACACGAGCACATGGTGTATGCGCGCCTGTTTGGGGAAGGGGGAGACACAGTTTTACCCCTCAACCTCCGCCTCCTCCTCCTCCTCCATTAGGCCTTCCCTCACTGACCTCACCTACCCATGGTGACCGTTATGTTCCCTCAATGAATTCACATACACAACACTTTTCTTGATTCTGAAGAGACGAAACGCAGTCCACCTCTAGTGTAGATTGTGGGACTCATAGCCTTGGTGAAGTGGATAAAAAGGCTTAAAGGAAGAATATTTGGATTTCTTCCTGAAGCCGTTTGAATATTTCACTTCCCCTACCATATATATATATATATAAGTGTGTGTGTGTGTGTGTGTGTGTGTGTGTGTGTGTGTGTGTGTGTGTCGTGCCGAATAGGCAGAACTTGCTATCTTGGCTTAAATAGCAACGCTCATCTTGCCATATAAGACAAGCGAAAATTTGTGTATGCAGTAATTTCGCCAAAATCATTCTGAACCTAACGAAAAAAATATATTTCACTGTGTTTGTTTAGTATTAAATTTTTGTAAACAAATCTAAAATATATTTAGATGGGTTAGGCTAAAATAAATTGTTCTTGTTATAAGAAGGTTAGGTAAATTTTCTAAGATTCTTTTTGAGCAAAATTAAAAAAATTTACATTAAAATTAATGAAAAAAATATATCTTTAAACGTATAAGAGAAAATTTCAGAAATTACTTAATTTTAAATGAGTTCTTGCTAATTGACCAGTTTTACATATTCCGCACGACATATATATATATATATATATATATATATATATATATATATATATATATATATATATATATATATATATATATATACATATATATATATATATATATATATATATATATATATATATATATATATATATATATATATATATATATGTATATATATATATATATATATATATATATATATATATATATATATATATATATATATATATATATATATATATATATATATATATATATATATATAATTATAAACTCAATAAAACCCATATTGAGACAGAGTCTCTGAATATTAATTGATCTGTATACTTCGATCCCTTTTTCAGATCATCTTTAGCAAATTCAAAAGTGAAAGGGGAACATGAATATATAGGAAAGGTTGCACCTCTTCCCTCACAAAAGTGGGACATGTCACCTAGTGAATTGGCAAAGAAAACAGGATTTGTAATGAAGCTAAAATTTTGTGTAACAAGTTCGTTTTTGCGATGTGATTTCTGATCATTTGTTGGCGTTCTGTCTTAGGATGGGCACTGGTATGAACTTTTTGAGGGCGAATTTTGAAGTGACGTCTGGCTTCTATTTTCTTCTGTGAGATGTTGAAATTGGGTGTGGTAGCTATCGTAAATAGACTCTAAGATTTTGTTTTTGTATCTGCAGTTTGATTTGTGTTTAATGGCAGAAGCATCCCAATGAATATTGTGAATGTTGCTACAGACATGTTGAAAAAAAAAGCAGAATCATTCTATGCATAACGTATTATTCTCTGGTGTTTGAGGATCCTTGTTGACAGCGTTTGGCCTGACTACCCTATGTATACTTCGGTGAAGTCTTTACTTGGTATCTGGTAACTCCTGGTGTGCCTTGCATAGCTGAATGCTTGTGTTTCTTGGAAAAGAGATTCCCTAGTTCGATTGGATAGAACTTGATTATGTTGGTCACTTTGTTGAGACGATTGAATGTACCTTTGTGGAAGGGTACAATGAGTTGCGATTTACTGGATGAAACTGAGATTTATGCGAACTGACGTTTTGTATCCTAATTTGGAGAATTGATTTCAAAGGATTTCTTGTTCTTGGTCTAATTCTGAGGAGTTGCATATAGTGATTGCACGTAAAAATAGGCTTGAGATGGTGCTGCTCTTGATCAGCACTGAATGGTTGCTGTAGATGTGAACATAGTTGGCAGCGTATGTGGACTTCGTGTAAACTGAGAATTCAACCTAATCGTTATTTTTGGTGATGCGAACGTCAAGGAATGGGAGTTGATTGTTTCCCAATAAACAACTTTGAACTGCATTAAGGGAACAAGATGGTGTGTCGACGCTGCCCTGGCTCTCGTCCCATATGGTAAAGTTCATATCTAATGTTTTGAGGCTAGGAAGGATGGTGGTTTCATGGTATTCCAAGCAAAGATTAACGAGTACAGAGAGAGATCAGCTATCAAAACTTTGAGGGTCCAGTCCCTGGACCCATTACGTACCTCTGTAATCTGTAAATACCTTTGTAACTTGTCATGATTTTGACCAGACCTACCTGGAGTTCATTACCTTTGTAAATTGTGATTTCATTACCTTTGTAAATTGTGAGTTCATTATCTTTGTAACGTGCTCAGCTATCAAAACTTTGAGGCCCAGTCCCTGGACCCATTATGTACCTCTGTAATCTTTTGACTACCACCCACAGGATGGGTATGGGGTGCCTAATAAAGATATTAAACTAAATTAAACTAACGGAGAGAGAGAGTGGACTTCCCATGCCGTAACCAAATTCTGTTTGAAGTATTCATTGCACTATGTAAAGCATTTTTTGTTCCTGACAAGTATTTGTTGTTTTCCAACTCCTTTTATTGCAAAACAACAAAAAATGTGCATTATTCCTTTTAAGCTTTGCTTTTTTGGCTTACAGGAGGAATTTTTTACACAAAAAAATGGCTAAATTTCAATATTTTTTGCTAGAATTTACATAAATAAACTATAATTTACATAAATTTTATTTTAAACTTTTTGAAACATATTTACAAAGTTATAAATGATCAGTTTTTCTAGATTTGCGAGCATGCAATAAATCACTTTCTAATTTTAAGCTTCAAAATGTAGTCTCCAATCATGTTTCCATTGCAAGAACCCAATCTTCTGTGTTCGAAGTCCTTTATATCTTAGTGGAAGCGCTCCCCTTACTCCTCTGAGTATGTTCCCAAATTCTTCTTGAAATTGTCAAGATGAGCATCAAGGATATGGACCTTATCTGACCATAGCTTATTACCAAAGTCTCAACAAGTTCCACATAACTGTTTTGCCCAGAAAGCCCTGTGCAACAGCAAGAAAACTCTCCCAGGCTTCTTTTTCCTTCTCTGTGAACTTCTTTGGAAATTCTGAGCACACCATGATTATCCTGACTTGTGGTCCAGTGAAGATTCCAACCTTCACCTTTGCCTCTGATAGCTTGGGAAATAAGTCTTGAAAATGCTTGAAGGCTGCAGACTCTTTGTCAAGAGCTGTAACAAACTGTTTCATTAGCCCCAGTTTGATGTGTAATGGAGGTAACAGAACCTTTTGAGGATCCATCAATGGTTTATGTTTGACATTATGTCTTGATACTGAGAACTCAGCCTTTGAGGCCAGTGCTTCCTCTGGTAATGTGCTGCTCTGTTTCTACTATCTCAGTGACAGAAATAACAGAGAAACTTGGAAAAAACTCCTTGGACTCTCATCAAATTTTAGAAAGGACTTAATTTTAAATGAGTTCTTGCTAAATGACCAGTTTTACCTATTCGGCACGACACACACGCACACACACACACACACACACACACACACACACACACACACACACACACACACACACACACACACACACACACACACACGCACGCACACACGCACTCACCCACACACACACACACACACACACACACACACACACACACACACACACACACACACACACACACACACGCACACACACGCACACACAAACTACAAAAGGGGGAACTACTCAGGCTTGAGGAACTTCTTTCAAGACATTCAGTGGGAGAGGGAACTGACAGGAAAACCAGTACAAGAAATGATGGAGTATGTCGCAACAAAATGTAAGGAGGAAGAGGAGAGGTTTGTTCCCAAGGGAAACAGAAATAATAGGAAGAACAGAACGAGTCCTTGGTTCACCCAAAGGTGTACGGAGGCAAAAACTAGGTGTACTAGAGAATGGAAAAGGTACAGAAGACAGAGAACTCAGGAAAATAAAGAGATTAGCCGAAGAGCCAGAAACGAATATGCACAGATAAGAAGGGAGGCTCAGCGGCAATACGAAAATGACATAGCATCGAAAGTCAAGACTGACCCGAAGCTGTTGTACAGCCACATCAGGAGGAAAACAACAGTCAAGGACCAGGTAATCAGACTGAGGAAGGGTGATGGGGAATTCACAAGAAACGACCGGGAGGTATGTCAGGAGCTCAACACGAGATTTAAAGAAGTATTTACAGTGGAAACCAGTAGGACTCCAGGAAATTAGAGCAGAGGGGTGCACCAGCAAGTGCTGGATGAAGTACACATAACCATGGAGGAGGTGAAGAAGCTGCTATGCGAACTTGACACCTCAAAGGCGGTGGGACCAGACAACATCTCTCCGTGGGTCCTTAAAGAGGGAGCAGAGATATTGTGTGTACCATTAACAAACATCTTCAACACATCATTTCATACTGGGCAACTCCCCGAGGTATGGAAGATGGCAAATGAAGTCCCAATTTTTAAAAAGGGAGACAGACATGAGGCACTAAACTACAGACCTGTATCACTAACGTGTACAGTATGCAAGGTCATGGAGAAGATCTTCAGGAGGAGAGTGGTGGAGCACCTGGAAAGAAACAAGTGTATAATTGACAACCAGCATGGTTTCAGGGAGGGAAAATCCTGTGTCACAAACCTACTAGAGTTTTATGACAAGGTGACAGAAGTAAGACAAGAGAGAGAGGGGTGGATCGACTGCATTTTTTTGGACTGCAAGAAGGCCTTCGACACAGTTCCTCACAAGAGGTTACTGCAAAAGCTAGAGGATCAGGCACACATAACAGGAAAGGCACTGCAATGGATCAGAGAATGCCTGACAGGGAGGCAACAACGAGTCATGGTACGTGACGAGGTGTCAGAGTGGGCGCCTGTGACAAGCGGGGTTCCACAGGGGTCAGTCCTAGAACCTGTGCTGTTCTTGGTATATGTGAATGACATAACGGAAGGGATAGACTCAGAAGTGTCCTTGTTTGCGGATGATGTGAAGTTAATGAGAAGAATCAAATCGGATGAGGATCAGGCAGGACTACAAAGAGACCTGGACAGGCTACAAGCCTGGTCCAGCAACTGGCTCCTTGAGTTTAACCCTGCCAAATGCAAAGTCATGAAGATTGGGGAAGGGCAAAGAGAACTGCAGACACAATATAGTTTAGATGGCCAAAGTCTGCAAACCTCACTCAAGGAAAAAGATCTGGGGGTGAGTATAACACCGAGCATATCTCCTGAGGCGCACATCAATCAGATAACTGCTGCAGCATACGGGCGCCTGGCAAACCTAAGGATAGCATTCCGATACCTCAGTAAGGATTCGTTCAAGACTCTGTATACCATTCACGTCAGGCCCATACTGGAGCATGCAGCACCAGTTTGAAATTCACACCTAGTCAAGCACGTCAAGAAATTAGAGAAAGTGCAAAGGTTTGCAACAAGACTAGTCCCAGAGCTACGGGGATTGTCCTACGAAGAAAGGTTGAGGGAAATCGGCCTGATGACACAGGAGGCCAGGAGGGTCAGGGGAGACATGATAACGACATATAAAATACTGCACGGAATAGAAGAGGTGGACAAAGACGGGATGTTCCAGAGATGGGACACAGACACAAGAGGTCACAATTGGAAGTTGAAGACTCAGATGAATCAAAGGGATGTTAGGAAGTATCTTCAGTCATAGAGTAGTCAAGCCGTGGAATAGCCTAGAAAGAGAAGTAGTGGAGGCGGGAACCATACATAGTTTTAAGGCGAGGTATGATAAAGCTCATGGAGCAGGGAGAGAGAGGACGTAGTAGCAATCAGTGAAGAGGCGGGGCCAGAAGCCCTGCAACCACAAATAGGTGAGTGCACACACACACACATGCACACACGAAGCTAAAGGGGAAACTTATGATGAAAGTAAGAAGGAGGAGATAAAAGCGATTGAAGATATCATGAAGGTGATAGGCGAGGGGGACATGACCCAGGTGGCAAATTTTTGGAGAATCGGGTGGTTCACAAAGAAAAGGAATCGGCCTCTCAAAGTAATTTTCAAGGCAGAATCAAACCGAACCATGATCCTGCAGGAGAAAGCACGGCTGAGAGGCAAGCAGGAGTTCCGGAGTGTGTACTTCGATCGAGACAGAACACAGGACGAAAGGAAGACAATGAAAGAGAGAGTTCAAAAACGAAAGGAGAAATGGGAGGAAATGAAAAAGGAAAGCAGAATAACCCAGGATCAAATGGAAGGACAAGCGCACCCCCCAGAAACACCTGCAGAAGGACTCCAACCACGACACCCCCAAGGCAACTGAACAATCCAAACCAACCATCACACACCAGTCCCTCTGTTTCCACCCCTTGCACCACAGTTACAGTATTAGAACAGAAGTTGAAGGTTTGGTACACAAATGCAGATGGATTAACGAATAAACATGAGGAATGGCAAGAAAGAATCAATGAGAAGTCCCCAGACATCATAGCAGTTACAGAAACAAAACTCACGGAGACAATAACAGATGCAATCATCCCACCAGGATACCAGATCATGAGGAAAGATAGAAAGGGAAGGGGGGAGGTGGGGTTGCTCTGCTCATAAAAAACAAATGGAAATTCGAGAAAATGGAAGGCACAGATGAGACGGGAGAAAGAGACTACATAGTAGGTACACTTCAGTCTGGGGAACACAAAGTGATCATTGCAGTGATGTATAATCCACCACAGAACTGCAGGAGGCCAAGAGAGGAATATGAAGAGAGCAACAGAGCAATGGTGGACACACTTGCTGAGGTGGCAAGAAGAGCTCACTCCAGCAGAGCAAAGTTGCTGGTTATGGGGGATTTCAACCACAGGGAGATTGACTGGGAAAACCTGGAGCCACATGGGGGTCCCGAAACATGGAGAGCCAGGATGTTGGACGTGGTGCTGGAAAACCTCATGCACCAACATGTTAAGGACACTACCAGAGTGAGAGGGGAGGATGAACCAGCAAGATTGGACCTTGTGTTCACCCTGGGCAGCTCAGACATTAAGGACATCAAGTATGAGAGTCCCCTAGGAGCTAGCGATCACGCGGTTCTCTGCTTTGAATACATAGTAGAGGTGCAAGTTGAGAGAATAACAGGAGTTGAATGGGAAAAGCCTGACTATAAAAGAGGGGACTACATAGGGTTGAAGAACTTCCAGCGGGAGGTCCAGTGGGACAGAGAACTGGCAGGAACGCCAGTAAAAGAAATGATGGAATATGTAACAACAAAATGCAAGGAGGCAGTGGAAAGGTTTATTCCCAAGGGCAACAGTAACAACGGGAAGACCAGAACGAGCCCCTGGTTTACCCGACGGTGTAAGGAGGCAAAAACAAAGTGCAATAGAGAATGGAAAAAGTACAGAAGGCAGAGAACACACGAAAATAGGGAGATCAGTCGCAGAGCCAGGAATGAGTATGCACAGGTAAGGAGGGAGGCCCAGCGACAGTATGAAATTGACATAGCATCGAGAATCAAGATTGACCCGAAACTGTTGTATAGCCACATCAGGAGGAAGACAACAGTCAAAGACCAGGTGATCAGATTAAGGACAGAAGTTGGAGAACTCACAAGAAATGATCAGGAGGTATGTGAGGAGCTGAACAGGAGATTTAAGGAAGTTTTTACAGTAGAGACAGGAAGGGCTGTGGGAAGACAGCACAGAAGGGAACATCAAGAGGGAATATACCAACTAGTGTTGGATGACATATGAACAACTGAGGAGGAGGTGAAGAAGCTCTTAAGTGACCTTGACACCTCAAAGGCGATGGGACCGGACAACATCTCCCCATGGGTCCTTAGAGAAGGAGCAGAGATGCTGTGCGTGCCTCCAACCACAATCTTCAACACATCCCTTGAAACTGGGCAACTACCTGAGAAATGGAAGACAGCTAATGTAGTCCCCATATTTAAGAAAGGAATCAGAAACGAGGCACTAAACTACAGACCTGTCTCTCTGACATGTATTGTGTGCAAAGTTATGGAGAAGATTATCAGGAGGAGAGTGGTCGAGCACCTGGAAAGGAACAAGATTATAAATGAAAACCAGCATGGGTTCATGGAAGGCAAATATTGTATCACAAACCTCCTGGAGTTTTATGACAAGGTAACCGAAGTAAGACACGAGAGAGAGGGGTGGGTAGATTGCATTTTCCTAGACTGCAGGAAGGCCTTTGACACAGTTCCCCACAAGAGATAAGTGCAGAAGCTGGAGGATCAGGCGCATGTAAAAGGGAGGGCACTGCAATGGATAAGAGAATACCTGACAGGGAGGCAGCAACGAGTCATGGTACGTGAAGAGGTATCACAGTGGGCGCCTGTTACGAGCGGGGTCCCACAGGGGTCAGTTCTAGGACCAGTGCTATTTTTGATATATGTGAACGACATGATGGAAGGAATAGACTCTGAAGAGTCCCTGTTCGCAGATGACGTGAAGTTGATGAGAAGAATTAAATCGAACGAGGATAAGGCAGGACTGCAAAGAGACCTGGACAGGCTGGACATGTGGTCCAGTAACTGGCTTCTCGAATTCAATCCAGCCAAATGCAAAGTCATGAAGATTGGAGAGGGGCAAAGAAGACCGCAGACAGAGTATAGGCTAGGTGGACAAAGACTACAGACCTCACTCAGGGAGAAAGACCTTGGGGTGACCATAACACCGAGCACATCACCGGAGGCACACATGAACCAAATAACCGCTGCAGTATACGGGCGCCTGGCAAACCTGAGAATAGCGTTCCGATTCCTTAATAAGGAATCGTTCAAGATACTGTACACTGTGTATGTTAGGCCCATACTGGAGTATGCAGCACCAGTCTGGAACCCACACCTGGTCAAGCACGTCAAGAAGTTAGAGAAAGTTCAAAGGTTTGCAACAAGGCTAGTCCCAGAGCTCAAGGGAATGTCGTACGATGAAAGGTTAAGGGAAATCGGACTGACGACACTGGAGGACAGAAGGGTCAGGGGAGACATGATAACGACATACAAGATACTGTGGGGAATAGACAGGGTGGACAGAGATAGGGTGTTCCAGAGAGTGGACACAGGGACAAGGGGTCACAACTGGAAGCTGAAGACTCAGACGAGTCACAGGGACGTTAGGAAGTATTTCTTCAGTCATAGAGTTGTCAGCAAGTGGAATAGCCTAGCAAGTGAAGTAGTGGAGGCAGGAACCATACATAGTTTTAAGAAGAGGTATGACAAAGCTCAGGAAGCAGAGAGAGAGAGGACCCAGTAGCGATCAGTGAAGAGGAGGGGCCAGGAGGTGAGTCTCGACCCCTGCAACCACAATAAGGTGAGTACAATTAGGTGAGTACACACACACACACACACACACACACACACATATGTATATATACATATATGTATATATATATATATATAAATATTCTAAGTAAAGGGTTGGTTGATAGCAACCACTCTGCGAGGTACTAGTGTCCTGCCAAGTGAGTGTGAAACAGAAACCTGTAACTGTCTTACATGATGGTAAGATTGCTGTTGTTCTTTTTTCTGTATCATAAAAAATATGCTGGATAACGGGTATATCTTGTTACTTTTACTTACACTTAGGTCACACTGCACAGGCATGCACTTACTTATACACACTCACACACATCTAGGTTATTCTTCTTTTTTTCTTAATAGTTCTCGTTATTCTTCATTTTTCTCTATTTTTCATAGGAAAGTGGAAAAGAATCTTTCCTCCGTATGCCATGCATGTAGTATGAGGCGACTAAAATGCCGGGAGCAATGCGCTAATAACCTCTTCTCCTGAAGAAAATACTAAAAAAGTGAAGAAGAAAAACTTTATAAAACGTGGATGCTTGAGTGTCCGTGGATGTAGTGTGGATGACATGAAATATATGATTGCTAATGTTATGAATGATACGAAGTTGGATGTCCTGGTTCTAATCAAAACAGCTGAAGGGGTACGTAAGTTTGAGTGAGGAGGAATAAATGGGATTAAGTCAGGATATCTGAGAGAGTTAGACCAAAGAAATGGGTAGCAATAATGTTGAAGAATCATTTATGGAAGGAAAAGAGGGAAAATATATGTATAAAATTAAGGATTATGTGGATTAAAATAAGGGTTGTATGCGAAAAATGGGCCACAATAAGTTTGTATGCACGTGGAGAAGAGGGGAGTGTAGAGAAGAGAGAGCGATTCTGGGAGATGTAGGAACTTCTGAATCAAGTGAGAGTAGTGGCTGGAACCCTAAATGCTAAAGTAGGAGAAACATTTAAAGTGGGTGTGGTAGGTAAGTTTGTGGGTGCCAGGAGTAAATGATAATGGGAGCCCTTTGATTAAACTTTGTATACAAAGGGGTTTGGCTATAGGCAATACATATTTTTAAGAAGAAGAGGATAAATAAGCATACAAGATATGATGTAGGGCATAATGACAGTAGTTTGTTGGATTATGTATTGGAAGATAAAAGCCTGTTGGGTAGACTTCAAAATGTACTTGTATATGGAAGGGCCCCAGATATATAATATCACTTTTCAGTTGTAGCTACACTGAGAGTAAAAGGTTGATCGTATACAAGGAAAATGAAAGCATCATGTTGAGGTGAAGGTTCCAATACTAGAGAAGGAGGCAGTTAGGGTAAGATATAAACAAATATCGGATGATAGATGAGCTAGTGAGAGTATAGGCAATGGGGTTGAAGATTTATGGGGTAAGCTTAAAAATGTAGTGTTCGAGTGTCAGCAGAAGTTTTTGGTTACAGGAAAGTGGGTGTAGGAGGGAAGAAGAGCGATTGGTGGAAGGATGGTGTAGAGTAAGTGAGGAACAGTAAGTGAAAGAGAAAAAGTATGGATGAGGTGAAAGTATTCAGATATTTAGGAGTGGACGTGTCAGCAGATGGACCTATGAAAGATGAGGTGAATCATAGAATTGATGAGGGGAAAAAGGTGAATCGTGCACTGACGAGTCTGAGTCTCTGGAGCCAAAGATCTTTGTCCATGGAAGCAGAGAAGGGGCCACAGATGATATGTCAGATTACTTTTTAGTTGTAGCTACAGTGAGGGTTAGAGGTAGATGGGATACAAGGAAAATGGAGGCAGTTAGTAAGAAAGTGGTGAAGGTGTATAAACTCAAGGAGAAGGTAGTTAAGGTAAGATACAAATAACTATTGGAGGATAGGCTAATGAGAGTATACTCAATGGGGTTGAAGATGCACTGGATAGGTTTAAAAATGTAGTGTTACAATGTACAGCAGTAGTGTTAGAATGTACAGAAGAGCGATTGGTAGAATAATGTGCTAAAGAGAGTAGTAAGAGAGAGAAAAATTGATCATATGAGAAGTTTTTACAAGGATGATGCAAGGAAGGAGGAAAAAGAGAGGTTTGGGGTGAATATAATGTTTGGGGTGAATATAATGCAGAGAATTTGTAGTTTGAAAATTAGGAGGAGGTGTGAGATATCCATAATTATTATCCAGTGAGCTGAGGAGGGGCTGTTGAGGTGGTTCGAACATGTAGAGACGTTGTAATTAAATAAAATGACTTCAAGAGTGTTTAAATCACTAGTGGACGGAAGGCAGGGTAGGAGTGGGCCTAGAAAAGTTTGAAGGGAGGGGGTAAAGGAGGTTTTGTGTGCGAGGGACATGTATTCGTGAGCATTTTGGACAGGAGTGAATGGAGACAAATGGGTTTTAGGACTTGACGGGCTGTTAGAGTGTGAGTAAGGTAACATTTATGAAGGGATTCAGAGAAACCGGCAGGCCAGACTTCAGTCATGGAGATGGAAAATATGCCTGCACTCTGAAGGAAGGGTGTTAATGTTGCAGAATTGAAACTGTAGTGTAAGTGTGCCTCTGGCAAAACAATGATGGAGTGAATGATGATGAAAGTTTTTCTTTTTCGGGCTACTCTACCATGGTGGGAAACAGCCAATGTGTTAATAAAAGAAAAGAATACATATATATATATATATATATATATATATATATATATATATATATATATATATATATATATATATATATATATATATATATATATATATATATATATATATATATATATATATATATATATATATATATATATATATATATATATATATATATATATATATATATATATATATATATATTTGGTTTACGCAGGCCAGTTTCGGCAGACATCATCGTGAGTATCCACCGGATATCACAGAGGTGTGACAATCCTCTGCATCAGACCGTTGCTTCTGTATCAGTGAAAGTGCAGTGTGCATGTTGGGATTTGGGGAGTAGCGGTGGTGAGGGTATCCTGCCAGTGGAGGTGTGGAGGAGGTTTTGTTTACATCTGTGACCCGCCAAGGTCGTGGGTTGGGAGAGGAAGTGGCCGCCCATACACAGTCATTGGATGGTGAACAGAAGAACACCTCGGTTAATAGTGTGAGCATGGTGATTAGTGTGCCAAATGGCAAGGGTTTGTTCTAAATGGAACAATAGGTGTATAACAATTAGCAAAAGTTAGTCAGTGATGTGTATATTGAGCGAACACACAGGGCCACTCCCTCCACCCCCATCCCGGATCCCCACCCCTCATCCCAGCCTAGGACCACTGACTTCCTGACCAAGGGTGTTGCCGTTTAGTACCCCACCAATTACAAGTTCCGCCGCTCGCTACTCCCCCACCCTCATCCCCCATGCATCCATGCTGCCCTTCACCCGTCACCCCACAGCTGGCGCCCTCCCACCCCCACGATATCAGCAATGTCACAAGCAGTCACGGGTTCCCAGGAATCTTCACGACAGAGCCAAAGCTGTCGTTCACGAAGCATCTGCCGTGTTGAGATTTTTGGCCTTACCTGCTGTGTTTATTATAACTATATATAATGAACACTTAGCTGATAAATGACAGCAAATCGTCTACACAGCCGCCCCTGCAGACGAGGTCTAGAAGCTGTCGAAACCATCACAACAGTGGGCTGTCAAGAGATACAATTTGTAAGTATAAATTACCCCTAGGGGGTGTTATGTCAGCATATTTCATTCGATGATGGCTGACGAAATACCTACTTGTTTGGACTCAAAAGTCCACACCTTACTGCCGATTATAGGTTGATTACAAACTCCTTGTGACTCAAGAATTGCGCAATCCCCCGATCTACAAGAAATTCGTAACATACCTTGCTCTTTGTAACGTGAGCTATGGTGTTCTCAACACCTTCGACAGGTATCGGTGACTTGATAGAAGCTGAAGTGTCCTTGGATGTCCACGTCCTCCATTGTCTAGGAAACGCACACTGGTACACTATGTTCCACAAGATTTGTCTTTATTGTTCACAATGCATCACAAGAGAAGCTGATCACACCTCTCTTATGTTTATCGTGTTTTGTGAGACACTTTGTCCACACTAACGCACAGATCAGTGTTCTTTGTTGGTTATCCTGGCGTCAGTGTTACTCTCACTAGAGTCAAAGATAGTCTGGCAGACGCCACAGCGCTCCATGCCGTCACTGCCCCCAGCACAAAAAAAACGCTGACCTAGTACCTTGCATCCCTGTCACCTCCTCGATGAAGCAAAGCAAAATGTTTGTTTCTTGCTGTCTTAATCATAGACAACAAGGTACACTATCTTTACTATGGTAATAAAGTGGGAGCAGGATTTTCCTTAATTGTCCTGCTAAGTAAGAGATGTACTGTCTCTTATAAAAATACACGTTGCAACACCGCTGCAAGGAGCAGAGGTCATTTGACTACGTGGCATAGCATCTGTGATCAATTACTCACTCTAGCAGTAAACAAGACGCTCGCCCCTTCTGAGTGGCCCCTCAGGGCTGAAAGGGCTGAAGGGGCTGAAGGGGGCTGAAGGGGGCTGATAACCCCCTCCTGGAGAAAATTTCTCCACACTGGGGGGCGGCGGAGGCTCGCTGCAGGTGAACTATTCATCACTTAACATTAATTTAATTTTCTCACTCGCCACCACTGCTGCTTGTCTTTTCTGAACAGCTTTAGTCTGTGTGGTTTCTGGAGAATCACTAATTTTGTTTTCAACACTGTGTAATTCTAACGCCACTAGTTTATTTATTGTCCGCTTATTCACTACACCTTTGCTCAAAACATCAACTGTCCTGATGATTCCATTTGCATCAGGATATATGGTCACAATTTTTCCAAGTGGCCATTGAGACCTCGGACCATCATTGTCGATAATCACTATGTCACCAGGTCTTAAGGACTTATGATTTTCAGGAATACCAGCTCCATAGAAGTGTTCTCTCAATGAGGTGAGATAGTCTTCTCGCCAAATTTTCTCCCAACATTCAATCACTTTATTAAGGTGTTTGAATTTACGTCTGAGTTGCTCAGGTTCGAAATAAGTAGGATCCTCTATGATTTCTTTATCATTCATGGGAGGAACAGGTTCGAGCCTTCTGCCATGGAGTAAATGAGACGGACTTAACACTTCTAAATTGTCCAGATCATCGGTAACATAAGTTAGAGGTCTGTTGTTGACTCTTTTCTATTTCAGTCACAACTGTACGGAATTCTTCTAAGTCTATTCTCTGACGATGAAGAGTCTTCCTTAAACAACGTTTTACAATGCCGATCATTCTTTCATAAAATCCGCCGTGCCATGGAGATTTAGGAGGAATGTATCTCCAACGACATCTGCGTTGATTCAGCATCTGTTGAACTTCTGGTTGATCAAAGATCTTGCTTATATAAGCAGCACCAGCAACAAAGTTCGTTGCATTATCTGAAATCATCAGTCTGGGACATGCCCTTCTGGCTGCAAACCTTCTGAATAATTTGATAAAGGTTTCAGCAGACATGTCAGTGGCTACTTCTAGATGTACTGCTCTAGTTGTAGCACAAGTGAACAAACAGATGTACACCTTGATGGGAACTTTGTCAACTGTTTTGGTTAAAATTATTGGTCCAGTATAATCTACACCTGTCACCTCAAATTGAGTGACATGACAAACTCTTTCAGAGGGATATGGAGGTGGACCTGGATACTGACATACTCGCATATCATAGTGACGACAAGTAATGCAGTCCTTTATTTGTTTTTTCACACTTTGTCGACCTTGAGGTATCCAGTAGGATTGTCGTATATGACAAAGTGTGTCAGCTACCCCACCATGTAACACGTTACTGTGGGCGTTTTGCACAATCAGTTTTGTTAGCCAATGATTCTTGGGGATCAATATTGGATGTATGGCTTCTTTAGGTAGTGAAGAATTATGAATTCTTCCTCGACATCTTATAATCTTTTCTGAGTCGAGATAAAGTCCTAAAGAATTAATCATAACAGGTTTCTTTGGGGATTTATCTTGTGTTTCTAGAAATTTATATTCTGTAGAGAACACATCTTTCTGTATTAGTTTCACCCAGTATTTAATGGGTTCAAGACATTCATAATCAGGTTTAATTCCTTTAATGAATTTAAAGACAAGAGCTGTAACTCTTAAGAGTTTACCCAAAGATGAGTATTTAGATCCATCAATGACTATTTCTGTTGTGTCTGCAGTATTTACACAACTTATTTCTGCTGTGTTCAAGCAGACTGTTTCTTCTGGCATAATGTGAGTTTTTTGCTGAGGCCAGTTATTTTCATTAGAGAGCCAGTTCGGTCCGTGGAGCCATAATTTATTATCCACAAATTTCTTGAGTGGGACACCACGTGGCAACATGTCAGCTGGATTCTCTTGGGTAGAGACGTGGAGAAAGAGATAATCTCTCTGCATCTCTTTAATTTCTGCTACTCTGTTCTGTACATAGACCAACTTACTCTTATTATTTCTTAACCACTGGAGAACTGCTTCATTATCACTCCAGATCACGGTTTTTTTCAATAGTGAGATGATCAAGTACTTTGTTGAGATAGACAGCTAATTTTGTACCTACATAGAGTGCTGTCAGTTCCAATTGTGGTACTGTTCTGACCTTCAAGAGTGCTACCCTGGCCTTTGAAGTAATTAGTGTACTTCCTTCAGCATTACTCATGTAAGCTACAGCGCCATAACCTCTGGTTGACGCATCACAGAACACATGTAATGTGTAATTGTTTCCCTCTTGACCTATTTGTCTGGGAAATTTAATTTGATGAAGTTGTTTAAACTCCTTAGATATTTCATCCCATGCTTGACTCATTTCTAGAGGCAAGTTCTCATCCCATCCAATTTTGAGTTTCCATGCATCTTGCATAAGCATTTTACCCTTTATGGTAATTGGTGAGACGAGTCCTAGAGGATCAAAACATTGTGATACCTCTGACAGTAAACTACGTTTAGTGAGTGGACTGCATGATTTATTGTTTATCTTTTTGAGACTCAGAGTATCTTCCTGTGTGTTCCAATTAAGTCCCAGCATATTGTTGCAATCAGGAATTTCAGTTTCAGGGAAATCTTCTTTGATAAGTTCCCTTAATTGCTTTGAATTTGTATTCCACATCCTTAGAGGCATATTTGCTTCTTTCATCTCCTTGTTAGCTTCTCTGTATAAGGATTTCAAATCTTCCTCTTTATTCACAGTACCTTGAAGATTGTCCACATAGAAACTTTTCTTTAAGATTTCTTTGAAGGGACTTTCAGATTTCTTCAAATGTGTATTTAGAGTAGCTTCTAGTAAGAATGGAGAGGATGTTGCACCAAACAATACTGATTTAAAACGATAAGTTTTCACAGGACTTTGAGGATCATGTGGATTTTCAGGCCACAAGAATCGAGTATAATCTCTATCTATTTCTTGTAGTCCTACTCTTAAGAAAGCCTTGGAAATATCAGCCGTGTAGGCATATGGGTTTGTGCGAAATTTCATAAGCACGTCTCCAAGCTTCTCAGTTAGTGAGGGTCCGGTCATCAGACAGTCATTAAGACTTGCTACATCTTTATTTGCACGTGCACTGCAATTATATACAACACGTAGTGGAGTGGTTTCAGAATCTTTTCTGACTCCATGGTGCGGGAGATAATGAGCGTTTGTCTTCAACTTATCTTCGACTATTTCCTCAATGAATTTATTGTCCAACTGTTCTTGTATGATATTATCATAGAGAGTCAGTAGCTCTGGATTCTTCCTGAGCTCATGTATTTGTGCTTTCATCTGTCCGAAATCCATGCGATAATTGCTAGGCAGATGTGGTGGATTTAATTTCCATGGTAACCTAACCCAATACTGTCCATCTTTATATTTGACAGTGTCCAAATATTGGTTATAAGTCTGAGACTCTTGTGGGCTTGGTTTATTTACATCAATACCTATCGCATCTAAATCCCACAACTTATCAACTGGTTCATTCATTTCTTCCAGTAATGATAATTTTTGCTGTGGTACATGATCAGCGGTTATTCTCGTAACTAGTACATTTTCCACTGAATCAATATCAGCTTCTTTCCCACTTTGAGAGGGAATGGGACCACATATCATGTGGCCTCCTGCTGTTTTCAGCAAGTGAACATCATGTTTACTTACTATATTTTTCACAAAACAGTGATAATAATCACTTCCAATGATTAAATCAATTGGACTAATTGTGTCCGTCTGTATGTCAGGACAGGCTAACTTGACCTTAGCTGCTTTCAGTGCTGCAACTGTTTCTTTTAATCCCTGGATCTGCACAGACTTAGGCAAATCATCTACTACCACAGCTTCTACTGTCTTTTTCCTGTTTCCTAGACCAACAGTGATTTTGGCTAGGTCATATGTCTGTTTACCAGAATTATGGAAAAAACCAGCTATATCTAACTGTATTTTGGCATAGGGTTGTTTATTCAGTTTCTGCAACACTGATCTTCTTATGAAGGACCTTTGTGAGCCTTGATCAAATAGTGTTAGCACATTGGTTTTGTGTAATTTATTAGATAACTCAACTCGAGCTATCAGGAGAGCAGTTGCTTTAAACTTATCTCTCACATTTAATGCTGTTGCTTGTTGACTTCCTGATTCTGTGGAAGTCTGCTGCTGTTCAGCAAAAGTATTTGGGCATAATGCTGTATGATGCATACCCTTGCATTTAAAACACTTCTTCAGTGAGCATTTTCCTCCCTTGTGTTCACCTAAACACTTGATGCATCTTTTCAGCTGATGAATACGTTGTTTACGTGCCTCAATTGATGTGTATTGAATACAATACTGTGTCCAATGTGTTCCATCACAAAGTACACATTTTGGAGTACGTTTATGTGTGACAGTTTGTTTACTGTCTGTTGTATTCACAGCTTGATAAATGCCTATATGGGATTTTCCATTATGTGGTTTAGTGGGAGTAGGTATACTCTTTTTATACTGAGTTGAAGGTTTATTATCCACCAGATTTGTGGATTTTTCATCTTGTCTCGTTGCTTGCATGCATGAAACTATTGTTTGTAAACCATTGCTAATTTCCTCACAAGTGAAATAGCGTTTATTGAACATAATATTTAATCGTTCAATAGTTTGTGGTGACAACTTATCCTGTACAATACCACTGATAAACCAATCACATTGCCTTAGGTCATATTTAGCACCTAGAGATCTGAGACTATTGTCTAATGTGATTCTAAATGCCTGTAAGTCTGAATAACAATGTTTGGGTGGCTTCAAGCTTGATATTAAGACTACATGTCTAACTCTAGCCTTGTCAGCATCGAAGTAATTGTCTGCTAAGACACGTAAGGCTATTTGATAATTGCCTTTGACCACCGGAAATGACTTAATCAGTTCTTAGGGTTCTCCCTTCACAAGACATTTAAGATAATTGAACTTAGCAATCTCGTCTATGTCAGTTCGTGAATTTACTATGGATTGAAAACCACTAATGAATTCTTCATAATTATGACCTTGGAAAATAGGTAATGACAATGTAGGTAAGCTTGGTAATGGGACACTTGTTGTTGTTACAGGTGTAACAGGTGGTTGCCCACTAGTTACAGTAGGTCTCTGTGACAGAGTTTTACGGCAGATAGCCTGTACTCCTGTCCACCTTAATTGTTGATCACTAAAAGTATCCAAAACATTTTTAATTTCATCCTCAGATGGATCTGATTCAAGAAATTTATTTTCATAATGTGTATAGTCTGAATTAATTATTTCCATGCGTTGTGTAAATAATTCAAACTTGACCTCAAGATCATCAAAATCTATGTTTGTATCTTGAGTTAATCCTAGACAGACTGAAATTAGATTTTCTAATTGTGTAATCTTAGTCTGTAAAGACTGAAACTGAGTTTTCAAACAAGCCATTTTAATGGTATACTGAAAATTCTAGCACCACACTTAGAGTGTTTAAAAAACACTCTACTGCTATAAACAGCTGAGTTTTTGTTATGCTTAAGTCAGCAATAATCGAGTCAGACACTACTGACCCACTGCTTAACCTCAGGGTCAATAACCATGAAGGGTACAGGGTACATGTGTCTGGTGTTTATGGCTTGTTTGCTGTGTCAGCATGACCACGATGATTAATCATAAATAACGATGTTATACACTTCATTCATTATACACTATAAATGTCACTGTATAACTGTAATCACACGTGAATATTACTTACACATATATAAATGTCACTGTTAATATATATTTGAAAGCTTACACTTTATATATAAGTTCCTTTAATATAACAGGTATATCTATAAGAAACAAACTTTAACACAATCTTGTCTCTTAATTTCTGTCTATAAACATTATAAACACTATGTGTATATATACACTCAGACAAACAACATCACTTGGGTGTTGTTGTATTAATCAGCATTTTCTCGAGATTGGAGCAGTGGTTGCAGGGTGTGGGTGAGTCACCCAGCTCCCGTTTTCTTTGGGTGTCCGCTGGGTGAGCGCCCGTTTTCTTTTGGGTGAACGCTGGGTGAGCGCCCGTTTTCTTTTGGCTGCCCATTCTCTGTGATTGAGTCTGGAGGGACTCATTTATACTGATTTATATTGTAAAACGCTAGTTTTACAGCTTTTTTCGAAGGACCTTGGCTCATAGGTTATTTGTACACTGTAGTACAACATATTTGGACCACAGTGTGGTCTTTATCCGGTTCGAGCACGACCAAAACTCTGTTGAGATTTTTGGCCTTACCTGCTGTGTTTATTATAACTATATATAATGAACACTTAGCTGATAAATGACAGCAAATCGTCTACACAGCCGCCCCTGCAGACGAGGTCTAGAAGCTGTCGAAACCATCACAACAGTGGGCTGTCAAGAGATACAATTTGTAAGTATAAATTACCCCTAGGGGGTGTTATGTCAGCATATTTCATTCGATGATGGCTGACGAAATACCTACTTGTTTGGACTCAAAAGTCCACACCTTACTGCCGATTATAGGTTGATTACAAACTCCTTGTGACTCAAGAATTGCGCAATCCCCTGATCTACAAGAAATTCGTAACATACCTTGCTCTTTGTAACGTGAGCTATGGTGTTCTCAACACCTTCGACAGGTATCGGTGACTTGATAGAAGCTGAAGTGTCCTTGGATGTCCACGTCCTCCATTGTCTAGGAAACACACACTGGTACACTATGTTCCACAAGATTTGTCTTTATTGTTCACAATGCATCACAAGAGAAGCTGATCACACCTCTCTTATGTTTATCGTGTTTTGTGAGACACTTTGTCCACACTAACGCACAGATCAGTGTTCTTTGTTGGTTATCCTGGCATCAGTGTTACTCTCACTAGAGTCAAAGATAGTCTGGCAGACGCCACAGCGCTCCATGCCGTCACTGCCCCCAGCACAAAAAAAACGCTGACCTAGTACCTTGCATCCCTGTCACCTCCTCGATGAAGCAAAGCAAAATGTTTGTTTCTTGCTGTCTTAATCATAGACAACAATGTACACTATCTTTACTATGGTAATAAAGTGGGAGCAGGATTTTCCTTAATTGTCCTGCTAAGTAAGAGATGTACTGTCTCTTATAAAAATACACGTTGCAACACCGCTGCAAGGAGCAGAGGTCATTTGACTACGTGGCATAGCATCTGTGATCAATTACTCACTCTAGCAGTAAACAAGACGCTCGCCCCTTCTGAGTGGCCCCTCAGGGCTGAAAGGGCTGAAGGGGCTGAAGGGGGCTGAAGGGGGCTGATACCCCCCTCATGGAGAAAATTTCTCCACATGCCGGGTGTGCCACAGGGAATGTGCACTCAATCCTACAAGTGGCAACATCCGTGCACACAATGGATGTCTAGGCTCCAGGAGAGCTCCAAATGAGAACAACCAACAGCCTCCCCCAGCAGACAGGGCTGACAGCTACCGTGACTTCACCTCTACAGAGGACCTCAAATCTTCAATCAAATTAGCATCCACCAGGACTCTGACACACATCCCCAAAGCAGCTCGCCCTCAAGCTGCTAGCAAATTCACTGACCTTCTGAAAAAAGTCAACGATGCTCCTTCAAACAACAGATCCTGGGGCAACTTGCTGCTTTTTGGCAATGCCTGTTTGGCTGTCCCACCAAGGAGGGACAAGTCACTAGCAACACATGTTATTAGGGCAATAAATGCATTCCCAAGGAATGACAACCTCGTCCGTTTCTCCCCTAGGGTGACAAAAACCCGCCGGGCAAATGCCAACAACAAGACACCCGCCGCCTCAAAAATCAGAGCCCAAATTAGTAAAAAATAGAAGAGGGTAAAACTATTGGAGCTCTGAGGCTTATAACCAGTGAGGATACCATCGCTCCCAAGGACGCAAGCATGGCGCAAGCTCTGAAGGACAAACACACACCCAGGGCTCCCAGTACCTACATTGACCTCCCTGACAGTGCAGCAGGCGAAGAACATCTAACCTTACAGGATGCTGATGTGTATAAAGCTGTTATGTCATTTCCACAGGGCTCAGGAAGAGGTTTCACCAGTTTAAGGCCTCAACACTTAAAACAAATACTCAATCCAGCACTTGGTGAGGTTTCAGAGAGGCTGCTGTCTGAACTCACCAAATTTTCCAACCTGTGCCTGGCTGGCAGTGTCCCAGAGGTCATCAGACCCCTTTTCTTTGGTGTCTCATTGTGTGCCCTCCGGGAAAAGGATGGCGGAATCAGGCCCATTGCAGTGGGTAACACCCTTCGGCGCCTAGTTGCCAAGGCTGCAGTAAGAAGGGTGAGTCAAGAGGCTGCTGCAATGTTGAAACCAACTATCAAACACAGTGAAATATATTTTTATCGTTAGGTTCAGAATGATTTTGGCGAAATTATTGCATACACAAATTTTCGCTTGTCTTATATGGCAAGATGAGCGTTGCTATTTCAGCCAAGATCGCAAGTTCTGCCTATTCGGCACGACATATATATAAATATATATATATATATATATATATATATATATATATATATATATATATATATCTTATATGGCAAGATGAGCGTTGCTATTTCAGCCAAGATCGCAAGTTCTGCCTATTCGGCACGACATATATATAGAATATATATATATATATATATATATATATATATATATATATATATATATATATATATATATATATATATATGTATATATAAACATTTGCACTATGCAGAAACAGGCTGGTAAATACAGTTAAAGAACACGATCAGCTGGGTTCGATCCCACTACAGGGAAATTGGCAAGATTCCCAATAACGCTCTTCACCACTCGGCCACAAATACCTCAAAAACTGGGCAGCCTGATTTCTAAGCCATGTTTCTTCCCAGCTCTGGCACAGCAGTGGGCCTCAAGCATAGTTGCAAGCTATTTAATATTCCTCCTGTATAATCTGAACTCACAAGCGATTTTTATGTCAATGCTCCACGCATAGAGATAGAGGGAGAGAGAGAGAGAAAGAGAGAGAGAGAGAGGGAGGGAGAGAGAGAGAGAGAGAGAGAGAGAGAGAGGAGAGAGAGAGGAGAGAGAGAGAGAGAGAGAGGAAGAGAGAGAGAGAGAGAGAGAGAGAGAGAGAGAGCGAGAGAGAGAGAGAGCGAGAGAGAGAGAGCGAGAGAGATAGAGCGAGCGAGAGAGAGAGAGAGAGAGAGAGAGAGAGGGAGGGAGAGAGAGAGAGAGAGAGAGAGAGAGAGAGAGAGAGAGAGAGAGAGAGAGAGAGAGAAAGAAATAAAGAAGGTGGAGAGAAATAGAGAGAATATCATTCCAATTAGGAGAGATTGACTTAAAAACTGACGGTCATTATTTTCTATAAAACGGAGAATTCTTTTATGCATCTGAACCACGAGACTCAGTTTGTATTCGTAGTATGTTCATTTTAAAATAGTTAAAATCAGGATACGTTTCATGTAAACTAAAATATGTTTATCTTCAATTTCAATGAAAATAACGTTTTTCTTTTTTTAATGTATATAAAAATTTTAGGAAGCTTATATTTTTTTTAGGTAGTTTGAATCCAGGTCAGTCCAGACCCGTCCAACCTGTACGTCAAGACTGCAGAGCGAAGATAATTAAATTAGCAAGTACTCTAGAGTAGAGCGTGCTGCCATGATGGTACAGCAGGTGTTGGACGGTCTGTACCGAACAAGATATCTGTGATGATGGTTATCGTGTCTGTTATAAGTTCATTTATGAAATATGTTATCAAGTTTATAACAGAACCAAACAATAAAGAAGGTTTTGTATGCAAACAGTTCTGAATTATATCCTGACATAATTGTAAGGAATGAGTAATTATGGTGATGAAAGGATGTAACTGTGAGAAACGAGTAAACCTCACAAATGGCTAAGTCATTCAAAATAACAAAATAAGCACGATACCGTGACTGGAACAATAAACAAACAACCAGCTCATAGGAGAGAGGAGCTTCTTCCTACTATTGATGTGCGTCCTTCACTCTGGCTCCTCTATGTAGATGACATCTTTGCTCTTTGGCCTCATGACTCAAGTTTCTTTCAACCATTTCTTGATGCCCTTAATAATCTTGCCCCTTCCATTAAGTTTAGAGCTGAATGGGAATCTAATTCCTTGCTTCCTTTCCTTAATGTCCATGTCCACCGCTCAGATACAGGTTTTGCCTTTTCCGTTTACCGCAAACCTATGCACAGTGGCATGTACATTCACTACTTTTCTTATCATGCTTCCTCTGTCAAGAAAAGTGCTCTTATCTTCCTCTTTCTTCATGCTCTCCGCATTTGTGATCCTCAGTTCCTTGACTCAGAAATTTGCGCTCTTCATAATTCATTTACCCCTCTTGGCTACCCTTTCCATTTCATTGACTCTGCATTCTCACATGCTAAACGGACTTTCTTCTCTCCCAAACTCTCTACTTTTCGGAACTTTCGTGTCCTCTGCCTTCCCTATATTTCCAGTCTTTCTAATCTCAGCCACTCTCTCCTTTCCTTAGATATCAAATTTACTTTTCGCCAGATTAACACTCATCGCACCAATTTAGTTTATACCTCTCCTCCCTCTATTGATTCTCCTGGTTATTTTTTTTTTTATTATCACACCGGCCGATTCCCACCAAGGCAGGGTGGCCCGAAAAAGAAAAACTTTCACCATCATTCACTCCATCACTGTCTTGCCAGAAGGGTGCTTTACACTACAGTTTTTAAACTGCAACATTAACACCCCTCCTTCAGAGTGCAGGCACTGTACTTCCCATCTCCAGGACTCAAGTCCGGCCTGCCGGTTTCCCTGAATCCCTTCATAAATGTTACTTTGCTCACACTCCAACAGCACGTCAAGTATTAAAAACCATTTGTCTCCATTCACTCCTATCAAACACGCTCACGCATGCCTGCTGGAAGTCCAAGCCCCTCGCACACAAAACCTCCTTTACCCCCTCCCTCCAACCCTTCCTAGGCCGACCCCTACCCCGCCTTCCTTCCACTACAGACTGATACACTCTTGAAGTCATTCTGTTTCGCTCCATTCTCTCTACATGTCCGAACCACCTCAACAACCCTTCCTCAGCCCTCTGGACAACAGTTTTGGTAATCCCGCACCTCCTCCTAACTTCCAAACTACGAATTCTCTGCATTATATTCACACCACACATTGCCCTCAGACATGACATCTCCACTGCCTCCAGCCTTCTCCTCGCTGCAACATTCATCACCCACGCTTCACACCCATATAAGAGCGTTGGTAAAACTATACTCTCATACATTCCCCTCTTTGCCTCCAAGGACAAAGTTCTTTGTCTCCACAGACTCCTAAGTGCACCACTCACTCTTTTTCCCTCATCAATTCTATGATTCACCTCATCTTTCATTCTCCTGGTGTCTACTCTATTTATTGTTCCTCTTGTCCTCTTCAGTACTTTGGAGAAACTTGCCGATCTCTTTCTGACAGACTCAGGGAGCACAAAAGTAGTGTTAGGCTTGCCGACACCGACAATGCTCTTTTCTGTAATGTCAGAGATTGTAGTCAGCCTATTAGCTGGTCTTGTGCTAAAACTGTCTATCCTACGTTTAACTTTCACAGTCACAACCTGGTTGAATACTCCCTTATACACAACTTTCCATGTACGAATCTTAGTCCTGGCTTTGTCTCTGTAGCTGCCTTCATTTGCCACTACATTGCAAAATGCACCAAACTTCAGAACACCCGTGACTTAACCTGATTCTTCTTTTTTCCCCTTCTCCTTCTTCCACTTTCCTCTTTTCTCTTTCTCCTTTGGGTTTTCTTTTCTCCTGCCTTGGGTATTTGGTCCTTTATTATTATTTTCCCCCCTCTGTGTTCTTGTTCCTACCTTTTGTGGGCACCTTGCTCCCCTGCAGTGCTCCTCTTTCTTAGTCTTTGATTGACTCCACTACTACTACTACTACTACTACCTCTGCCACTACCTCTCTTCTTCCTTTCCTACTACCTCTCTTGTCCCGTCCCTGTCTGCTGGCCTATATACTCCCTCCTCTACTTTTTTGCTAGTGACTTTGTAAATGGTCCAAGTCGGACCGAAACGTTGCCGTAAGCTCCTCTCTCCTATGTGCGGCTTTTTTTAGGTATAAATTACATGACGTGTGCTTCAGCTGGGTTATTTTTCCTGAATATATTAGGCATGTGGCCATGTTGTTTTACCCTCTAAAAGTTAACCCATATTTGCAGATACATTTCAGGGTTTTGTCTTGTAGATGTCATGTTTACTGCACTTACACAAAGTAAACCTGATCCATGTATGTTGATCATCTATTACACCAACTCTTTTTATATATATTTTTAGGAATTTTACTTGATGGTAATACATTTAATATACACAATCGAAAGATAGTATGTCTCACACTGGGTTATGAATTCTCTCTGAAGAATATTAATTTAGTTCCAGTACTATACCTAAAACAGGTAAACATGATCCAGAACAATTAACAGTTTGTTTTTTAGATTTACCTATTCATGACATTTACTGGGAATTATCCAGTTCATAATTTGCTTGTTTTTCATCACAAACATTCGTATCACAAGTAGTGGCAGCCTCTACACTTTTACATGTTTATGTATACTACGTCTTATTTTCCAACAATATAATTCATAGTATTTCGCGTATTTCGGTGATGGCTAGATATACCACAGCGGCGACAGCTGAGCGACATACCCGTCGGCGCCCACGCCACTGGGACAGTGAAGGGGAGGATGAAGGGGATAAGGAGTGAAAGAAAAGGCAGGAATGGCGAGAGAGGGATAGAAAAGGAGGGAGAGAATGGAAGGAAGGAGAAGTTAGAGGGAAAGAAAGAGTAGGAGGGAGTAGTTGGGAGAATGAGGGAAAAGGAAGAAGGGAAAATTTGGGGAATTGGTAGGAGAGAGAGAGAGGAGAGAAAGTGTGGTTGGTAATCAGAGATCCCATGTAATAATTCTTCTTCCTCTTCTCTCTCTCAGCTGCCAGTGTCTACCCATCTAGTATTTTCTATCTCCTAATATGTCCGCCATCTGTCTCCAGAGATCAGTGTGTGTATGTGTGTGTACGCGCGCGCGTGTGTGTGCGTGTGTACTCACCTAATTGTGGTTGCAGGGGTCGAGACTCAGCTCCTGGTGTGTGTGTGTGTGTGTGTGTGTGTGTGTGTGTGTGTGTGTCTGTATGTCTGTGTCTGTGTATTCATCTATTTCTACTCATCTATTTGTGGTTGTAGGGATCGAGTAACAGCTTCTGGCCACGGTACTTTGCTGGTCGCTATTAGGTCCACTTTCTCCCTGATCCATTAACTTTATCGTACCTCTTCTTAAAGCATTCACTACATCACTCTCCAGATTGTTCCACTTTCTGACAACTCTGTGACTGAATACTAATATATGTGAGGCTGATCTGAGTTTTTAACATCCAGTAGTGACCCCTTGTTGCTGTGTCACATCTCTGAAACATTCTCTCCATATCCATATTGTCAGTTCATTTTATACTTTATATGTTGCTTTCATGTTCTTTTATCGTTTCTGTTCTCCACTGTAGTCAGGTTGATTTGCCTTAGCCTCTCCTCATGGGACATACCCTTTAGCTCTGGCGTATGTTCCACACCTGACTCTAATTTCTCTAACTTCTTAACATGCTTGACTAAGTGTGTGCTCTGTATAGGTGCTGCATGCTCCTAAATGGGCGTGACGTACACGGTGTACAGTGTCATGAAAGACTCCTTACTCAGGTGTCGAAACGCTATTTTTAGGTTTTCTAGACTCCCATAAATTACAGTAGATATTTTGCTGATAGTTCCTTTGTATAAAGGCAAAGGGGATAAAAGAGAGTGCAAAAATTATAGGGGGATAAGTCTGTTGAGTGTACCTGGTAAAGTGTATGGTAGAGTTATAATTGAAAGAATTAAGAGTAAGACGGAGAATAGGATAGCAGATGAACAAGGAGGCTTTAGGAAAGGTAGGGGGTGTGTGGACCAGGTGTTTACAGTGAAACATATAAGTGAACAGTATTTAGATAAGGCTAAAGAGGTCTTTGTGGCATTTATGGATTTGGAAAAGGCGTATGACAGGGTGGATAGGGGGGCAATGTGGCAGATGTTGCAAGTGTATGGTGTAGGAGGTAGGTTACTGAAAGCAGTGAAGAGTTTTTACGAGGATAGTGAGGCTCAAGTTAGAGTATGTAGAAAAGAGGGAAATTTTTTCCCAGTAAAAGTAGGCCTTAGACAAGGATGTGTGATGTCACCGTGGTTGTTTAATATATTTATAGATGGGGTTGTAAGAGAAGTAAATGCGAGGGTCTTGGCAAGAGGCGTGGAGTTAAAAGATAAAGAATCACACACAGGGTGGGAGTTGTCACAGCTGCTCTTTGCTGATGACACTGTGCTCTTGGGAGATTCTGAAGAGAAGCTGCAGAGATTGGTGGATGAATTTGGTAGGGTGTGCAAAAGAAGAAAATTAAAGGTGAATACAGGAAAGAGTAAGGTTATGAGGATAACAAAAAGATTAGGTGATGAAAGATTGAATATCAGATTGGAGGGAGAGAGTATGGAGGAGGTGAACGTATTCAGATATTTGGGAGTGGACGTGTCAGCGGATGGGTCTATGAAAGATGAGGTGAATCATAGAATTGATGAGGGAAAAAGAGTGAGTGGTGCACTTAGGAGTCTGTGGAGACAGAGAACTTTGTCCTTGGAGGCAAAGAGGGGAATGTATGAGAGTATAGTTTTACCAACGCTCTTATATGGGTGTGAAGCATGGGTGATGAATGTTGCAGCGAGGAGAAGGCTGGAGGCAGTGGAGATGTCATGTCTGAGGGCAATGTGTGGTGTGAATATAATGCAGAGAATTCGTAGTTTGGAAGTTAGGAGGAGGTGCGGGATTACCAAAACTGTTGTCCAGAGGGCTGAGGAAGGGTTGTTGAGGTGGTTCGGACATGTAGAGAGAATGGAGCGAAACAGAATAACTTCAAGAGTGTATCAGTCTGTAGTGGAAGGAAGGCGGGGTAGGGGTCGGCCTAGGAAGGGTTGGAGGGAGGGGGTAAAGGAGGTTTTGTGTGCGAGGGGCTTGGACTTCCAGCAGGCATGCGTGAGCGTGTTTGATAGGAGTGAATGGAGACAAATGGTTTTTAATACTTGACGTGCTGTTGGAGTGTGAGCAAAGTAACATTTATGAAGGGATTCAGGGAAACCGGCAGGCCGGACTTGAGTCCTGGAGATGGGAAGTACAGTGCCTGCACTCTGAAGGAGGGGTGTTAATGTTGCAGTTTAAAAACTGTAGTGTAAAGCACCCTTCTGGCAAGACAGTGATGGAGTGAATGATGGTGAAAGTTTTTCTTTTTCGGGCCACCCTGCCTTGGTGGGAATCGGCCAGTGTGATAATAATAATTTTGCTGATATGTACCTTAGGAGATGTGTTCGGTATGATACTCACCCCAAGATCCTTTTTCTTGAGTGCTGTTTGCAGCCTTTGACCCAGTTGCATATAATACGGCTACGGTCTTCCTCGACCTTCCCTAATCTTCAAGACTTTGCACTTGTTGGGTTTAGGTTCCAAGAGCCGTTTGACAGACCAGAATCGGAGCCTGTCTATATCACTTTGAAGCCTTACTTGGTCCTTGGTCGCTTGAATTCTCCGCATTAGCTTCACGTCATCTGCAAAGGACACCTCTGAATCTAATATCCTTTCCGTCATGTCATTAACTTATACAAAAAAAGAGCACCAGCCCTAGGAGTAACCCTTGTGACATCCAACTCGTCACGTGTGCCAACTGCGACACCTCGTCACGTACCATCACTCCTTGATTCCTTCCTGTCAAGTATTTCCTGATCCATTGTTGTGCCCTTCCTATTTTTCCTGCCTCCTGCTATAGATTTGGCACTAATCTCTTTTTTGGAACAGTGTAGAAAATATTCTTACATCCAAGTAAATGCATTCTATCAAATCCTCTATCTCTCTTTCCTGTCTTACTTCTGTTACCTTTTCCTAAAGCTCCAGTTGGTATGTGACACAGGATTTTCCCTCCCTAAAACCGTGCTGGTTATCGAATACAAGCTCAATCTTTTCTAGGTGCTCCACCACCCTTCTGAAAATCTCCATGACCTTACATACTAAACATATCAGTAACAGTGGTCTGTGGTTTAATGCTGTCTATCTGTCACTTTTCTTTAAAATTGGGACTACATTTGCCATCTCCTACACCTCAGGTAGTTGCTCTGTTACGATAAACTTGTTGACCATTATTGTTAGTGGTACACAGAACCTCTTCCTCCTCTCTCAGAGAAAGTAATGCCAGGGTCCACCACCTGTATGGTAACTAGTTCACGAAGCAGTCTCTTAATAATAATAATAACAATAATATCTTCATTTACTACAAGTACATGTTCACGGTATACAGGTCTAGCTGACATCAATGACATACTGCTATATAGAAAGCCCCTTGTTATGCTGAGCATTTCGGGCAAATAAATGCTGATTCTTCAACTGTTCGTTGAAGGCTCCATGAAGTTGGCAATACTGCTGAAAGCCGGTAAAGAAACAATTATTGACTGCTGCTACGAAATAAAATGGCTGCAGTGGGCACTCAATCATAAGAACATAAGAATGGAGGAACATTGCAGAAGGCCTAATGGCCCATGCAAGGCAGGTCCTTATCAAAACGACCTCTATCCAAAACTACCCAAGAATTTACTCCCGTACCCAATGACACCAATCAAACCCAGCCCCTCCCACTCATATATTTGTCCAATGTCTTTTTAAAGCTACCCAAGGTTCTAGCCTCGATCACCCTACTGGGAAGACTGTTCCACGCATCCACAACTCTGTTAGAAAACCATTACTTACCTATGTCTTTTCTAAATCTAAAATTTTCCAACTTAAATCCATTATTTCTGGTTTTTTCCTGGTTCGACACCTTAAGTATTTTACCAATATCTCCTTTGTTCATGCCCATCATCCACTTATACACTTCAGTGATGTCTCCCCTCATTCTACGTCTCTCCAGAGAGTGGAGATTTAAGGCTTTAGGTCTATCTTCATGCGGGAGATTCCTTACACAGTAAATCATTTTAGTCATTCTTCTCTGTATGTTCTCCAATGAATCTATATTCACCCTGTAGTAAGGAGACCAAAACTGAGCGGCATAATCCAAATGAGGCCTCACTAGTGATGTATAGAGCTGCAAAATATATTTTGGACTTCTGTTACTTATACTTCTAGAGATAAATCCTAGTAATCTGTAGGCCTTGTTCCACACACTAAGGCACTGCTGTCTTGGCTTTAGATTTCTGCTTACCATGACTCACAAGTCTTTTTCACATTCTGAATGATCAAGCTCTACTTCACCTAGATTATAGCTTCGAGGGTTATTTTCATTACCAAGGACCAGTACACTTATCCACATTGAACTTCATTTGCCATTTTTCAGACCAAGACATTAATTTGTCCAAATCCTCCTGGAGTTCATTGCTATCCTCCTGAGATTGAATTATACGGCCTATCTTTGTATCATCAGCAAATTTACTCATGTCACTCGTAATCCCTTCATCAAGGTCATTAATGTAAATTATGAACAAGAGAGGGCCTAAAACTGATCCTTGTGGAATGCCACTAGTGACTAATCCCCATTCAGATTTCACCCCATTAATGGCAACTCTGCTTTCTATTGGTAAGCCATGCCTCTATCCATGTTAGAACTTTACCCCCTATACCATGAGCTGCCACTTTTCTTAAGAGTCTCTTGTGAGGTACTCTATCGAAGGCTTTGCTAAAATACAAATAAACAATATCGTATTCTTTATCACTGTCAACTGCCTCAAATGTTCTATTGAATAACGTCAGTAAACTTGTCAGGCAGGAACGACCTCTCGTGAGCCCATGCTGAGATTCATTAATCAAATTATGCCCTTTAAGGTGAATTCTAATAATGTCAGCTATGATTGATTCTAACAACTTGCCCACTATATATGTCAGGCCTATTTGACGGTAATTTGAAGGAGTGGACTTATCCCCTGATTTGAACATAGGAACCATATTAACCATCTTCCACAACTCTGTCACAACACCGGTAAAGATGGACGCATTGAATACACTCGTTAATGGCTGACTAAGCTCCATCTTGCATTCATTAAGTACCCTGGAAAAGAACTCATCGGGTCCCGGGGACTTATTTTACTTCAGTTTGTCTCTCTGTTTAATAACCATGTCCCTCGTGACAGTAATATTAGTTAATTTAAATTCATCTTGAACTAAATAATTGTTAATTACTGGAATCTCATTTACATCTTCCTGTGTAAAAACTGACAAAAAAAAGTCATTAAATAAGGAACACATTTCCAATTCGTTATCCGTCAGCTGTCCATTCCCAATTTTCAGAGGTCCTACTTTTTCCTTCACCTTCGTCCTATACACTTGAAAGAACCCCTTTGGATTAGTCTTTGATTCATTAGCAACTCTAATTTTATAGTCACGTTTAGCCTTTCTAATCCCCTTTTTTACTTTTCTTTTAAGCTGAACATATTGATCAGTAAGGTTAACCTCTCCTCTTCTGATGCGCCTATAAATTCCCCTTTTCTCCTCTAATAGATGCTTTAGCCTCCTGTTAATCCATTTGGGATCGTTATTATTAGACCTAATTTCTCTCTGGGGGATGTATATACTCTGAGCACGGTGTATGTTATTAAGAAAAAAAATCATAAATGCAGATCCCTTCATAATCATAAGTATGATCATCGTCAATAAAATCATTAGCTAGATAACCCCAATCGAGATTTGACAGGTGTTCCTTAAGTCCATTATAATCGGCAGAACGAAAATAAGTTTTTTTTTTTACCGTATTATCATTATTCTTGTATTCCCAGTTAATGCTAAAAGTGATGGATTTGTGATCACTTGCACCAAGCTCTTCAGTGATCTCCAGATTATTTACGAATGTTTCCTTATTTGACAAGACTAGGTCTAGCAAATTATTACCCCTGGTAGGCTCTGTTACACACTGCTTCAGAAAACAGTCCTGAACTGCTTCCGTAAAGTCACTGGACTCTAGATTACCGGTCAAAGAATTCCAGTGAATTTGACTAAAGTTGTAAATTAAAAGGACACAAATGCAACTAATGTGACATTTTATTGTGGCAACGTTTCGCTCTCCAGGAGCTTTATCAAGCCATTGATATCATGCATTTGTGTCCTTTTACTTTACATATTGTCGGTAATTCTACCAACTTTATTACAATTTGACTAAAGTTAAAATCCCCTACTATGAGTATGTTATTGTGTGTAGAAGCCCTAACAATTTCGTCCCAAAGAAGTCTCCTTCTATGGTGATCCAAGCCTGGAGGTCGGTAAATTACACATAGAATTAGTTTTTCTTGGCCTTCTACAAACTCTACCCAAACAGATTCTATTACTGTTCCATCTATTTTTATACCTGTTTTTAATGCAACAGTTAATATTTTCTCCAACATATAATGCAACTCCTCCCCCCTTCCCATTACATCTATCCACATGGAACAACTTAAACCCTTGAATATTACACTCAGCAATCATATCCCGACTCTTTAAATTATACCAGGTTTCAGTTAATGCAATTACATCAAAGTTCCCAGCACATGCTACCAAACGTAGTTTATTAATCATATTTCTTACACTTCGACTGTTAGCATAAAATACCATTATATGTTTTTTCTTCTGCACATTTTTCCTATTCATCTTTGTTTTCACACAATTTCTGAAATTATCATTACCCAGAGTTACTCCATGACAGTTACTATTAAGATTCTTAATATCAGAGCATAAGTCACTATATCCATACTGATTATTTGTCATTTCTAAACCCATACCTCTAACTAATCCTAGTTTAAAGTCCTAACAACCCCCTCAACATAGCAAGTAAGAAAACTCTCACCTGCCCTGGATAAGTGAATCCCATCCCTGGCATACATGTCATATCGGCCATAGAAGTTGTCCCAGCTGTCAATGAATGGTATTGCATTATCCTTACAGTGTTTATCCAGCCAACAATTAATACCAATTGCCCTGGACAACCATTCATTTCCAACACCCCTTCTTGGAAAAATGCCACATATAACAGGGTGCCCCGCTTTCTTCCTAATTATGTCTATTGCTGTCCTGAACATTCTAACTAAATCCTCACTTCTACGCTTGCCTACATCATTGCCTCCAGCACTGAGGCAGATAATAGGATTGATCCCATTACTGTTCATGATGTTGTCAAGCCGGCTAACAATATCCTCCATCCCAGTACCAGGACAGCAAACCCTCTCTCTCCTGCTCCTGTCCTTCAAGCAGAACGCCCTATCAATGTGTAGACAGCCTGTACTGTCTGCACATACAGCCTATGTTGTCTGCCAGCTTAGTTCATATTTTGTGCCACTAAAGTGCTGCCCTCTGGGCCTGCCCAAGTCTGTGGGATGCTGGGCCCACACTCTCTCACTCACACATCGGCCTAGCAGGAAGACAGAAGGCCTACTAGTTCTCCTTCTCGTGGGACGGCCCTCCTGGGCCATGGGCATAACACAAGCCTGTGTACCCACCACGACTTTTCAATAAAGTAAGAAGCCTCCGAAGAAGTTTATAATTCACAAGCCGCTTTCAGTTCACCAAATAATCTCGTTGTAAATGGTGGGAAGCGGTGGTCGCAGCAGTTGTGTTTGCCCGGAGAGAGGAAGGAAGGGATGAAGTCATCTTCACTTCATCACCCCATGCAAGAAGCATCCGTCTCTCAACGAGTTATCCTGATGTCGTGTCTGCACGTTTCAGCATCCAGACACAGGTACAAGCAGGATCTAGCCAAAATTTTCCGAATTTCTTCGAAAATTGTGTGTGGCATCCCAGTGACCCCATGCTACAGTGTCCCACGCTTTTTCTCAAGTCACGTGTTCAGCGTCACTTGTATGTTCTGCTGTTGTTCAGCTCAGCACAGTTGTTTCAGCAAGCCAGAGGTGAGTTTTGTGGTGATTTCTGCATCCAGTGTGTCTCCCTGTGTTTGTGGGTGGGAGAGGAGGGAGAGGAAGTGGCCGTTTCCTCGCCTCGCCCATGCTCGCCCTACTCACACCTCACCCGTCTACCACCACTCACCATTACTCACTCCCTCTGCTGTGTTTTCTGCTGTTTTTCGTGTGATTCATTGCCAGAGCTGTGTATCCGAGTGCCCGAGGCCACTCGAAGCTGCATGGATCAGCATACCATGTAGATCAACAAGCCATGTGGATCAGCAACCCATGTGGATCAGCAAACCATGTGGATCAGCAATCCACATGGATCAGCAAGCCATGCAGATCAGCAAGCCACGTGGATCAGGAAGCCACGTGGATTAGCAAGCCATGTGGATCAGCATGCCACGTAGATCACGACGCCACATGGATGCCGATGCCACATGGGGTGTGGGCGATGTCACGTGGATCTACAAGCCACGTGCTACAGGCCTCATGCTGTGGTCTGCTGCCCGCATCACATTGACATCACCGATGCTGCTGCCGGACTTCATGACATCACGATGTCTGCTGACGTCACCTCGAGATGTCTGCTGATGTCACAGTGCTGCTGACATCACTTCGGGGTGTCATGCCTGACATCATATGATGTCACATTGAGTGTTTCTAGTAATTATTTAGTATTTGTCGAGAAAATTGAGAGAAGATATATGTCGTGTGTTAATTAAGTCCTCTAAGTCAGTGTTCTCACATGTTAGTGTATGGCTTACCTGGAGACCTGGAGTTTACCTGGAGAGAGTTCCGGGGATGAACGCCCCCGTGGCCCAGTCTGTGACCGGTCTGTGCACAGAAAAGCATCTTTTGCTAGTTCAAGCCATGTTGTACCACATGTACCGTGGGTGTGTGTAAAGCTTTCCGTGTGTCCAGTGAGGTCTGCAGTCAGACCCTTGAGTAGCTCCACTATGTCAGCCTGAGCCCGAGCCCCCTTGTACAGAATGCTCTTATGCTCATCGCTCATAGATGTTCTGCAGAATTGTACCTGTTGCGATTCCTATCGAGATTTGTTTCACTTCACCTCCAGACCTTCAGAGTGCAGTTATATGTAGAGAAACAAGTCCGGGGACGCTTAGACTAACCTCTGCTATAACTCCAACTGCCAAGAGAATGACACTCGTCAAGCTGCAGTTGGCCCTATCAGCAGGCGCTGTGTCAGCCTCGTGTCACAACCTTCAGTGAGCAGTCTGCACAAAGATGTCACTTTGACTGCTAGCTCACTCACTGCAGTCTGGTGTATGATGTTACAACTCCCAGATGTTTCACCCAGTCGTCTCTGCCACGACTCGCTCCACGCTCGCCGGCAGTGACAGCCCAGTGACAGTACCAGTTGAGAAGTGTCCTCCCGAGTCGCTTGCCAGAAGTCCTGCCCAGTTGCCGAGTTTTGACGACGCCTCACTCGAGGGCACCAGCATGTCGTGCCCCAGGTTGAGTGAAAGCCTGCAGCGACTCCTACGATGACTGCTTCACCGTTCCAGAGGAGACCGTACCCTGTTACGTCACAGCTCAGCCGCAGCGATGTCTCCTGTGTTGCAGTATCTGTCCAGATGCAGGAAGGTGTGCAGTGATGCCCATCGATGCTCACTGCCTATGACCACGATGTTTAGCACACCCCACATGTTTTTTTTCTTCCCTCCCTGTAGGTAGTTTTTTTTTCCATGTCCATATGTATATACATGTTTTTTATTTTGTGTTCTGTGCCCTGTTCCTACGAGAGAGAGACCGAGTTTTTTTTACCGCCAGACATGGTCGGGACGACCATATGGCAGGTGGCCGAGTGTATGTAGACAGCCTGTACTGTCTGCACAGACAGTCTATGCTCTCTGCCAGCTTAGTTCATATTTCGTGCCACTAAAGTGCTGCCCTCTGGGCCTGCCCAAGTTTGTGGGATGCTGGGCCCACACTCTCTCACTCACACAGCGGCCTAGCAGCAAGACAGAAGTACTAATAGCTCTCTCCTTTTGTGGGATGGCCCTCCCGGGCCATGGGCACAACACACAAGCCTGTGTACCCACCACGACTTTGCAAATAAAGTAAGAAGCTTCCGAAGACGTTTATAATTCACGCACCCGCTTTCAGTTCACCAAATAATTTCGTTAACAAATGTACCTAACCTGGCTATCTCCAACAACAACAATATTCTTACATTCCTTGGTGTCGTTCGTCGTAACGTTTCCAGTAGTCGACTCACATTCGTCGGGTAGCACAGAGAATGCTACCCGACGAATGTGAGTCGGGTATTTTCTCGATTCATCGAGGAAAGTTGTATTTTCAGATAAGGCACATTTTGTAGAGAGTGGGATAAAATTTGTAAATTGGCCTAGAAACTCTCCTTACGTTATCCCAGGATCGCAAAACAGAACTGTCCTACTGTGGAGAAGCTATTAGGACTTGGTACCACGACGCGAAACTTGCCAAAATGTGTTCAACATCTGTTGATTCTATGCCAAAGCGTGGAGCAATGCTTATAAAACATAAGGATAGTGATATATCTTATTAAATCAATTATCTGTCATATTACTGCCGTGTATTTTTCAAGTAAACATTAATTTTCCAAATAAATGCCTTATTTCGTCACTGTCCCAATTAGCATGCACACTATTGTATGTCTTTCTTGAATTATCACTGGGCCTCCCTTGTCATCCATGCATATTTGTTTCTGGCTCTTCCGTTCATCTCCTTCTTTTCCTGGGTCCTTCTGTCTTTTAAACTTATTTTTTCATATTCTTGCTCACTCATCTTTGGCCTTTCTACACTTCTGATTGAACCAGGCTCGTTCTGGTCTTTCTGTTGTCCTTGCTTCTCCTCTGCATCCCTGCACCTTGTGCTCACGTGTTTCTTCACTCCATTTGCTGTTATTCCCTCTGGTTTTCTTACCCACTGCACCTCATTCAAGAATTACCTTATGCCTGTGTAGTCCCCTCTTCTGTAGTTTGGCTTCTCCCATCCTTCTTATGGTAGTCCACTCTTAACTGTTAAGTCTACAATGTACATGAAGCTCAGGACTACATGGTCACTAGCTCCGACGGGCTTTTCATATGTGATATATCCTATGTCTGAGCTACTCAAGGTGAATATGATATCCAGCCTTGCTGGCTCATCCTCTCTCGTCTCTCTGAAAATGTCCCCAACATGTTGACATATGTTCCCCTGTGTCTACTCCTTCTAGCTCCTCAAAACTCCTCTGGTTTTTGATGATGAGTGCAACGTCTCCTCTCTCTCTCTTTCTCTCTGTTTTGTCTATCTTTCCTTATTATGTGATGGTTAGAAATATTGCGTCTGTTATCATTCCCATTAGCTTGGTTTCCGTGAGTGCTATGGTATCTTGGGATGTCTCCATGATTCTTTCATACCACTAATTCAATATTCTGTTTGTGTTGGTACACCATACACTAAGTTTTTTTTCCAAAATTGTATTTTGAGGGTCACTAAGGGAGGCTGCTGTGCTGGTAGGGTTTGTGTTGGCGTGAGTGGGGTCTGTGAGTATGGAGTGCAGTTTGATTTGATTTGTTTGGCTGTGGTGTTTCGTAGGTGGTTCTACAAATGTTTGTGTTTGCTGGTCCTCCTACCTATGGGTGCACCTGCCTGTCTTTAGCCTTGTCTTTCTTTCCCCTTTGCATTTTTGTATCCTCTCCCTCACTTTCTCTAATTCTGTTCACAGTCTGTCGTGGTTGAGGTACATTCACTTGAAATTCATTATTTCCTTTAGCAGCGTTTTCTGTTACAGGATCCTGTTTTGCATCATTCTGTCCAGAAAATCAATTTGGCTGGTCATTTTTTATACCATCCAGTGTGTCCCGATTTCCTGAAATTATATATTAGCACACTCATATCCTCCATTTATGTTTGACAATATTTTAATTCTCTTTTCTCTCTCCCTGTCTTTCTTCATATGTCCTCCATTTAGACTCCTGAAGACCATGGATAACAACTGACCTCTTCCTCTTCTCGTTCCATTGTTTTCCCCTCAACATCTCTGGGTCCAGTTTAGCAACTCCATTGCTACTTCCCTTATAATTTCCTGAATCTCTCCATGCCCTGATAGTGCCTTTGCAGAGGACCAATCACCTTCCCTACTTACAGTTCCCTCATGGTTGTACTTGTACTCAATGGCATGCTGCTTTCACTAGACGTCTTTGCGGCTAGATATTAGAGTACCTCCTTCTGATGCCTTGCCCCTTAAATTCTTTGGCTCTAAATTTCTTCAATATTCTCAGTTCATCTTCTAGGCTCTGTATCCTGGCTTCTGCTGCTAATGCTTCCAGCTAGCTTTTCTTACTATCTGCATCCATCCCCTTCACCTGTTTAGTGATAAGTTCTTCTATTTTCCTTTCTCAGTCTTGTTTCATCCTTCTTTTGAGCTCTTCTGTCAATTCTTCCTTTTCACACTAATCTTCCTTATTTTCTCTGGTTCTTCCTCCTGGTGGGCTTAAACTCCAGGAGCCAGTTGCTGGACCAGGCTTTCAGCCGGTTCAGATCCCTTTGCAGTCCTAACTGATCCTTGTCTGTTTAAGTTCTTTACATTAGCTTCACATCGTCTGCAATCTATCCCTTCAGTCATGTCATTTACATATACTAGAACTAGCACCGGCCCTTAGACTGACCCCACTCATCACAGGCACCCACTCTGTCCCCTCATCATATACCATCACTTGTTTCCTTCTTGTTAGGTATTCTCTGATCCTTTGCAGATTTTTTTTTTTTGTTATTGCTGCTTTCTCCTCTTCTTTTGCATTAATCTCTCTTGTGGAACTGTGTCGAAGGCCTTACAGACCATGAAAATGCAATTTACCCACACTCTTTCTCCCTTTCGTTTTATTTCTGTAACTTTGATGCAAAATTTCAGTTGGTTTGTGGCATCATTTCCCTTTCATAAAACCATGCTGATTATTGTGTATGAACACATTCCTTTCTAGGTGCTCTACCACTCTTCTCCTGATAAGCTTTTCCTTGTCTTAACAAAATATACATGTCAGTGATACTGGTTTGTGTGCTGTATGTCTGTCTCCTTCGTAAAAATTGGGACTACATTTTCTGTCTTTCACTCCTAAGGTAGTTGCCATGTTTTCATAGATATATTGAAGATTGTTGTTAGTAGTACACACAGTGCCTCAGCTCCCTCTCTCAGGAACTACAGAGAGATGTTGTTAGGTCCCACCACCTTTGAGGTATCAAGTTTGCTTAGCAGCCCCTTTACCTCCTCGTTTGTGTTTAGTGTCTTGCATTTGTTGGTGTACCTTTGTGTTGGGCCCCTAAAAAGGATGCATTGTGTATTATTTATATATAATGAATTTTCATATAATTTTATTTTGACGATGTTTTCATTAACTGCTAAAATAAAAATATCTTGATCATATTAGCTTATGGATGCAAGTAAGATGTAGCAATTAGACCTTTCTTTGTGCAAGCTGTTGAAGAGTTTTGATTGGCTGCTTGCCTTTCCACACTACCTGCCCACTTGATAGGCATTTTCGTGGCAGGCACAACCTGGTACCCAGCTGGCGGTGTTGCAGAAGTAAGCTGTTACTAAGTAACGTGACATACGTGATGTTGGAACTGCAGTCCTTGCTTCATCCTCTCTATATCGTTGCTTCTCTTAGGATAAACGTCTCGTTTCTCTGCTTTGTCATATCGTTTGATTTAGACTGTTTATGGTAGAGTATCTCTCTGGAGAGCCAAGACATCCTTCTCATAACTCAGTGCAACTCTGTTCATGGAGCATTATTAAGACTGTGAAATTTGATGTTTTTTTTTTCTTAAAGACTGTTTGTAGTGGAGACACTTTGTATATCTATGATCCCTAGTTAAACTTTCAACCTACATTTGTTCTGGCAACTATGTACCACTGAAATCAGGAATTTGGTAATGTTGAGCTTAGTTTCAGAAATGTGGCACGCTAAGAGTATGTTACACTCACGTATAGGCTGCATCTCGACCAGCGAACCAGGTACTAGTGATTTAATGATCAATTGGGGCCTCGTCATTATATCAGTAACTGTTTCATTGGCCAATCGCAGACAAATTTGCCAGAGCTGTGAAGCAATGTGGTTAATTTGTGACACCAGGTTTGGCAAATTTGTCTAGGGTGCAGGTTGATAATGGTGTTTTGTGTGGCTTCTTGCTTATTGCCTTCTTTGATCACCCTATTGTACAATTGCTCTTACTTTACTCTACATTTTGTAAATGGCGTAGGTATTTATAAATATGAGCTTGCTGATTTGCTGAATGAAATACAAGTCAAAACTTCTGTTGTCTTTTGCTTGCTCCACTCATTATTTATTTACGACAAGGTGTGCAGGCCATTTTATACCTGTGTTCATAATAAGTAATAAGGGAGTCTTATGTCTTGTGCAGGATCTGTTGAAGGTCAACAGTTAGGAAGATTTTTTGCTTCGTACGAAGTTGCTGTGTTGCTAATGGTTCATTATATTATCCAACCAAGCAGTTTGGATTTCTACATGCAAAATATTTTTAACATACAGCATTTAAGAAAAATTTAGTTTATACCTATATACAGTAGTTTGTTAATAATTAAAATTTATTTGACAATACATTAAACATATAAAGTAGCTATTAATCTCTGATATGTGAACATTTTCTTATAATATATGGCTTTGTTACAAAGATAAAAATTGTTACAAAATGTGACATCCATAAAGTATAAACATCTCCAGATAACACTAAAAGATCAGCTTACTGATTCCCCTCTAACATCTAGCCTGTTTCTGGGTTTGTAACAGTTTGTCGGAGAATAAGTCCTTTAAAATTAAGAGACTTTTCAGTAGTGATCTGGGATTGCAACTGAATGAATATAAACCAACTAAATAAAAATTGAGATCTTTATAAATATAGTTATCTAGGTGGTCATGATCTAAGGAGATAACCTCCTACGCTACTCTTGGAGTACAACGTATTATACTTTTTAGTGATACTTGTTCTTAATCTATAAATATAAGTATATGGTACTAAGGCACGTTAATATACTGTACAATAATACACTTAACATGTACTGTCAGTACGTTGCTATAAGATTCGCTCATTAATATGTGAGAAATATAAGTAAAAAAGCATGAATGTGTATGTAGAACAACCAGTGTAAAAAAATAGTGAAATTCCAAGCACTTTCGTGATTTTTCACAATATCACATTATCATGTAGATTCTTGATAATGTGAGAAGTCACGAAAGCGCTTGGAATTTCACTATTTTTTTCACAGTGGTTGTTCTGCATATTGTGATATCACCTGTTTACTGTGATTTTCTTGCATGCATGTGTATATGTGTGAATATGCTCGGTAATGCACAGTAAGACTCAACATGGTTTGGACTTATATTGTGACTGACAAGTAATAATCTCACTTCCCTATCATCAAGACAATCAGACTGATTCCTTGAACAATATGATGAACCATTCGCCAAATAGCAATAAGTTTGAAGCAGCACTGAATAAACAGCACAGAGTCAGGCAATGAATCAAGGAGACAAAAAACGTCCCTAACTGTGAACCTTCAACAGATCCTACATAATAGGCATAAAACTTCCATATTACTGATACTAAGTTTAGCATTACTAAATCCCCGACTACGGCGTTCTGTAGTTACCAGAACAAATATAGATCGAAAGTGCAACTAGGAACCATAGATATACAGAGCGTCTGCACAAAATACAACTTCAATAACAAAAACAAACACTGGGAACAAGTCAACCATGTGCTAAATGAAGCAAGCTGGGAAGATACCTTAATCAACACGGATCAACTTTTGCCTAGGAAAAATTAACTCTGTGGTACATAAGGTCTGCTCAAGGTACATTTCATTAAGAAAAAGAAAGAGAAGATGTAAACTAGCAAGAGGAAGATGCTCTCTATGCAGGCGAAGGCAAAGAATTACAGAGCTGCTGAGGGGGCCTAGTATATCTGAAATACGAAAGAAAGCACTGGTTAAAGAAATAGCAAACTTCAAACTTAAGCTAAAAGAATTTTACAGGAGACAAGAATGAAATTGAAATTGAAAGAAATTGAAAGAAACCCGAAATACTTCTTCCCTTATGCCAAATCTAAGGCGTAAACAAGAAAGAGAAGATGTAAACTAGCAAGAGGAAGATGCTCTCTATGCAGGCGAAGGCAAAGAATTACAGAGCTGCTGAGGGGGCCTAGTATATCTGAAATACGAAAGAAAGCACTGGTTAAAGAAATAGCAAACTTCAAACTTAAGCTAAAAGAATTTTACAGGAGACAAGAATGAAATTGAAATTGAAAGAAATTGAAAGAAACCCGAAATACTTCTTCCCTTATGCCAAATCTAAGGCGTAAACAACGTCTAGTATTGGACCCCTGCATAGAGGAGATGGCACCTACACAGATGACAGCAAAGAAATGAGTGACATACTAAAGTCCCAGTATGACTCAGTGTTCAGTGAGCTGTTAACCAGACTCAGGGTGGACAATCTAAGTGATTTTTTTATTTTTTTGGCTGAGACTCAAAATTTGTTCAATTCAAAAATCTTTGACATTATCCTAATACCACAAGACTTTGATAAAACAATTGATAACATATACATGCACTCTGCCCCAGGCCCGGACTCGTGGAACTCCGTGTTTATCAAGAACTGCAAGAAATCCCTGTCATGTGTCTTCAGCACTCTTTGGAGAGCGAGCATGGACACAAGAGTCATCCCATAGTCACTAAAAACAGCAGACATAGCTTCTCTCCACAAAGGTGGCAGTAAAGTAATTGCCAAGAACTACAGACCTATAGCGCTAATATCTCATATCATAAAAATCTTTGAAAGGATTCTAGGAAGTTAGATCGCCAATCACTTAGATACCAATCAGTTACACAACCCAGGGCAACACCGATTTAGAGCAGGTCGCTCGTGTCTGCCCCAGCTACTGGACCACTATGACAAGGTCCTGGATGCTTTAGAGGATAAACAAAATGAAAATGTGGTATACACAGACTTTGCGAAAGCCTTCGACAAGTGCGACCATAGTGTAAACGCACACAAAATGCGTGACAAAGGAAAAACAGGAAAAGTTGGTAGATGTATCTACAACTTCCTAACATGTAAAACACAAAATGTAATAGTAAACAAAGTAAAGTCTGAGGCAGCTACAGTGGAAATCTCTGTTCCACAAGACACAGTACTCGCTCCCATCCTGTTCCTCAGCCTCATATCTGACATAGATAATAATGTAAGCCATAACTCCATGTCTTCCTTTGTGAATGACACTCGAATTGCCATAAAAGTGTGTGGAAGGCCACAGGTCTAGGAGTGAGAGAGAGGCATGACCGGGTATGTCTAATTTGAGGACCTGCCCTCTGAAGGGCACTCAGGAACTAGGCCCACAATAACTCACTCCAGGGGACTACTATGATAATTAGACAGTAGGGTTACTGTCTACACTTTGCTCGGCCATACACCTGTCGTCCATCAAAGACACTGCAAGACTCCAAGCGGACATCAACCAAATCTTCAAATGGGCCGCAGAAAACAAGTTCAATGAAGAGAAATTTCAATTAATCACATACGGAAAACTTGAGGAAATTACTTTATCAGAGTCTGAAACAAATTCTAACCACACAATAGCGCGAAAAACTAATGTGAAAGATCTGGAAGTGATAATGTCAAAGGATCTCGCCTTCAAAGACCACAACAATGTATCTACCTCATATGCTAGAAAATAATAGGATGGATAATGAGAACCTTCAAAACTGGGGACGCAGAGCCCATGATGATTCTCTTCAATTGCTTGTTCTCTCTAGGATGGAATACTGTTGTACACTGACTATCCCTTCAAGGCAGGCGAAGTTGTTGACCTGAAGAATGTACAGAGAACATTCAAGGCACGCTTAAGTACGATAAAACACCTAAATTACTGGGAACAGTTGAAGCCCCTTGATTTTTATTCCCAGGAATGCAAGCAAAAAATATACATATTAATGCAAAACAACCACTGTGAAAGAGTAGTGAAATTCCAAGCGCTTTCGTGACTTATCACATTATGAAGGAACTATAAAGACAATACATCACTGGAAGGCATATAAAGGGTAAAGACTACTCCCACCATCACATCCCATAACAAAGAAACACCTGACGCGTGACGACACCCGACTCATAAGAAAAGAGGAACACTGCAGCGGACCTGTTGCTCCATACAAGGCAGGTCCTTTACAATCAATCCCACTAACAAAATATTTGCCCAACCCTAGTACCCTACCCAAGAATTAAGATTAATATTATTTGTTTAATGTAGTATTAAATTCTACCCAAATTTTATTAATTATAAATTAATCTAATTTCTATAATGAAATATTCATATTATTTTCAAAACTGCTTTTCATGAAACATGATTCAAATATATTTCTGTCGACCATGAACTTGCTTAATACAACTTTCTCAGCCTTTTGAAAATCAATTGGATGGTTAAAATTTCTCACATGAATAGAGCAATAAAATCTTGTCCAGTTCAAATGCTATATTTATGCTGTTTTAATCTTAGGTTGAGACTTTTACCAGTTTGACCATAATAAACTTTATTGCAAATTGTACAAGGAAACTTATAGACACATCCGTCATCATTTTGGGGGGAATTCTTTATGAAAATCTTTGTTTTCTGTATCAAGATTTTTAAATGCAACTTTGATATTAAATGTCTTAAAGAAGAGAAGGCATATCAACCAAGTTTTCATGGTAAGGGAGAACCAATTTATTTTTAGTTGAATAAGGCTGGTTTTCCCTTTTTAGATTATAAAAAGTATTTCTAGAAATTTTAAAAGATTTATCAGTTATGCATCTTGGGTATTTCAGATCATTAGCTATTTCATTAACTACTTAGGAAAAGTTTCTGGTCTGACATTAGGTATCTCACATGACTAGTAAGAGCTTACGTCTGTGTCACTGCCAGGTAGGTACCAGGTTGTGCCTGACATGAAACTACCTAACAAGTAGACAGGTAGTCAGCAAGTGCTGGCACCCTGTTAAAACTATCCAACAGTGAGTGTAATGAATATTCAATATATATAAATTATATACATTTAGCATTCTGGTTTAATACACACACACACACACACCCGCAACCTCAACTAGGTGAGTACACACACACACACGCACGTATATATATATATATATATATATATATATATATATATATATATATATATATATATATATATATATATATATATATATATATATATATATATATATATATATATATATATATATATAACTGACTCAAGAAATCGTAATGACACGATTTGCAATCGTGTCATTACGATTTCTTGAGTCATGTTGACGGCAGTGAAGGGACTTGAGCTAGAGTTCGTCACGGCCACGCTAGCTGGATATTCGTCTGTAAAAACTTGCATTTGTGGTCACAGTGGTGCCTGTGCTAACCTTCCTATGGTGTAGAAATATACCTAGTTGGATGAATCTTATTGTGGCTAGCTGGTCTAGTGGCTAACGCGACGGTCTGGAGTTTTGAGACTCTATGACCGCGGGTTCAATCCCGGCCGGGGGTATGGTTTATATATATACATATATATATATATATATATATATATATATATATATATATATATATATATATATATATATATGTGTGTGTGTGTGTGTGTGTGTGTGTGTGTGTATGTGTGTGTGTTATAACACATCGGCCGTTTTCCACCAAGGCAGGGTGACCCAAAAAAGAAAAATTTTCATCATTCACTCCATCACTGTCTTGCCAGAAGCACGCCTACACTACAGTTATAAAACTGCTACATTAACACCTCTGCTTCAGGGTGCAGACACTGTAATTCCCATCTCCAGGAATCAAGTCCGGTCTGCCAGTTTCCCTGAATTTCTTCATAAATGTTTCCATCCAACAGCATGTTAAGTCCTAAAAACCATTTGTCTCCATTCGCTCATGTCTAACATGCTCACGCATGCTTGCTGGAAGTCCAAGCACTTCACACACAAAACCTCCATTACCCTCTCCCTCCTACCTTTCCTAGGCTGACCCCTACCCCGCCTTCCCTCCACTACAGATTTGTATACTCTCGAAGTCATTCTATATCCTTTCATCCTCTCTACATGTCCAAACCATCTCATTAACACCTCCTCAGCCCTCTGGATAATAGTTTTCGTAATCCCACACCTCCTCCTAATTTCCAAGCTACGGATTCTCTGCATTATATTCACACCACACATTGCCCTCAGACGTAACATCTCCACTGCCTCCAGCCTTCTTATTGTATTCATAACCTAACCACATAACCTGTTATAAACGATTAGAAAAAGTTTGAAGCTGGCTTTTTATAACTTATAATTTCCTACTTGACATCTCAGAAACCTTCCTACTCCATGGTGAGTGACACCTACGCTACCCTGAGACCTCTCTCCCTGCTTTGGTTGCTCCCTTGCAACATTGCACAGCTCCTGATGACGCACTAAGAAGTGTGAAAGTACTTGAGCTAAAGATTTCCACCCCCCAGTGGCTTGTTCTGCATAGTTAAGATCGCCCGTCTGCGATTCTTTGCATATATATAGGTATATATATATATATATATATATATATATATATATATATATATATATATATATATATATATATATATATATATATATATATATATATATCAACAAACCGGCCGTATCCCACGAAGGAAAAAAAACGAAAGTTTCTCTTCTTAAATTTAGTAATTTATACGTAAGAAGGGGTTACTAGCCCCTTGCTCCCGGCATTTTAGTCGCCTCTTACAACACGCATGGCTTACGGAGGAAGAATTCTGTTCCACTTCCCCAAGGAGATAAGAGGAAATAAACAAGAACAAGAACTAGAAAGAGAATGGAAGAAAACCCAGAGGGGTGTGTGTATATATATGCTTGTACATGTATGTGTAGTGTGACCTAAGTGTAAGAAGTAGCAAGACGTACCTGAAATCTTGCATGTTTATGAGACAGAAAAAAGGACACCAGCAATCCTACCATCGTTTTACACTCACTTGGCAGGATGGTAGTACATCGCTGGGCGGTTGCTGTCTACCAACCTACTACCTACAATATATATGCACACATACACACATATATACATATATATATATATATATATATATATATATATATATATATATATATATATATATATATATATATATATATATATATATTTACAAATATATATATATATATATATATATATATATATATATATATATATATATATATATATATATATATATATATATATATTTACAAATATATATATATATATATATATATATATATATATATATATATATATATATATATATATATATATATATATATATTACAAATATATATATATATATATATATATATATATATATATATATATATATATATATATATATATATATATATATATAATAAGCTGGATGTCCTGGCTTTAAGTGAAACAAAGTTGAAGGGGGTGGGAGAGATTCAGTGGAGAGGAATAAATGGGATAAGGTCAAAGGTTTCAAATAAGAGTTAGAGATAAAGAAGGAGTAGCAATAATGTTGAAGGATAAGCTACAGCAGGAAAAGAGGGACTATAAATGTATTAATTCAAGGATTATGTGGAGTAAAATAAAGGTTGGATGTGAGAAGTGGGTTATAGAAAGTGTATATGCACCTTGGGAAGAGAGAATTGCAGAGGAGAGAGAGAGATTTTGGGAAATGTTGAGTGAATGCGTGGGGAGTTTTGAACCAAGTGTAAGAGTACTTGTGGTTGGGGATTTCAATGATAAAGTGGGTAAAAATGTTGTGGAGGGAGTAGTAGGTAAATTTGGGGTTCCAGGGGTAAATGAAAATGGGAAGCCTTTAATTGACCTATGTGATGAAAGAGGTTTGGTAATAAGTAATACATTTTTATGAAAAAGAAAATAAATAAATATACAAGGTATGATATAGCATGTAATGAAAGTAGTTTGTTAGATTATGTATTGGTGGAAAAAAGGCTGATGGGTAGGCTCCAGGATGTACATGTTTATAGACGGGAAACTGATATATTGGATCATTTTCTAGTTGAAGCTACAGCAAGAGTAAGAGGTAGGTGGGACAAGAGGAAAATTGCAACAACAAGTAAGAGGGAGGTGAAAGTGTATAAAATGAGGGAGGAGGAAATTCGGGTGAAATATAAGCAAGTATTGGCAGAAAGGTGGGCTGGTGCAAGTATGAGTATTGGGGGGGGGGTGAGGGTTGAATAGGGTTGGAATAATTTTAAAAATGCAGTATTAGAATGTGGTTATAGGAGAGTGGGTGCAGGAGGAAAGAGGAGTGATTGGTGGAATGATGAAGTAAAGGGTGTGATAAAAGAGAAAAAGGTAGCTTATGAGAGGTTTTTACAAAGCAGAAGTGTTATAAGAAGAGTAGAGTATATTGACAGTAAAAGAAAAGTGAAGAGAGTGATGAGAATGTGCAAAAGGAGAGCGGATGATAGATTGGGAGAGGCACTGTCAAGAATTTTTAATGAAAGTAAGAAAAAAATTTGGAGAGAGTTGAACAAGTAAAGAAAACATAGGGAATGAATGGATTTGTCAGTTAAAAACAGAGTAGGGGAGTTAGTAGATGGGAAGATGGAGGTATTTGGTAGATGGTGAGAATATTTTGAGGAACTTTTATATGCCGTCGAAGAAAGGGAGGCGGAAATTTCATGCACTGGCCAGGGAGGTATACCATCTTTTAGGAGTGAAGAAGAGCAGGATGTGACTGTGGGGGAGGTGCGTGAGGCATTACGTAGAATGAAAGGGGTAAAGCAGAGGGAACTGACGGGATCATGACAGAAATGTTAAAAGCAGGGGGACACATAGTGTTGGAGTGGTTGGTATTTTTGTTAAATAAATGTATGAAAGAGGGGAAGGTACCTAAGGATTGGGGGAGAGCATGTATAGTTCCTTTATATAAAGGGAAGGGGGACAAAAGAGATTGTAAAAATTATAGAGGAATAAGTTTACTGACTATAACAGGAAAAGTGTACGGTACGGTTATTATTGAAAGAATTAGAGGTAAGACAGAATATAGAATTGCGGATGAGGAAGGAGGTTTTAGAGTGGGTAGAGGATGTGTAGATCAAGTGTTAACATTGAAGCATATATGTGAACAGTATTTAGATAAAGGTAGGGAAGTTTTTATTGAATTTATGGACTTATAAAAGGTATATGATAGAGTGGATAGGGGAGCAATATGGCAGAAGTTGCAAGTATATGGAATAGATGGTAAGTTACTAAATGTTGTAAAGAGTTTTTATGAGGATAGTGAGGGTCAGGTTAGGGTGTGTAGAAGAGAGGGAGACTACTTCCCGGTAAAAGTAGGCTTTAGACAGGGATGTGTAATGTCACCATGGTTGTTTAATATATTTATAGATGGGGCTGTAAAAGAAGTAAATGCTAGGGTGTTCGGGAGAGGGGTGGGATTAAATTATGGGGAATCAAATACAAAATGTGAAGTGACACAGTTACTTTTTGCTGATGATACTGTGCTTAGGGGAGATTCTAAATAAAAATTGCAAAGGTTAGTGGGCGAATTTGGGAGTGTGTGTAAAGGTAGAAAGTTGAAAGTGAACATAGAAAAGAGTAAGGTGATGAGGGTATCAAATTATTTAGATTAAGAAAAATTGGATATAAAATTGGGGAGGAAGAAGTGTATGGAAGAAGTGAATTTTTTCAGATATTAGGGAGTGGACGTTTCAGCGGATGGATTTATGAAGGATGAGGTTAATCATAGAATTGATGAAGGAAAAAAAGGCGAGTGGTGCTTTGAGGTATATATGGAGACTAAAATCGTTATCTCTGGAGGCAAAGGAAGGAATGTATGAAAGTATAGTAGTACCAACACTCTTATATGGGTGTGAAGCCTGGGTTGTGAATGCAGCAACAAGGAGGCGATTGGAGGCAGTGGAGATGTCCGGTCTAAGGGCAATGTGTGGTGTAAATATTATGCAGAAAATTCGGAGTGTGGAGAGGGGTTGTTGAAGTGGTTTGGTCACTTAGAGAGAATGGATCAAAGTAGAATTACATAGAGAGCGTATAAATCTGTATGGGAAGGAAGGCGGGGTAGAGGTCGTCCTCGAAAAGGTTGAAGGGAGTGGGTAAAGGAGGTTTTGTGGGCGAGGGGCTTGGACTTCCAGCAAGCGTGCGTGAGTGTGTTAGGAGTGAATGAAGACGAATGGTATTTGGGACCTGATGATCTGTTGGAGTGTGAGCAACGTAATATTTAATGAAGGGATTCAAGAAACCGGTTATTATTATATAGCCGGACTTGAGTTCTGAAAATGGGAAGTACAGTGCCTGCAGTTTAAAGGAGAGTTTCAGGATATTGGCAATTTGGAGGGATATATGTGCATTTTTATACGTATATACTTCTAAACTGTTCAATTCTGAGCACCTCTGCAAAAACAGTGATTATGTGTGAGTGAAGTGAAAGTGTTGAATGATGATGAAAGTATTTTCATTTTGGGGTTTTTCTTTCTTTTTTGGGTCACCCTGCCTCGGTGGGAGACGGCCGACTTGTTAAATATATATATATATATATATATATATATATATATATATATATATATATATATATATATATATATATATATATATATATATATTATGCAGGCACGGGGGTTCAAATCTTTAGCTCAAGTTCTTTCACATTTCTCAGTGCTTCATCAGGAGCTGTACAATGTTGCGAGGGCAGAAACTGTCGACGTTTCGCCATCCATTGGCGTTATCAATAAAAATCTAAGGACATAATTGGAACAAGGGAGAACTATGTACAATGTCTTCATCTTCTAAACGTCCCATAACGTCTGGCACCAGTATATAAGCGTCAGCTTTCTTGCCTGTGCTCCAGTTTCTTCACGACTGCCGTGCTCTTCACATGAACTCCAAGACTGAGGGACCGATTACCTCATCTTGTGTATATAGTTCTACTGTATTCCAATTATGTACTTGAATTTTTATTTATGAAGCTACTTGATGGAGAAATGTCTACAATAAAGATACCCAGATATTGCACGTGTCTACTTTTCATCTTGCTGGCATAGTATACCATTCATGTACAACTTGTCACACTCTTCAACATAATGGAATCTTGGTTCAGAGGACATCTCTACGACGTTCTTCAAAACTAGTAGTACTGCTACCAGACCTTCCCTTGGGTATGACCTACTTCCACTGGGGACCCCCGCCTACCAGCAGTGATCCAATAAATTAAGAATAACGGAAGTTAAACAACACAGAAAGAATAAAAACAGTGAAAGCTGTAAAGCAACACATAAAGAGTAAAATCAAACATGAAAAGATTGACCTCACTCTACAGAGAAATTTCACTAAACTGCTCTTATCTTGAACATTAGGTCTAAGCAGCGGTTGGGACTGAAGCTTAGAAAAAAGCAAAAAGCAAAAAAAAAAAAAAAAAAAGCTGGAACATGATTGCCACGAACTAAAAATCTAGCAACAATATTTTAGCCAAGCCAAATTACACGAACTAAGCTGCGTTAAGCTGGAAGGCGAGACGACGACCCGGGAGCCAAGTCGGTGACAAAGTTGAGGTATGAGCCTCAATCTCTGTGGCATAAACTTTTACCAACTTATTTCTTGCGGATCCTTCGAGATTTTAAGGATTCTCTTCTTTAAATATCTCAGTAATTGTTAAACGTATGCATTTCTTACAAAGTCGAAAGTACTCAGACATTACATGCACAGTGACAACCTCTGAACGATTATTTTTATGATTTTTTTTCTACCCGTGTAATCTCCATTCCCAGGAGCACTCGTGACAGTAGATTAGAGAGCAGGATCTCAAAGGAAACGAAATGGAATATTAATTAATATCTACTGTAGCCAGCTGGCCCAGAAAAGAGTAAGGTGATGAGGGTATCAAATGATTTAGATAAAGAAAAACTGGATATCAAATTGGGGAGGACGAAGTGTATGGAATAAGTGAATGTTTTCAGATATTTGGGAGTTGACGTGTCGGTGGATGGATTTATGGAGTATGAGGTTATTCATAGAATTGATGAGGGAAAAAGGCGAGTTGTGCTTTGAGGTATATATGGAGACATAAAACGTTATCTATGGAGGCAAAGAAGAGGATGTATGAAAGTATAGTAGTACCAACACAGTGGAGATGTCCTGTCTAAGGCAATGTGTGGTGTAAATATTACGCAGAAAATTCGGAGTGTGGAAATTAGGAGAAGGTGTGGAGTTAATAAAAGTATTAGTCAGAGGGCTGAAGAGGGGTTGTTGAGGTGATTTGGTCATTTAGAGAGAATGGATCTAAGTAGAATGACATGTAGAGTATATAAATCTGTAGGGGAAGGAAGGCGGGGTAGGGATCGTCCTCCAAAAGGTTGGTGGGAGGGGGTAAAGGAGGTTTTGTGGGCGAGAGGCTTGGACTTCCAGCAAGCGTGCGTGACCGTATTCGATAGGAGTGAATGGAGACGAATGGTATTTGGGACCTGACGAACTGTTGGAGTGTTAGCAGGGTAATGCTTAGTGAAGAGATTCAGGGAAACGGTTATTTTTATATAGCCAGACTTGAGTCCTGAAAATGGGAAGTACAATGCCTGCACTTTAAAGGACCGGTTCGGTATATTGGCAGTTTGAAGGTACATATTGTGTATCTTTATACGTATATGCTTCTAAACTATTGTATTTTGAGCACCTCTGCAAAAACAGTGATTATGTGTGAGTGAGGTGAAAGTGTTGAATGATTATGAAAGTATTTTCTTTTTGAGGATTTTCTTTCTTTTTGGGTCACCCTCCCTCTGCGGGAGACCGCCGACTTGTTAAAAAACATCTAATGTTATGTCACCTTGGAAGCCTCGACCCTGCGGTCATCACATCTCAGCAATAATGTCAGAGGGCATCTACATAGCTACATAGTATGCCTTTTCTTTTAAACTAGTCTAGCGATCTAGCCTCTCTGATAAATTAATGCAATGTATTGAAGCTTATGCCTTCCTAACTAATACTCATGCAACCTCCATTTATTGGATGTTGCTTAGTCCAATTGAAACAGATGTGGTAGCTGAAAGGGTAGGCATATGTTTAATACAAATTGCTATATTTTATTGTATGTACGGGTTTAGATATGGTTTATGTTGTCCAAATTTCTATCTCTCTCTCATTTCTTTCCAGTAATCAAAACACAAGTATAACATGCATTATATTTCCAAAACTTTTAGCCTACAAATAAGGCTTCTTTAGTCGAATACAAAGGTGATGATTAAGTCACATGGGCAATAGTTTGATATCTTTTCTTTTTTTTTTTTTTTGAAACGTTTCGCCTGCATAGTAGTCGTCTTTAGTCAAATACAAAGGCAGTAGGTGCAGTAGAGAAATGAAAAATATGTAATCAGTCCATTAACATTTGAGAAAACAGTATTTGAGGTGATCAGTCCCTCATCCTGGAGAAGAGTTAAACTCCATGGTTTGGAATGATATGAAGCTGAATCAGGTTCACATTCAGGTAGGTTTGCCAGGACGGATCCCGGCCTAGGTCTTCTCCATGTGGTGACTCGCCAGTGGCTCCCCATAGGAGAAGTGTCATCAGGTTTTTATCAAACGGCGGGCGGAAAGGGGATGATCGGCAGCAACACCCTCAGGTTCTTGACTGTAAGATACACAAGGTGTGCCACCCTGTCCTGCCCAGTTTGCGGAGGGGCGCCGTGGCAGGTCAGTTCAGTAGGTACTGTAGAGGTAGAAGCTCAACCATCTGCTCACAGGGGGAGCACAGCTCCCTTCTTCGTTGCTCGACAATATGCACTGAAGTCATGAACCCAAATCGTAGTCCGTGAATGGCCACACGTTGCTCCTTACTGGCATATGCATTGAGGAAGGGGGGGAGGAAGGTTCCCGGCCAGTTGCCAAATCATACCATCGGCGAGACTTTGAGGTGGATGGGACCGGCCTAGAGCACAAGGCTGCCCTGGCTACTAGGTGCACTGTCTGTCGAAGGCTTATTAAACAGAGGCAACTGCATGGCATAGGTGGCCGTCTTAGCAGCCTCATCTGCTTTGTCATTGACTGGTATGTTGACATGGTTCGGGATCCAGTTGACAGTAACTCGCCGTCCTTCCTTGTCGAGTGTCTAAAGAGTGCTCCGTATTGAAGTAATCTGAAGTATGTATGTTGTCTCTTGGCTCATTGTGCTAGAGTGCTTGTATGGCAGACTTCGTCAACGTGAATGACTGGAGGCACTGATGTTCCTTGATCGCATACTCCAACGCTTGCTGGATGGCGTAAAGCTGTGCTTGCAGATTTGTACAGCGGTACAGCGGGAGTCGCCACCCTGAGGCCTCCTGCCCTTTGTGGAACGTCGCAGCTGCCATGTCGTCAGCCTCATGGTCCTTGGAGTGATCGGTGTAGTAGAGTGCACATCCTGGACTCTTGGCGATGGCATGTCGTTTGAAGATGTCATGTGGGCAGAGTGCATTGCAGACTGACAGATAAAGTATATGAACCACTGCAAGGTTCAGTGTCCGGGAAGGTGGAACGACGTAGCCTTGTGCAGGCCGGTCGCACCTTTTGGTTTTTTTTTTCCTGAAAAGCAGCATGGGCAGCAGTCTCTTCGTGACGTCATCAAGGGTTCATGTCCAGGAAAGACCTCGGGGTTTTTGTGTTTGACAGTTTATCCCTACCCAGTGGGTGAAGAATCTTGGCTACCCTTGTGGTGGCGATGAAAACTATCTTGTCTTCCAATAAGTGCAGCTGTGCCTCCTTGTTGAGGGTGACTACGCTGGTTCATTTGGGCGCTCCTAGAATGGTTCGAGCTCCGGTATCCTTCTAGACGCAGGATACTGGAGGGGTTGGTAATACCATTGCAAGTGCTCCATAGCCCACAAGTGAACTTACGGAATGTATATAGAACTTTTTCAGGATTTCTTGGCTGGCTCCAGACATAACCCTGACTCTCTGGAGGGATCACTCCCTGACGTACTCTGTGTGTTTCCAGAAGAAAAGTTGCTGTTCGCCCATGTCAAGTCAATGCCCTGTATCCGCAGCCTGGGCGTGGAATATCATGATCTTCGACGTCTCTGCTGATGTCCAACTTCGTGGCAGGTGGGTGCCACCAAGTCTAGGTCGCCCTGGGCACGCAACAGCAAGTTCTTTTTTTTCTATGACCACCAGCGCGAGGCCATTAGCAAGGCTAATGGCCTCGAGAATGCCAGGAGAATGCAGGAACATACGGTCTTAAATACTGCTGAAGTAGAGGTGGAAGACCAGAAAAACTTTGCAATGGACGAGATTAACTAGCAGAAGTAAGAAGGCAGGTCCTTCGGGAATCCAAACCTTCTTACTCATAACTAGTAGTTACGCGATAAAGTGTGGAAGATGTCCTCTCTACCATGATACGGTATTGCTGAAATGTCTGACAGTTACGTTGAGAATTGTATAAAATACCGACAGGTTGATGATTAAAATACATGTGCAACAGTTGGGTATCTTGTTTGCTGAAACTTTTCGCCTACTTAATAGGCTTCTTCAGTCAAATACAGAGGCAGCAGGTGTAGTAGCGAAATGAAGATTACGTAATTGAGGTGTTCAGTCCCTCAGCCTGGAGAAGAGTTCAGGTACTACACCTGCTGACTCTATGTTTGTGTAGGCGAAACTTTTCAACAATAAAGATACCCAAGTGCTGCATATGTCTTAATCATCAGTTTGTCGCTATTTTATATCATTTTCAAAACGAATACACTTGTGACTAAATATGGAGACAGTAACTGCAGGGATAAAGATGGATGGATAACGATGATAGTTTTGAGGTGGTCAGTCTCTCACTGTGAAGATGAAGACTAATTATCATATAAGGAGAGAGAGGGTAAGAAGAGATATTCGGAAAATAGCTCAAATGAGGAAAGTTTTCCGTCTCAGAAACAGATCCATCAATCAGAGATTGATGGCCATATTGAGGGAAACAGCGTCAGGGTGGAGAAAGCAGACAGGTACATGGGTTCTAAAGGAGTTCAATTTACTGTACTATTTCAAATGACGCTTTCCTGTATTTACTTAACACTTCTTATGAAGGTAAGTGAGTTGTGCATAGTTGCTGAAGTCACCAACGAATTCTTTCACAATATTATGAACTTGTGATGTGAATCTCTTTGGGGCCGCAGAGATGAATAGTTCCATTGAACAGTTGGGAATGAGGTTCTTTGGCTAACATGGTGTTCGTGTACGCATGTGAAGTGTAGAATCGTAGATTTTAACAATCGTAACTGGTGATTTGTCTTCAATTTCAATTTTGTTTCCTGATATAATTATTTCTTGATCTTCTAATAGCGGTGGTAGTCTGGCATGTGTACAATAGCATCAGAGATGGGCACACTGGAGGTAGTGACGGGCACACTGGAGGTAGTGACGGGCACACTGGAGGTAGTGACGGGCACACTGGAGGTAGTGACGGGCACACTGGAGGTAGTGACGGGCACACTGGAGGTAGTGACGGGCACACTGGAGGTAGTGACGGGCACACTGGAGGTAGTGACGGGCACACTGGAGGTAGTGACGGGCACACTGGAGGTAGTGACGGGCACACTGGAGGTAGTGACGGGCACACTGGAGGTAGTGACGGGCACACTGGAGGTAGTGACGGGCACACTGGAGGTAGTGACGGGCACACTGGAGGTAGTGACGGGCACACTGGAGGTAGTGACGGGCACACTGGAGGTAGTGACGGGCACACTGGAGGTAGTGACGGGCACACTGGAGGTAGTGACGGGCACACTGGAGGTAGTGACGGGCACACTGGAGGTAGTGACGGGCACACTGGAGGTAGTGACGGGCACACTGGAGGTAGTGACGGGCACACTGGAGGTAGTGACGGGCACACTGGAGGTAGTGACGGGCACACTGGAGGTAGTGACGGGCACACTGGAGGTAGTGACGGGCACACTGGAGGTAGTGACGGGCACACTGGAGGTAGTGACGGGCACACTGGAGGTAGTGACGGGCACACTGGAGGTAGTGACGGGCACACTGGAGGTAGTGACGGGCACACTGGAGGTAGTGACGGGCACACTGGAGGTAGTGACGGGCACACTGGAGGTAGTGACGGGCACACTGGAGGTAGTGACGGGCATTACCGCATATGGAAAATGAACGATGTAGGTATCAGAATTCATAATCTTGAGTGTTTGTGGAGAGTTGGATTCACGGAATTTCATCTCAAGATTGTTACTGAGATTCAAGATGTACTTGCCATGTTGTTGGAGGAACCACTCTCGCAAGCTTTCTGGAGTCGGCATTGATAATACAGGTCACAACTGTTTTGCATATTCCATCATGAAAGATTAAGGGGTCGATAATCTTTAGAGATGAAGGTGGGTTGTTGGACCTCTTGTAGTATCTTCAAGTGTCAGAATAGAGGCGTGTGATGCCAACATTCGTCGCTGACTCAATGGAATTAATTTTCATTTCGATTTCTTTCCTAGGAAGGCATCTGGAAACATTTCGTCTCGTTGTTCGATGGACAGTCCCTGTGTGTGTACTCACCTAGTTGAGGTTGCAGGGGTCGATACCAAGCTCCTGGCCATCCTGTGTGTGTGTGTGTGTGTGTGTGTGTGTGTGTGTGTGTGCGTGTGTGTGTGTGTGTGTGTGTGCGTGTGTGTGTGTGTGCGTGTGTACTCACCTAGTTGTACTCACCTAGTTGAGGTTGCGGGGGTCGAGTCCGAGCTCCTGGCCCCGCCTCTTCACTGATCGCTACTAGGTCACTCTCCCTGAGCCGTGAGCTTTATCATACCTCTGCTTAAAGCTATGTATGGATCCTGCCTCCACTACATCGCTTCCCAAACTATTCCACTTACTGACTACTCTGTGGCTGAAGAAATACTTCCTAACATCCCTGTGATTCATCTGTGTCTTCAGCTTCCAACTGTGTCCCCTTGTTACTGTGTCCAATCTCTGGAACATCCTGTCTTTGTCCACCTTGTCAATTCCTCTCAGTATTTTGTATGTCGTTATCATGTCCCCCCTATCTCTCCTGTCCTCCAGTGTCGTCAGGTTGATTTCCCTTAACCTCTCCTCGTAGGACATACCTCTTAGCTCTGGGACTAGTCTTGTTGCAAACCTTTGCACTTTCTCTAGTTTCTTCACGTGTTTGGCTAGGTGTGGGTTCCAAACTGGTGCCGCATACTCCAATATGGGCCTAACATACACGGTGTACAGGGTCCTGAATGATTCCTTATTAAGATGTCGGAATCCTGTTCTGAGGTTCGCTAGGCGCCCATATGCTGCAGCAGTTATTTGGTTGATGTGCGCTTCAGATGTGCCTGGTGTTATACTCACCCCAAGATCTTTTTCCTTGAGTGAGGTTTGTAGTCTCTGACCCCCTAGACTGTACTCCGTCTGCGGCCTTCTTTGCCCTTCCCCAATCTTCATGACTTTGCACTTGGTGGGATTGAACTCCAGGAGCCAATTGCTGGACCAGGTCTGCAGCCTGTCCAGATCCCTTTGTAGTTCTGCCTGGTCTTCGATCGAGTGAATTCTTCTCATCAACTTCACGTCATCTGCAAACAGGGACACCTCAGAGTCTATTCCTTCCGTCATGTCGTTCACAAATACCAGAAACAGCACTGGTCCTAGGACTGACCCCTGCGAGATCCCGCTGGTCACAGGTGCCCACTCTGACACCTCGCCACGTACCATGACTCGCTGCTGTCTTCCTGACAAGTATTCCCTGATCCATTGTAGTGCCTTCCCTGTTATCCCTGCTTGGTCCTCCAGTTTTTGCACCAATCTCTTGTGTGGAACTGTGTCAAACGCCTTCTTGCAGTCCAAGAAAATGCAATCCACCCACCCCTCTCTCTCTTGTCTTACTGCTGTCACCATGTCATAGAACTCCAGTAGGTTTGTGACACAGGATTTCCCATCCCTGAAACCATGTTGGCTGCTGTTGATGAGATCATTCCTTTCTAGGTGTTCCACCACTCTTCTCCTGATAATCTTCTCCATGATTTTGCATACTATACATGTCAGTGACACTGGTCTGTAGTTTAATGCTTCATGTCTGTCTCCTTTTTTAAAGATTGGGACTACATTTGCTGTCTTCCATGCCTCAGGCAATCTCTCTGTTTCGATAGATGTATTGAATATTGTTGTTAGGGGTACACATAGCGCCTCTGCTCCCTCTCTCAATACCCATGGGGAGATGTTATCTGGCCCCATTGCCTTTGAGGTATCTAGCTCACTCAGAAGCCTCTTCACTTCTTCCTCGGTTGTGTGCACTGTGTCCAGCACTTGGTGGTGTGCCCCACCTCTCCGTCTTTCTGGAGTCCCTTCTGTCTCCTCTGTGAACACTTCTTTGAATCTCTTGTTGAGTTCTTCACATACTTCACGGTCATTTCTTGTTGTCTCTCCTCCTTCCTTCCTTAGCCTGATTACCTGGTCCTTGACTGTTGTTTTCCTCCTGATGTGGCTGTACAACAGTTTCGGGTCAGATTTGGCTTTCGCTGCTATGTCATTTTCATATTGTCTTTGGGCCTCCCTTCTTATCTGTGCATATTCGTTTCTGGCTCTACGACTGTTCTCCTTATTCTCCTGGGTCCTTTGCCTTCTATATTTCTTCCATTCCCTAGCACACTTGGTTTTTGCCTCCCTGCACCTTTGGGTAAACCATGGGCTCATCCTGGCTTTTTCATTAATCCTGTTACCCTTGGGTACAAACCTTTCCTCAGCCTCCTTGCATTTTGTTGCTACATATTCCATCATCTCATTAACTGGCTTCCCTGCCAGTTCTCTGTCCCACTGAACCCCGTTCAGGTAGTTCCTCATTCCTGTATAGTCCCCTTTCTTGTAGTTTGGCTTCATTCGTCCTGGCCTTCCTGCTTCTCCCTCCACTTGTAGCTCTACTGTGTATTCGAAGCTTAAAACCACATGGTCACTGGCCCCAAGGGGTCTTTCATATGTGATGTCCTCGATATCTGCACTACTGAAGGTGAATACTAAGTCCAGCCTTGCTGGTTCATCCTCTCCTCTCTCTCTTGTAGTGTCCCTTACGTGTTGGCACATGAAGTTTTCCAGTACCACATCCATCATCTTAGCCCTCCATGTATCTTGGCCCCCATGTGGGTCCAAGTTCTCCCAATCGATCTCCTTGTGGTTAAAGTCACCCATGATCAGGAGCTTTGCCCTGCATGCATGAGCTCTTCTGGCCACTCTAGCCAGTGTGTCAACCATCGCTCTATTGCTCTCGTCGTACTCTTGCCTTGGCCTCCTGCTGTTCTGTGGTGGGTTATACATCACTGCTATTACCACCTTGGGACCTCCAGAGTGAAGTGTTCCCACTATGTAATCACTTTCTTCTCCGCTGTCTCCTCTCTCCAGCTCATCAAAATTCCAGCGATTTTTGATCAGCAACGCCACTCCTCCACCCCCCCTGTTCCCTCTGTCTTTCCTCAGGATTTGGTATCCCGTTGGAAAGATGGCATCTGTTATCATACCTGTAAGCTTGGTTTCTGTGAGAGCTATGATGTCCGGTGATGCTTCTTTGACTCTTTCGTGCCACTCCCCCCACTTATTTGTTATTCCATCAGCGTTTGTGTACCATACCTTCAGTTTCCTTTCCAACACTGTGGTTTGGGGGGCCTGTGAGGGTGGGAGACCTGGTGGCATACTGTGGGATTCTATAGCTCGGTGTTGGGTGGAGGCTGTGGGTATGGATTGTAGTGTGTGTTGGGATGGTGTGATAGGTTGTATGGTTCTGAGAGTAGTTGTGTGTGTGCTTGCCCTTGCTGTTCTGTTCTGCTCTGACTGACCTCTGCTGGTTCCCTCCTTGTCTCTTTTCCTAGCTCCTTTCGCTTTTTTGTCCTCTCCCTCAGCTGCTGTCGTTCTGATTTTGTTCTGTCTCTGTCTAGGAACACCCTCTTGTACTCTTCCGAGTATTTCAATCGTGGTTTCTCTTGGAGGATCCTGTTCCGCACTGTTTCCGTCCTGAGAATCAGCTTGATTGGTCGGTTTCTCCCCTTCGAGTACCCCCCTATTCTCTGAAAATTTACAATCTCGTCCATCTCTTCACCTATTTCCGTGATGATTTTCTCAATCTCCTTTCTTTCTTCCTGCTGCCTTTCAGTGTGTGTCCTTTCCTCTCTCTCCTGAAGCCCATGGATAAACACTGATTTTGCCCTTTCTTCCTCCCATTGCCTCACCCTCTGTGACTCTGGATCCTGCCTGTATGTGGTCAGTTTCTCCCTTGATTTTTCCAGTGGCTCTTGATAGCCTTGTTGTGCCTCAGCATTCGACCTATCACCCTCTCCATCTGCAACCAGCTGATCTTCCCTTTCACTCCTTGGTCCTCCTTGGCAGACTGATGTGACCTTAGCATAATTCATAATTCCTTCCTTCCTGTTCGGCCTCGCAGCTTCATATGCTGTGTCTTCTCTGGTCACTGCCCCTGTAACCCGCTTCAGCCTATTTATCTCAACTTCTAGGACCCTTATCTTGGCTACTGCAGTTTCGACTTGTGCCTCCCAATTCTTTGTCTCCTTCTCCAACCTCTTTTCCAATTTCACAGAGAGCTCTTTCTCCATTTTTTCAGAAAGCTCTCCTAATTTTCTCTCCCACTCTTGTTCCATCCTTTTCCACTGCTCCTCCATCCACTCCTCCCTACCAGAACCATTCTCATCTGATCCTTGGTTCCTGCGAGTCCCCACCATTTTTTTTTTTTTTTTTGTGAGAGAAGAGAGAAGGGAAAGGTAGAGGGGGAGAGAGAGTGAAGGGAAGAGTAGGAGAGGGGAGAGTTAGAAGGGAAAATGGGGACGAGAGAGAGCAAGAGAGAGAGAGAGCAAGAGAGAGAGAGAGAAAGAGAGAGAGAGAGAGAGGGGGAGAGAGGGAGAGAGAGAGAGAAAGAGAAGGCAAAGAGGGGGAGAGAGAGGGGGCAGAGAGGGGGAGAAGGGGGAAAGAGGGGGGAGATGGAAGAGCGAGAGGGGAGAGAGGCTAGGGGAGAGGGAGGGGAGGATGGGAGAGAGGTGGGGAAAGGGAGAGGGGAGAGATAATGGGAGGGGACAGATGTTAGAGGGGGAGAGATGTTAGAGGGGGGGAGGTGTTAGAGGTAAGAGATGTTAGAGGGGAGAGATGGGAGAGGGAAGAGAGAGAGAGAGATAGGTAGAGAGAGAGATATAGGTAAAGAGTGAGAGAGGTAGAGATAGGTCTACTTAGGGTAGAAAGAGGGGGGGGAGAGGAGAAAGGTTCAGATGGTCAGTTCACAGGACGGTGTGAAATCCTGTGTATGTGTGTTTGCGTGTGTACTACAGCTTACAAGTGCTTGTTCCTGTGTGTGTATGTGTATGTGTATGTGTGTGTGTGTATGTGTGTGTGTGTGTGTACGTGTGTGTGTGTGTGTGTGTGTATGTGTGTGTGTGTGTGTGTGTGTGTGTGTGTGTATGTGTGTGTGTGTATGTGTGTATGTGTGTATGTGTGTGTGTGTGTGTGTGTATGTGTATGTGTGTGTGTGTGTGTGTACTCACCTATTTGTGGTTGCAGGGGTCGAGTCCTAGCTCCTGGCCCCGCCTCTTCACCGGTTGCTACTAGACCCTCTCTCTCCCCGCTCCATGAGCTTTATCAAACCTCGTCTTAAAACTGTGTATGGTTCCTGCCTCCACTACGTCATTTTCTAGGCTATTCCACTGCCTTACAACTCTATGACTGAAGAAATACTTCCTACTATCTCTCTGACTCATTTGTGTCTTCAACTTCCAATTGTGGCCTCTTGTTTCTGTGTCCCCTCCCTGGAACATCCTGTCTTTGTCCACCTTGTCTATTCCACGCAGTATTTTATATGTCGTTATCATGTCTCCCCTGACCCTCCTGTCCTCCAGTGTCGTCAGGCCGATTTCCCTTAATCTTTCTTCATAGGACATTCCCCTTAGCTCTGGAACTAACCTTGTTGCAAACCTTTGTACTTTCTCTAGTTTCTTGACGTGCTTTATCAAGTGTGGGTTCCAAACAGGTGCTGCATACTCCAGTATGGGCCTGACATACACGGTGTACAGTGTCTTGAATGATTCCTTACTAAGGTGTCGGAATGCTGTTCTCAGGTTTGCCAGGCGCCCTATATGCTGCAGCAGTTATCTGATTGATGTGTGCTTCCGGAGACATGCTCGGTGTTATACTCACCCCAAGATCTTTCTCCTTGAGTGAGGTTTGCAGTCTTTGGCCACCTAGCCTATACTCTGTCTGTGGTCTTCTGTGCCCTTCCCCTATCTTCATGACTTTGCATTTGGCAGGATTAAATTCGAGAAGCCATTTGCTGGACCAGGTGTCCAGTCTGTCCAGGTCTCTTTGAAGTCCTGCCTAGTCCTCATCAGATTTAATTCTCCTCATTAACTTCACATCATCTGCAAACAGGGACACTTCTGAGTCTAACCCTTCCGTCATGTCGTTCACATATACCAAAAATAGCACTGGTCCTAGGACTGACCCCTGTGGGACCCCGCTCGTCACAGGTGCCCACTGTGATACATCATTACGTACCATGACTCGTTGTTGCCTCCCTGTCAGGTATTCTCTGATCCATTGCAGTGCCCTTCCTGTTATATGCGCCTGATGCTCTAGCTTCTGCACTAATCTCTTGTGAGGAACTGTGTCAAAGGCCTTCTTGCAGTCCAAGAAGATGCAATCAACCCACCCCTCTCTCTCTTGTCTTACTTCTGTTATTTTATCATAAAACTCCAGAAGGTTTGTGACACAGGATTTGTCTTCCGTGAATCCGTGCTGGTTGGCATTTAGTTCCGTTCCAGGTGCTCCACCACTCTCCTCCTGATAATCTTCTCCATAATTTTGCATACTATACACGTCAATGACACAGGTCTATAGTTTAGTGCCTCTTTTCTGTCTCCTTTTTTGAAAATGGGAACTACATTTGCCGTCTTCCATACCTCAGGTAGTTGCCCAGTTGTGTGTGTGTGTGTGTGTGTGTGTGTGTGTGTGTGTGTGTATGTGTGTGTGTGTGTGTATGTGTGTGTGTATGTGTGTGTGTATGTGTGTGTGTGTGTGTGTGTGTGTGTGTGTGTGTGTGTGTGTGTGTGTGTGTGTGTGTGTGTGTGTGTGTGTGTATGTGTGTGTGTATGTGTGTGTGTGTGTATGTGTATGTGTGTGTGTGTGTGTGTGTGTGTGTGTGTGTGTGTGTGTGTGTGTGTGTGTGTGTGTGTGTGTGTGTGTGTGTGTGTGTGTGTGTGTGTGTGTGTGTGCCCCCACTTCTAAGTATTCATACTGCTAATAAATACCGGTAGATACCAGTAATTCTAAGCTTACCAATACTTGTAACACTTATCGATTCTACTTCTAAAATTCAGAAAGTAGCTAGGTTGTAAAATTTAGCTTGTCTCAGCTTAAGTGTCTGACATATCCCTCACTACCGCTTTACACCTTGCACTGTCCTCTATGCTATTTCTACTCTAATTCTGGTAATGGCTTGCAGGAGTGAGTGACCAGTATCTAACAGTGATGCAGGACCAGACTCAATCTTGCAATATGCAACCTCAACAGGTGGAATACTTGCGCTGACAGCGGTGTGATGACAAGTTGCCAGAAGCTGATGACGTAGTGGTCGTACATAGGCCTTCTCTCACTATTTTGTAACTCCTTCACCCGTGATGTTTATAATCATATATGCTCATGCATCCCGCGTTCCTCAAGTGATTTCACTTTTCACTTATTACAGAATACACTTCACATTCGGTGTTACACTTTATATGTATAATGGCATACAAACTGTTGTGACGTCACTGCTTCAGTAGGCCTACTGCCACCTTCCCTTGTTGTATATTTTATTTTTTCTTTCTCCTTTTGCCTATTAACTTTTTCACTCTCACATTACGGTGCCCCACATTTCACTTGTTAACCAAACGCTGGTAATTCTTGATCACCCGTTTCCACACTCACTTTGATCTTTTTATGTTTGTATCTGTGTGGCAACAGTGCCTAGTAGATCCACAACGGTTTGGCACTTTTAAAAGAAAATACTGAATTTAGGTTTCCCCTCGAATTTTTTCAACTAATAACTATAGTTATCACTCGTAGGTTTGTTCACTGACTTTGTCACTACCACTGATTACTGCTAGGGGTTGTTGCACCCCTCAAAAACACGAAGGTTCTCGGAGCCTTGTGTACCCACGTCTGCACCCACCATGTGTGCGTGTATGTATGTGTGTGTGTGTGTGTGTGTGTGTGTGTGTGTGTGTGTGTGTGTGTGTGTGTGTGTGTGTGTGTGTGTGTGTGTGTGTGTGTGTGTGTGTGTGTGTGTGTGTGTGTGTGTGTGTGTGTGTGTGTGTGTGTGTGTGTGTACTCACCTAATTGTACTCACCTAATTGTAGTTGCAGGGATCGAGACTCGGCTCCTGGCCCCGCCTCTTCACCGAGTGCTACTAGGTCCTCTCTCTCCCTGCTCCATGAGCTTTGTCATACCTCATCTTAAAGTTATGTATGGTTCGTGCCTCCACTATCTTGCTAGGCTCTTCCACTTCCTGGCTAGTTTATGACTGAAGAAATACCTCCTAACATACATGTCACTCATCTGGGTCTACAACTTCCAATTGTGACCTCTTGTTTATGTGCCCCCTCTTTGGAGCATCCTGTCTCTGTCCACTTTGTCTATTCCACGCAGTATGTTGTATGTCGTTATCATGTCTTCCCTAACCCTCCTGTACTCCAGTGTCTTCAGCCCGATTTATCTTAACCTTTCTTCATAGCACATTCCCCTTAGCTCTGGAACTAACCTTGTCGCAAACCTCTGCACTTTCTCTAATTTCTTGACATGCTTGATCAAGTGTGGGTTCTAAATAGGTGCTGCATACTCCAGTATGGGCCTGACGTACACGGTGTACAGTGTCTTGAACGATTCCTTACCAAGGTATCGGAATGCTGTCCTCAGGTTTGCCAAGTGCCCATATGCAGCAGCAGTTATCTGGTTGATGTGTGCTTCCGGAGACGTGCTCGGTGTTATACTCACCTCAAGATCTTTCTCTTTGAGCGAGGTTTGCAGTCTTTGGCCTATACTCCGTCTGCGGTTTTATGTGCCCTTCCCCGATCTTCATGACTTTGCATTTTGCGGTGTTAAATTCGAGAAGCCAGTTGCTGGACCAGGTGTCCAGTCTGTCCAGGTTTCTTTGAAGTCCTGCCTGATCCTCAGTTGATTTAATTCTCCTAATTAATTTCACATCATCTGCGAACAGGAACGCTTCTGAGTCTAACCCTTCCATCATGTCATTCACATATATCAAAAATAGCACTGGCCCTAGGACCGTCCCTTGTGGGACCCCGCTCGTTACAGGTGCCCACTGTGATACCTCATCACGTACCATGACTCGTTTCTGCCTCCCTGTCAGGTATTCTCTGATCCATTGCAGTGCCCTTCCTGTTATACGTGCCTCATTCTGTAGCTTCTGCACTAATCACTTGTTAGGAACTGTGTCAAAAGCCTTCTTGCAATCCAAGAAGGTGCGGTCAACCCACTCCTCTCTCTCGTGCTTACTTGTGTTATTTTATCATAAAACTCCAGAATGTTTCTGACAGAATTTGACTTGCATAAATCCGTGCTCGTTGGCGTTTGTACTCTTGTTCCATTCCAGGTGCTTCACCACTCTCCTCCTGATAATCTTCTCCATGGCTTTGCATACTATACACGTCAGTGACACTAGTCTACAGTTTCGTGCCTCCTTTCTTTCTCCTCTTTTTTAAAAATGGGAACTGCATTTGCCGTCTTCCATACCTCAGGTAGTTGCCCAGTTTCCAGGGATGTGGTAGGTAAGACACATAGGCAACAGTTAGGCAACTTTATTCCGAAACGTTTCGCCTACACAGTAGCCATGTCTTAACCCTAAAGCAAAGGCGAAAGTGGGTCAGAGAATGGTACCTGTCAGAGAAGGTACCTGTTCGAGAATCCAAGGTTATTTGTAAATAGGGTTAGGAGCAGGATCATACAAGGAATAGAAAAGGTTGTATTGGTTTGTGGGTCTGCGAATGTCTTCGTCAAGGAGAGAGGTCCAGTAGTCGTGTCGTGTCTCAAGTTTGTGTATCTGTCTGTCACTGAGCGTCTTCCAGTACAGATTCAGCGCAGGGATGTCTAATTGGGCATGGAGAGACTCGCTTGTGGCGAAGTCTTCCCATCTGACATCAAGCACCCAGCGCAGCGCCTTGTTCTGGACATGCTGCAGTTTAAGTAAGTTCGTTTTAGCTGCAAGAGAGAGGGCTAGAGGAGAGTAAGTTATCAGAGGACGTATTAAGGATTTGTAGAGGTGTAGTTTGGTGCATTGGGAGGCATGTTTCAGCTTGTAGAGGCCCGCAAGGGCCTAACTAGCTATTGCATGCCTTGAGTGAATGTGTCCATGTAAGCGAAGAAGGTAGTCAAGATTAATTAACGCCAAGGACAGTGACAGATTGTGTGATGGGGATGTAAGTGCGGGTGTCAGCTGTTCTGAGCTCGACAGGTAATGGAGGATCACGTTTCCTGTAGTTAAAATATGTAATGCTGGATTTAGCAGCATTGGTTTTGATACTCCATTTTTGTTCCTGTCGACCTCATTTTGTGTTTTTTGTGTGAGTGTACCTATATTGGCATGAGTGATAAGCTGTGTAATGTCGTCTGCATAGGCTAGAGTGATGGAGTTGTGGTATACAGGTGTTGGAATGTCGTTAGCGTATAAAATGTAGAGGGTAGGGGAGAGGACAGATCCCTGGGGTACTCCAGCATTTAGTGTGAAGTAGTCAGAGTAACAGCCTTGGAATTTGATTCTCATGGTACGGCCGTCTAGGAAGTTGCAGAGGAGTTTACGAGTAGTGAGAGGCAGGTTAAAGTTAGTGCAGAGTTTGTACTTGAGCCCTTCGTGCCAGACAGTGTCAAAAGCTTTTTCAACGTCTTTTGCAACCAGGGCTGTCCTGTTCCTTTTTTTTTTTTTGTTTATGTGGATGTAGTTGAGAATGATGTTAATGGCATCCTGTGTGGATCTGTGTGTTCTGAAGCCAAACTGGCCATCAGAAAGTAGAGTTGTGTTCCAGGTATCTGCGAAGGCGATGGTTGATGACAACTTTTTCAAGTGAGAATTGTTTGATCTGAGAGGGACATGACCTCTCAGTGACTGCGCTCTCACTACTACTGCTCTGCACCTCTCCTTCCGACAGTATTTAAGTCTCTTCAGATAGTTCCAGACTATGGAGCTGAACTTCTCCAGGCTGAGGGACTGACAACCTCAAATCTACGAATTCAAGGGTGATGGACTAATTACATCGTCTTCACATCTCTACTGTTCCTGCCTACTTTCTGTACTCGACTGAAGAAGCCTACTGTGTAGACGAAACGTTTCGGAATAAAGTTGCCTAACTGTTGCCTATGTCTTACCTACCAACCTGTCGGTATTGTATACCATTTTGATATTCAAGGGATGTGTTAAAGATTGTGCTTAGTGGCACACACAGCATATCCACTCCCTCTCCAAGAACCCACGGGGAGATGTTGTCCGGTCCCATTGCCTTTGAGGTATCAATGCCACTTAGCAGCTTCTTCTTGCTATCCTTGAAAGAACAACGAATGCCATGCCGTATGTTTGGTAGTACAGGAGCTATATCTGTTACTGTGGTGACAACAAAGCCAGCCTTATCTTCCTTGAAAAACACTGTGCATAAATAATGGAAGGTGCTTACTTGGTGGTGAACGTGCATACGGTGAAAGTAGCATTCCTGCACTCTGTTGTTATATATTATTGAGAGATCATGCTCAGGTAGAGTACCTCATTGAAGACTCTGGGTGTTTTAGTTTCACTGTTGTAGACTGCTGAACATATCGTTTCCCATCAGGAACATCGGTGTGAAACATCTGCGTCCCAAAATATAAGAAGTTCTGTCTGCCTCTTCGGTGTCTATTATGGAGATTTTTTGCGTTTGGGTCTGCATATGGATATTTCTTGAACAGATGGCATGATAAAGCAGTTCCACGAGAATTCCTTGTCATTAGTTATAACACGGGCGATGTTGTGGTCCTCTGCAAAGTCCACAGACTTGCATGCAGTTACCATATCCGCATAGCATTCATAGCAAATATGTATAACCTTGACATATGCTGCCTCATGGTGTATAAGCGTCTAGTAAGGTGATAAGGTTCTTATTGTTTTGCCTGTTTGACAGGCAGCCGGCCTTCTTTCATAGAATTCCTGTCCGAGTTTCTACAACCATGTCGACGAATGATTGGTGTTGAATGCGACGACATTTCTCCTCGCAGTCTTTAGTGTTAAATACCTTAGTGCTGTCTAAGACAACACACAGAAGAATATAGACTGAGATTTCATTTTCCTAACTTCTGGTTATTCCAAGCAATGCGGGAGAGAACATGCATCCATTACTATTTATGACAGGTTCCTCAAAGTTCCTTCTAGTGATGCCAAGGTCCAACTTTAATGTTACTGGCCGTCTGAGATATACAACTTTTTCATGCTGACATCATCTGTGTAAACCGTTGTTAGTTCATATCAAAAAAATTCTCCCGTCTGGGACTTAATTTACATATGGATTAGAGAGCAAGCAAACTTTGGTGCAGCTCAGCAGAGAATATGCAGATCTCTACATTGTTCATTTTGACAGACCTCCACATGATACTCAAAATAATTATCTGCTCATACCTCCCGAGTTCATTATTACCCGAACTTCTGACCTGTCAGTTTATAAGTTTATCTGGATGCCAGTTATTTCTGCTTTATCCACATTGACACTGTCATCAAGAATCAGTCCTCTGTACTCTTTGTGACTATGAAACAGTTGTGACTTCGTAGAAGTAAAATGAGTTTCTCAAGGTCATAAAAAATCACGGTTATGGCAACCTGAATTCATCTCTGTGCTGGTCATACCATGGTCAGGTAGAAGTAGCCACTAGGATTCGTAATGCATCCTAACACTGGGCAGAAAACAACCTTTTTGCCCTTACAGCCTGTTTGTGGGTGATATTTATAAGACCTCCAAATGTCTCTCCATCACTCTTAAGACATTGTTCAACTGACTTATCAAATCAAATCAAATCAAATCAAAGTTTATTCTCTATAAGGATTACAATGCGGGTCTTACAGATTTTAGTTATTGTGTGGTTTACATGTAATAAAATACTAATTACAGAGGGGGCCACTAGAACACCTAGAACAGTCCAGATCCCACGCCTAAAGAGTTTCGCATTCTGGTAGATAGTGAACAACTCCATAGGCCTGTATAGATAGGATAATGATTTCTGAAAATCATCGAGATGGAACTGATTGAGACATCTCGTGGAGTTGACGTCTCTGAATAACTCGAAGTTATTATGTTAACCAGACCATCTTACTATCTGATCTCTCTGATGTCAAAGTCAACCAGGTCTTGCAGTTACTGTACTGTTTCCGATGCAGACTCTGAGATGTGCCTCAATGGGTTTTCACGATGTGGATGTGGGTGATGCTGCACCTATTAAGCAGCAGCCTTTCTCGTGCTAACCAAACTAAGACTGATATGCTGCAGGCTTAGTTTAGTTTCCTATTAAAAATTATTTTATATAATTCTTTAATAGCCCATGAGTTTTACCCGATATTCTTGTTCTTATGATAGATAAAACGAGATGCATGTACAAAGATCACCTATGGTGAGAGTTTAACTAGACCTGTTTGATATAATTTACCAAAGATAGATAACAGCAGTGAGCTATTGGACCATTCTAGGAACATGCCAAAACTAGATCTGTTAATTAAATGGGTACTACACAGTACCTTCGATAAACAAGGTGAAAGAGTTCTCTGTTTTTACAGTAAGTGGGGAATTTATTCACTTATTAAGTAATGGCATTTGGAATGTGAAATGCACATGCAACCTTTCAGCGCTTTATATCTAAGATAATAGATGGTTTGCAGGACATCGACACATTTTTAGATGACCTTATATCTTTCACGGTTCTTATGGAAGGTCAAGTAGGCAAATAGTGGATTTAGATAAGCCAAGGTAATTTTCCTGGACTTTGTAATTCATCTAGATGGAGTTTCACATATGGCACAAATGGAGGCAATTTCTAACAATAAAGTCTCTACTAATGGGAAAACACTAATGCATTTCATTGGCACGGCTGTGTTTTATAGACGTGTTTTCAAAATTATTCACGTATGATTCATCCCTTAAGTTATGAGTTCAAAGCAAAAGTTCGTGTAAAATGAAGTTGGCCAGAGAACTTTTCAGGGCTTAAAATGTTTACTCTCCATGTCTGTGAAAATGAAAAGTCGTGATTTCAGAGCATTATTTATTGATAAACAGATGAACTAAGTTGAGTATAGGTGCAGTGCTTCCTCCAGAATCTGAGAATCAGGTGTTGCATCATGCAAGCATTTACTCTGAAGACTTAAAGAAACACGAGAAAAGATACAGTGCCATTGAGAAATAGACATTCACCCTCATAGTCACTCATGAACATTTAAAGATGTATGTGTATCTAGGGCCAGTGCATCATAAAGACTTGGTCTTATAGGACGACAACCATTTTACTTTTAAGCAAAGTACGAAAAATGATACACACACCCGCTGTCCAGCCATATAATACTGATAGCCATCACGTAATGGGGGAATAAAACATTACAACAGATATACGTCCCAGGTCCCTTACAGTGTCCCGTGACTCGGTTGACAGTTCACTTAGCTCATACATTAAGTGTCCTTGGTTCGATCCCCGGCATGAGTGGAAACGTTGAGCATGATTGCTTACATCTGCTGCCCCTTTTCTCCTAGCAGTAAGAACCTGGATCCCAGTCGATGGATGTACACCATAGATAGGGCTGGGCTTGGAAATGAGCTGAGATAGGATAATAGTTCTCAATCTCTAAAACTTATTGTGTAAAAAAGTAATAATCCTTCATTTTCCTATGTAAAACTTTTTAACAAGGAATGTTTTATATGCTGTTTAAGTGTTTTCTTTTTTTCATGTTTTAAGGGTGGGGTCCACCTCTGGTGTAAATTGTGGGACCCACAGCCTCGGAAAAGTGGATAAAAAGGCTTCAAGGATGAATATTGGATTTCTTCCGGAAGCCGTTTGAATATTCCACTTCCCCTGCCACCCCATCTTTTCATATATTTTTTTTACCAATAGGAATATTTTTATTACATAATATGGTACAAAAGATTTAAGAGATACATTGTTGATACAAAGGTGGCACATACGGTACATGTTGTTACGTGTGTATCACCGATTATAAGGCGAAAATCTCATCCAGCTCCTCAGAGCTGGGGCGTGTGCCCAAAATACAGCATGCATTACCCCTTTGAACAGCCGCACTGAGCCGCTGGAACAGAAAACTAGCTGCCCTGGGATCCCTAGTTACCCTGATGAGTCTTTTTCCCAGCTCCTTAAGGAATTTAGATGCACTCTTTCCCCATGAGCCAAGGGTCTCTGAGCCTATGGGAACAAACATATAATGATGGGCAAGTTCTCCATATTTTCTAGACTTTTGGGACTCCCTGAAGCTGGCAGCTGCCCCTCCTTCCTCCCTGGTGTATTGGAGATAGGTATCAGCCAAGGTAGATGCACATGTATAGTCCCACACCACCTGCTTCCCATCTGTCCAGGCTTGAAGGGTGATACCATCTGGACGCTTCTGGCTGCCATCAGATCTGCTTAGTTGGGGTGGCTCCCTTGCTGCTAGGCATCCGGCTGTTGTGAGGCTCCTCTTGATAATGTTATTAACCTCCTCAGGTCTTGCAATCTTTCCCTCGGATTTACGGCACACAAGACCGTGGTACCCGAATCGGTCTGCTGCTTCACTGCCACAAATACACCTGTGTTCGGCGAGAATAGGGGAGGCAAGTCGAAGGGCAACTCCGATGCGGATGGTTTGTGGGTCGAGGCGTGTGCCAAGGCTGGAGTTGGGAACAGTCAACAGAAAATACCCTGCATGAGGTGCTCTCACTGCCAGGAGGCGGGCTCTATCCATCCCTGACACACTCTGAAGCATTGTTGAGGCTATATTTTCCACTATTGGACCATACCAGTGCGATTGTTTGAAGTTGTTGGGGGGAGCAGGTCTGGTTTCAAAGCCCGTTAGATTATCCCAGATCATGGCTCCGTCAATGAACTTTTGGTCCTGGACTCCAATCTTGTCCCTAAGATGTTCAGGGAGAATCGCTGCTACAAGCCCTCTGGATGCAATACATGAGGACAGAAAAGCAGGTAGCCCAATCTGTGATGACTTGCGGACACCAATGCCTCCTAGTCTGACTGGAAGTGTAGCTTGGTTCCACTGCCCGTCTTCTAGAGTAAGGTTAAGTACTTTCGTAAAAATCTGCCTCAGGATACTGTCATATTCGTGCAGTATAGGGTTATCATATGAAGGTGCACATCTTGGGAAATAAGTCAACCTGGGCAGACTCAAGCACTTTGTGAGAAGGTACAAGGCATTGTGGGTGTCCAGATTGCCTATTCGTTGTTCCATTCTCCTTAACTCTTCCAATTTCTTCCTGAGAATTGTGTCAATGGCATCGCTTCCCAGAGGTGCTCCTAGCAAGACACTGTTTGTGGGGGCAAAGACTGCTGCTCCTGGTAGTTTTGATCTTACTGCATTTATCACTTGTTGATTGACTGAGATGATTTCACATTTGGATGGATTCAGGATGAGACCCATTTCCTGTCCCCATGTCATTACCTGTGTAAGATTATGTAGGAGGGACTCCTTTGTACTTGCTAGTGTGCCATCATCTAGGAACCAGATGTTTAGCTCGCTGGTCAGTCTGACTGTGATTTCCCTAACTACTATACAGAAGAGAAATGGTGCAAGAGGATCTTCTTGTTGGACACCCTCCGATGATGTGATTTCTTGCTCTCCAAAGAGAAGAATTGATTCCTTGCTATACCCAGCTGCAACAAAAGGGAAAAGACCAGGGAAATGTTCTTGTACTGCTGCTAATACCACGTCTCTTTTCAGGAGATTGAATGCATTCTTGAAATCTAATTTTACCACTGCATTGTCCTCAGGCAGGTTGTTGATATACGCCCTTGTTGCATGAACCGCTGCTTCACTTCCTTGAGAGACCCCAAAGCCAAGCTGGTTTGGTTGAAGCCTCATGGCTGCCTCTGCGCGATGCTTCGGACAGCAGCTTTGGATACGAGGCGGCGTAGCGTGTTGCCTACTGCAATTGGCCGAATTCCTCCATCTTTTTTTTTTAAGTGCACAAAGTGTTGCACCAAAAAAGAAAGGTCTAATTTCATCAGGAATCAGACCGGCCAAGGAATTGTTGACGAACCTTGTGATCTCTGAAAGCAGTGTCTCTGCAATTTCCCCAATAATTGGATTAACCATTTCCTTTAAATGCTGTGGCCTTATTCCAGTGTAACCCCCAGCAGAGCCAGATGGGAATGACATTATTGCTTTGTAGATGTCTGTCTTCCACAATCAATGGTTCCACAGTGGGGACAGAGGTGTTGGAACTGTTGGTGCCCCTGGTTTCCCTGGCAGGGTGCTTTCCTCTAAGTACTTTCGCCGTGTCAGCATCCCTGGGGGCAACTGTATCTTCACTGGTAATAACTCTGATTGCCCCCACTGTGTTGCCCTCTTCAATTTTCTTGCTCACCTGGACTCTGACTTTTTCACTGTCAGTAGAGTGAGTGGGGGTTCTGCCTCTCCCTTTTTTGTGTTGACAGGGAAGGCGAATGAGGTTATCAGCTCTAGGAAAATCTCTTAAGGATTTAATTATCATTGAGGCTAGTCTCTTTACCCTTCTTTCCGGCACAGCTAAGCAGACATTGCCAAAAAGTAGCAAGTTGTGCCATGCCTTGATGGTTGGTGGGGCATTTAAGATAGTGGAGCCATCGTTTACTTTTTTCAGGAGGTCTGTAAGTTTCCCAGCTGCGTGTGGACGGGCTGCTTTGGGAATATGTGTGTGTTCTGGTACCTGTTGCTTTAATTGCTTCCAAGATATTGTCTGATGAGATGAGATCTGTTGGAGTGGGTTCAGGTGCCTGAGGTGGCTCTGGATCATCACTTTCCACAGGAGGACATCCTGAACCAGGGCAACTACCATGTTTGCGGAGGAAACCATTAGAGTTGAGACAACGAAGCTGTAAGCATGAACGACACTTGCCTCTCCTAGTATTGCCAGCCGTGCCATTTCCCTGGCTGCTTGCTTCCTCCTGGTTGGCATCCATCTGCTAGACTAGACAATAGGAGTGGAGTATCCCACTGAGACAGGGTGACCTAGAAAGAAAATAGAAAGTTTTTCTTTTTTAAATTTTGTAATTTATACAGAAGGGGTTATTAATTTCCTGTTCCCAGCTGTTTAGTCGCCTCTTACGACATTCATGGCTTACAGAGTAAGAATTATTTTCCATTTTCCCGTGGATATAAGAAGAGATAAAGAAGAGGAAGAAATATTAAGAAAACAGAAAACCCAGATGGGTGTGTAAATATATATGCATGGACATGTATGTGTAATATGACCTAAGTGTTAGTAGAAGTAGCCAAATATACCTGTTATCCCGAGTTTTTATGAGACAGAAAAAAAGACACCCACTTGATAAGATGATGGTACTTCTCTGGGTTATTGCTGTCTACAAACCCGAAAATCTAGGTTTAAAGTAATGTTCATTAAATATTTTTATGTTTGTAACTGACAGTAGTATTGGCCAACATAAACTGATAAATATTAAATGACTTGCATTGTTCACAGTCTCTAAATGATTTTTATAGTCAACGATAATCAATAAGACGCATCTTGTAAATTTTCACCTAGGCAAACTAGTATGCCCAGCCATACTAATTATTGTTCCAGGAATTCGAGTTTTTTTGCGAGTAACTAATACAGAAAAATTGATCGGATTTCCGATCGAGAGATTATTGTCTGAAAATTTTGCTAGTGATTAACAGGAGTGACACAGGTCTTCAGTTGTTGATTTCTACTCTGTTCTTCCTTTTTCTGAATAGGGGCTAAATTTGGTTCTTTCCACAGAGAAAGCCATTAACATTGTGCTTGGCAGTGTTGTTAGATGAGAGTTGCAGATAACAGTGGCTGGTACGAGCATCCACTCAGCCTTATTTGGGCACATAGTCATTTCTTCTAAGTCAACTTTCACACAGTTCTTTCTGCTAGCCAAGGAGGTTTCCTTACTGGATCAGGAAGCTGCATCTTGGCAGCAAAGTGATCAGCAAAAAAGTAAGCTCCTGATTGCTAGTAGACACAGTCCCAACCATGTCAGTCCATGACCAAGGATAACCAGGTTTTGGTACCTACTCTTCCTAATGCTAATTTTTTGTTCATGTCACACTCTCATCTAGAGATGACTGTGCAAGTTCCTGTTAGGTATAGTGGGATGCATCTTATACCTTCTTCAAGCGTTATACTTAGCAGTAGTGACCAACCTCTTGGCAACGAAAGACAAATTCAAACTGATTTGAAGTCTCTCTGTCTCTCTGTCTCTGTCTCTCTGTCTCTGTCTGTCTGTCTCTCTCTCTCTCTCTCTCTCTCTCTCTCTCTCTCTCTCTCTCTCTCTCTCTCTCTCTCTCTCTCCTCTTCAACGGGGGCTCCTTGGTGTAGTGATGAGGCTCTTGGTCTGAGGAATTAAACCTTTTCGTCTCCTTCCTCAGACCGAACCTAATTACCCAGTACTCCCAACTTCCCTATCCTCTCCCCATTCCTCCATTATCCCCTTCCTGTTTTCAGCCTTTGGGATTCTCCCCACAGGCATTCTAGTTCCTAGGTAGGGAAAGGGTACCGTGGTCCATCCCATTCTGTTGGGGTCCTTGGTGGTGGTGTAGTTTGCCGTGGAATCTGCATCGCCTGGAGAAGTCCCGATCCCTCTCCTGTCTCCCGGCGGGTGGCTTTGGGTGTCTTTCAGGTAACGGTGTATATCTGGAGGCTGCCTTTTGGATTCCAGGGGGTGGTGGCAAAAGGAGGTATGCTTTGTGGAGGGTGTCCGGCCACCCTCTCTTTTGCACAAGAACATAAGAAATGAGGAAAACTGCAGCAGGCCTGTTGGCCCATACTAGACAGGTCCTTCACAATCCATCCCACTAACAGAATATTTACCCAATCCACCGAGGTGGCTCAGCAGATGTGAGGTAGCTATCCCGGATTGCTGGTTTACTGGCATGAAGGGTAGGGTATGGCACGGGTTCCATGTCACATCCGCACTACTTGCGGTGCTGAGATCCTCTTTGGCGTGGAGGGAGATTTACGACCCTATCATTCCTCCTAGGAGCTATTCCTCCACGTTCCCCCCTTTTTATTATTCTTTTTTTTTATTTCTTTTCTTTTTAAAAAGACAAAAAGAAAAAAAGTGACATAGCCATGGTGTTCCCAGTCCATGATCCTGCTCTCCCTGGGCCCCTTCCTGATATCGCAACATGTTCCAACTCTACCTCGTTATTTTACCACTCTTTGGACATTTCGAATGCCCCTGTACCTCCTGCTGGTGCGATTTCGACACTTGCTCCAGGTACCGGGCTTCCGCCTGACTCCTTTGATACATCTGACCTCCGCACTACTTTGACCATGCTTCAGGCTTCTCCCACTATGTTGCGGCGATTTTTGGATCGCCCGCCCCTCTCACATCAGAGCAACTCCAGTCCCACACCTAAACACCCATGATATTTCTTCGCTTCCTTCTCATTCTACTTATAAAAGACCGGCATGCCACTTACTCCCCTTACATGCTATGTTGAAAAATACACAACAGACTAAGTTTTTTTTACTCTACCACCGACTTCCTCTACTGCCTATCTTTTCAACCATAGTATTGACAACATGCTCCTACGCTATGTTGATAGAGATATATCCTTTCATGCTTTAGAGAGCGGTACACGCATCGTCACGGTCCAGAATGCTAGCCAAGCTCACGGTCTTTCTCTCCTTACAACCATCGATACTATTCCTGTAACTATTAAAAAACATCATTTCCTCAGTTCTTGTAATGGTACTGTCATTCTAACCCAACACCATTGCCCAACAGAATTTCCAGACATGTGGTGACGACATTCTGGTACTGCTTGCAGTACTCAAAGTAGACACTTATGCCCTCCCAGTCCTCAAAGTAGATACTTATGACCTCTCTGCCCTCAGGTGGAGACCATACCCTTGCAATGTAACTCGTTTAACTTTTGACTGCCATGAGCTTCCATCCTCTGTTTATATTGCGTGACATCACTTACAAGTTTGAAAGGTGTTTGCAACACCGCAACAGTGTCGAAATTGCTGGCGTTTTGGTTATCCAGCGAAATTTTGCAGGTCCACAGCCAAGTGCCCAGTCTGTGGTGCCGATGACCATACCAATACGTCTTGAAGTCTACCTCCATTTTGCCTTAATTGTCATAGGGCTCACCCATCTTACTCTTGCCAATGCCAAGTTTACTTAAATGAGCCAGAAATCCGTTGTCTCAAAGAGGAAGAATGCTTTTCATATGCTATGGCAGTCTCTCGTCTATGCCTCCACGGAAGACTTCCCTGCATTTCTTATTCTCGAGTTACTAAACGTCCCCCCACTTCTGGAGTCCCAACTTCTGCAACCTCCTCTGTGGTCACCCCTTCAACAGTCACCCCTATCTCTAATTCTTTTGCTGTCCTGGACTAAGAGGTTCCTACCTCAACACCTCATTCAGTTTCTCTTCTTCATCTTCTCACTCGCAAGTTCCTGTATGTACAAGACTTCGTACAACAACTCCTCCCCATCGTCCCTCTCCTCAGAAGTCCAGAAAATCCCTATTACTTAATTCTCCTTTTAACCCTCCTTCCCTTCTTCTACCTCCACTTTTTTCCTTTCCAGTCTCTGTACCTGGTTCTTCACCTCTAACTGGCTCTGTTACGAGTGTAGAGATTCATCCACCTCGCCTCATGGTACTCCCCCGTCCCCTCCCAAGTTTCTTCCTCTTCTGCCCCCTCCCAGGTCGCTTCCTCTCCTGTCCCCTCCCAAGCTTCTTCTCCATTTCCCACTTCCCTTTCTCCCCCCCCCCCCTACTTTGGTACAGTCCATTGTCACTTCGATCTTTATTCATCCTCCCATATACAACGTCCTTGTCCTCTGAAACACTTGAAGCCATCTCAGAATGTATTGCCGAGACTAGACCATTGGTGGACACTGATCCACCTCCTTTTCCTCCACTTTTCTGCTGTCTGTCCGCACATCTTCTTTCTTCTCAGCGTCCCATTCCTTCACTGCTTGAATGCTTTCTACTGCCACCACATGTGGACTTTTCTAACCTTTCTAGTCAGTAGATACCTCTTCCTTCAGACTTCTTGTATCTTTCTCTTCGCAAATCATGGCTTATTTACAGTGGAATATCCGCAGTCTCAGAGGTTACAGGGGTGAGCTTCAGGTGTTGCTGTCCCAGTTTTTCCCTGTTTGTGTTTGTTTACAAGAACCCAAATTTTGCTCCGCTTTTATCTATCCCATCTCGGGATATGATTTATCATAGTCAAAGGATCCTTTTTCCGATGGAACCTTTAATGAAAGTGCACTTCTTATACGCACCTATATTCCATACCATCAGCTATTTGTTTGTACTTCTCTACATTACATTGCAGCCCACATTCACTTGAATAAGTGGTAAAGAGTCTGCTCTTTGTATCTCTCTCCTTCTAGGGCATTATCTATCCCAGATGTTGCCTGTATTGTTTCTTCCTTACCGCCACCACTTCTGATACTTTGCAATTTTAATGCCCACCACTTTCTCTGGGGGAGACTCACTGTGACTCCCACAGCATTCAGTTGGAGGCTTTTCTCGCTTCTTTCCCCCTCCATGTTTTAAATACGGGTACTCCCACCCATTTTGATCCTCGTACTCATTCTCTCTCTTGCATCGAGATCTCGGTCTGTTCTTTCTCAACTGTACTAGACTTCACCTGCTCTGTCCTCGCGGACCTGCATGACAGCAATCATTTTCCAATCATTCTTACTCCTTCGTATTTACAACCTCCTCGTAGTCCACACTGGCGGGTCTAACTTCTTTTAATGAGGATCCTTCGTCCTGCATTGATGAGTTTTTACACCTCTTCTCGCCCTCAGTTTTAACCGTAGCTTCACATTCTATACCCCAATCCTGGGGCAGGCATTCACAGAAGTGCGTGCCTTTGTAGTCTCCTGCTTGTGCTCGGGCAGTACGTTTGAAACGCCGTGCATGAGGCAGATACCTGGTACAATAGAACCACAGAGAGGCTCCTTGATTTTAAGCAGAAGAGAGCGGTTGCTCGCCGTGTTCTCCGTCATTCTAGACGCACTTACTGGCCGGGTTATGTTTCTATCGTCACTTCGGGTTCCTCTATGAGTACAGTCTGGAAAAATGTACGGAAGCTGAGTGGTAAATACTCTCCCGACCCTGCTCCTGTTCTTTGGGATGCTGGTGTCGATACAGCAAACCCTCTTGACATTGCCACCGAAATTGGTAATCATCTTGTTCATATCTCTCAGGAGCTTCATCTATGTCTCTCGTTTCTTTCCTCGAAGTCTGCCAGAGAGGTAGAGCCCTTAAACTTTTCTACTATCAAAGAAGAATCTTGTAATGTGCCTTTTACGCTTCTGGAACTGGAGGCAACACTCTCAGCTTTCCAATCATCAGCAGCAGGGCCTGACGGCATTTGTATTGGTATGATACAGTGTTTACATCAGTCAGACTCCTTAACCTTATTTGGTCACAAGCAGTTCTTCCCCAGCTGTGGAAATCTGCCATTGTTCACCTTTTCCACAAACCGGGTACTACGGGACATGATGCCTTCTGCTATCGTTCCATTGCTCTTACCAGTGCAGTTCGCAAGGTCATGGAAAATCTGGTAAATAGACGTTTGATGTGGTATTTAGATGCACACAACAGTCTCTCCAATAGTCAATATGGCTTTCGTATGGGCCGTACTACCACTGACTCATTACTACGCTTAGGCACGTACGTTCGTAATGCTTTTGCCAATAACTATTCAGTTATCATCATCTTTTTTGACCTTGAGAAGGCATATGACACAACTTGGAGGTATAATATCATGGCCTAGGCCCATTCCTTAGGCCTCCGTAGCAATGTACCATTTTTCCTTAAGAACTTCTTAACTGAAAGACATTTCCGTGTTTGGGTCAATAATACGCTTTCCCCGGACTTTGTCCAAACTGAAGGTGTCCCATAGAGATGCGTTCTGAGCACAACACTTTTTCTCCTTGCTATAAATTATCTGGCATCTATTCTTCCATCCAATATATGGTCATCACTCTATGTTGTTGACTTTGCTATAGCTTGTGCAGGCGCTGACTGTCACCTCACTGCAGTTTCTCTCCAGCATGCGGTCAACCGTGTTTGCAATTGGGCGACCATTCATGGGTTTAAATGTTTTAGTACTAAAACTCACCAAATTACTTTCACTAGACGTTCTGTCGTCTTAGCTCATCCCTTGTACCTATGTGGCTCACGTATCCCAGAACGTGATACGGTCAGGTTTCTAGGCCTTCTGTTTGACCGTAGGTTATCCTGGAAACATCACATTACCTCTCTGAAGGCAATTTGTTATAGGCGGCTGAACCTCCTTAAAAGCCTCGCTCATCTTTCATGGGGGGCTGATCATAGAACTCTCCTTCGCCTACATTTAGCCTTATTTTCATTGAAAATCGATTATGGCGACCATATATATTCAGCGGCCACTTCTGCAACTCTCTCTAGCCTTAATCCCATCCAACACCTGGGATTACGTTTATGCCTCGGTGCGTTTTGCTCTTCACCAGTTGAGAGCCTTTATGCAGAGGTGAATATTCCATCCTTGACCGATCACCATGATGCTCATTGCCTTCACTGTTATGTTCGCTCTTATGACCTCCACAATCCTTCCATATGTAGGATATTCACAGATGTTAGTAGATGTTCTTTATTTGTTCATCGCCTCTGTTTACTCCATCCCCTTTCTCTTCACTTACATTCTCTCTTGTCTTCTCTTCAGTTACCATCTTTCTATGTTCATATAGCATCTTACTTTTCCCTACCCCCTTAGGAACTTCCATCAGTTCATGTCTGTTCTTTCCCACTGTTATGAGCGAAATCCCAACTGTCTTTGGTTGCTTCTCACTCTCTTTTTCTTAACCTCTTCCGATCTCATTCTCATGCCATTGCAGTGTGCACCGATGGTTCCAAGTCTTCTGATGGTGTCGGATTCGCAGCAGTATTTCCGGACAGCTTGGTGCGAGGGCATTTATTATCCTCGGCTAGCATTTTTATGGCTGTATTGTATGTCATTCTCCTGGCACTCATCCGTATTGCATCTATGCCTGTGTCACTATATTCAGTAGTTTCAGACTCCATTAGTGCTTTACAGGCTGTAAGAAAATTTCATTCAACTCATCCCCTGGTTCTTCGTATCCAACTTTGGTTATGCCGTATCTCCAGCAAGCACAAAGATATTGTGTTTTGTTGAATCCCTATTCATGTTAACGTACAAGGCAATGAACAGGCAGACACTGCTGTGCAGTCAGCAGTACATGACCTCCCAGTTTCATATAAAGGTGTTCCATTCACAGACAATTTTGCTATAATTGGTACCTACCTTCTTACTCGTGGGAACAACGTTGGTCTGATATGCTACATAATAAATTACAGTTCTATTAAACCAAGTATAGGTTTCTGGCCGTCTTCTTGTCATCAGTTTCGAGGATGGGAGACTACTTTTTCCAGTCTTCGCATCGGCCACACTCGTCTTACTCGCAGGTATCTCATGGAGAGGTGCTCTCTCCCACTCTCTGAGAATTATCAGGTTCCAGTTTCTGTTAGCCGTATTCTGTTGGACTGCCTACTTTATCAACGAGCACGTAGAATTTACCTCCAACGTCGTCACCGCTCTACTGCCCTTACTTTACTTTCCCTTCTTCCTGATGAACCCTCCTTGAACCCAGACTCTCTCACTGACTTTTTGACAGCAACTGATTTACTGCTGTGATGAGTGCCTCTAGCACTCATCACAGCCCCTTCTACCTGAACCTCTTGCTACCCTCTACCCCTGCACTGTCCACTACCCAGCAACTCTCCATGACCTGATAATAATCCCTCTCACTCTTGCTATACCCTTGCACCCTTCCCTGCCCTGCGGTGCTCTATGACCCTTGTAGGTTTAGCGCTTTTATTGATTATAATTGATAATCTCTCTCTCTCTCTCTCTCTCTCTCTCTCTCTCTCTCTCTCTCTCTCTCTCTCTCTCTCTCTCTCTCTCTCTCTCTCTCGAATTTCCCTCATATTATGGTATTTGTTAACCACAGTATAAGCTACATATTAGTAAGTAGGTGTATAGGTGAGAATTTATAGATAAATTGCTCTGTATGACCCTAGTGCGTTTAGTACTTCTTTTCATTTATAATAATATGGATAATCTTTATTTCTCATTTTTTTTCGATTGATCTATTGATTGCTTCTGTACCTGGATTCGTTCTGTGGTAAGGTACAACAGGTTTCCTAAAAGTATCTATGTTAATTATATCAGACTCCAGTTCTGAATCATTTTGTTGTTTTTATTTGGTGCTTTTATGTTTTCCTGATCCACTGTTTTATTGCTGCTTGGAATTACATATTAAGGTTTTTACGTTGCTGTTTAGCAGTTAGTTAATGACACCAGTGCAAGTCATTCAATTCGTGACTTCCTGTACCTTGCATGTTCTTCTCATATTACCTCTGCAGAGTTGTTGTTGAATTATTTATTCTATTGGTACTGTATAACCCAGTCATTTAGCCACCGTGAAACGTCGCTAGTTACACTGGTTAACAATTTTTGAAACGTTGTATGCTTCTTAAATGACATTAGTTAATTCTAATGTATTTTCATGTCCTGAATCTAAATATCACCTTGAAAAACATTTATTGGCAGTAGGTTTAAAGATACGAGACATGTAATATTTGATTATTATATTATAACGTACAATATGTGCCAGTATGTTATAAACTCTAATCCGTACCTACACTCTGCCTTTTTGCTTGATGCTTATAGTGGGCTGAAGAATCATCTCTTGCCAATGTCCAGCAATAGTCAGCAAGCATTCTTGTGCCCCTTTTTCCCTGGTACCATTTTCCCATGGTTGATCTGACCATAGCTTTTACAAAGTTTTTCATGAGCCCCAGTTTAATGTGTAGTGGTGGTAGCAAAATTTTGTTTGGTTCAATGAGAGGTGGATGTTGAACATTATTCATCCCAGGCTGCAGTGATTGACGAGGTGGCCAGTCTCTCCTGATATAGTGGGAACCTCTTGCACGGCTGTCCCATTCACATAGAAAGCAGCAGTACTTGATGTATCAGCCCTGAAAGCCCATCACAAAAGCAACAATCTATAAGTCACCACAGAGCTGCCATTGATGTTCATCATAGTTCATGCATTGCAACACATGCTTTATATTTTCATAAATTTCTTTCATGTGTGGTGAATAGCCCACAGGAACTGATGGTTTATTATTGTCGTTATGCAGCAAGACAACTTTCAGATTCGTTTTTGATGAATCTATGAACAGCCTCCAGTGACTGGGTTCATAGTCGATGCCAAGTGCTTCCATCAAATCGTTAATGTTGTTGGTGGTCTTTAAATCACCTTCCATTACGAATAAATCGTTGAACTACTGCAAACGGTCACGAAATTTTGAAATCTTCACATTAGCTGCCAGGAGATTCCACTGTTGAAGACGAGAGCCTGTCGGGTCTGCCTTATTTTTGGGTAGTTGCAGATCCTTGACAAGGTCATGAAGTTTCCCTTTTGTTATGAGATGGGACCTAGAGGACTGTGCTTCATCAAAGTTTCGGTCACTGTAATCCAGCACTGTCACCTTTCTCCTCTTTCTCCTCACCACTCTCGTCATCTGACTCAAATGATACTGAAGTTAGTGCATCATGTGGAACTGGGCGAATAACTGATGGAATGTTTGGATATTCAATGGACCCCTTTTTTTTCTTTGACAATCCCTTTTGTACTGGAAGCACCATGCAGAAATAACAATTGTTCGTATGGTCTGTTGGCTCCAGCCATGTCACTGACACACCAAAAGGCATTCCTTTCTCCTTCCTGTTCAACCATTGGCGAAGGTTAGTAGCACAATTGTTACAGAATATGTGTGTGGAGCACAGTTCGTATCCTGGTCACCAATCTTGCATCCAAAATATAAGTGATATACCTTTCTAACCATAGCAGTTATATGGCACATCTGTGATGCAAAGGTCACCTCACCAGAAATGTAGCAGAAGTTGTCTGCCCTATTCACACAAGTACGAGGCACCTGAAAGAAGAAAACAACAAACAGAAGATAAACAGAATTTTTTTCATTAATTTATCACTATAATACAGAGCATGATAGCTAAGCAGAAGTATTTATATCATTCAGTAGGAAAATAAGCTTAATTTAATATGCTCACATACATATCAACAGCTTGCTCAGTGAATATTTATTATAAGTTTAAATAGTGTTTGGCTAAGAAAATCATCTTCACCTCAAAATAAAAACTTGCACATCACAACCACCTTTTATGACTGCTGGAACAATAATAGTCAGTCAGACTGTGAGTGTGGTAAGAAACACACTGCCACTAGCCTGTTGGAACCTGTTGTGACACGTAGGTGTAAGTTTAAAAGCAGAGCTAACAAACAATTTTAACCATGATATTCATTATCAGTGACCTAAAATTAGTTGGAAATTGCTACTCTGGTCAAGGAAGCATTTGGATTGTTGACCAGTGTTATTAAGCAACAAGCTAATGTCCAATCCATCCACTATGGTTTCAGTATCTCTATCTGATGTGAATGTAGATGAATGGCTCAGAGAACAGACAAGTTGATAAATCAGACACATGCGTAACACTTGGGTATCTTTATTGAGGAAATGTTTCGCCGCACAGTGGCTTCATCAGTCCATATAAAGGAGAACAGGGAAGAATAGGAGGAGTTTGAGGTAATCATCGACTCAAGGCTGAGAGTCTGATTACCTCAAACTCCTCCTGTTCTTCCGTGTTCTCCTTTGTATGGACTGATGAAGCCACTGTGGGGCGAAACGTTTCCTCAATAAAAATACCCAAGTGTTGCACATGTTTCTAATTTATCTATCTGATGTGTCTGATGCGATAAGAGTTCGTGTTAATTTCCACTCCTAACTCCATTTCCTTGCACATAATGGTAGTGACCATTCCATTGATCGTCGACCTGGTAATGCGCCAGTTGAGTAGAGAGGCAGCCGGTCAGGTCAGACTCAGGGAAAACTGCTTCTCTTGCGCTCGACTTCTAAAGTTTACTCTTGAACAGACTAGAGTGCAGCGAATTACGATAGAGAGGAGTGGAGGCAATATCGTCATTCCTGTGATGAGTGCCTTAGTTTACAAAAATCTGAGCGGTTACCTGGAGTTTACCTGGAAAGGGTTTCGGGGTACTCTGTGTACTATTACTCAGGAAGTTTAGTATGACTTTCTTCTGATGCCGAGCCAGAGCAATTGTTTCGAATCAATGCAGAATCAGGCTTGAGCTAAATCAGACAGAATTGTATATGAAAGCAAAAGAGTACACATCTCGATAGTGTGATAAGGATTTAGTTAATTACAGTTTTGTGAAGTTTACTGTCCACAATGCAGTCAAAAAAATTAATCAGATGGTACAGGACAATGGATATCACTAACTATCGCGATCTTGTGCAGACGATATTGATTTATAATTTCATAAAGGCTGTTAGCCCAGATGTTAATATATTTTTGAGAGATAGGTGATTGAGAATGGTATATTGGCAAAATCTCTCAAGTTCCTTAAGAGAGAGTATACTTGTATAAAGTTTAGCATTCCTATTGAGAATTCCGAGGGAGTGAAGAATTCTCCAGGTTATTAATGATGCCATTATTAGTGATTAACCTCCTACAAGAAGCCTATGAGGTGTCGATTCTGTTACAAAATCGATCATGCTGTTACCGACTGTTTCAAACTCCAAAGACAGTCTTGTAAGCCTATAAGGAATTTTCCGTTTCTCAGAATGATGTGTTACTTTCTGTCCGGTGCTGAAAAACAGGATTCTTCACACCTCAGAAAACACCTACCTTAACCTTAAAGAATTACTAGAGGCATACAGTGGTACAATGTCTATTTCTTCTCAAAGAATATATAAAGAAACTGAGTATTTTTGGGGATAAATGGGTAGTATCAGGGTAACTTCGTATAGTGGACGATGAAAGCATGATACCTGAAGTACTTTCAGTTATGGCAGGAACACAGGCAGTATCCAAGACAAAAACATGGAGAGAATGCTTACCATACCTTAAAAGGTTCAGACATTTGGTTAATTGTTTGTTCAGAGCCTGAATAATTATTGATTGCTGGGATATCATTTATCTCTTGTGTGACAATCGACAAGAAAAAGCTATCAAAAACAATTCTTTTCATGTTCGTTATCAATAAGCTGTCCAGTAAGCTGTTTTTTTTCCAGCTCTTTAACCTATTCACTTGAATGAATCTTCTGGATTTGGCTTTGATTATCTAGCTACTGTAATTTCATAGTCGTGTTTAGCTTTCCTAATCCTCTTTTTTGTACCTTTCTTTTAAAATTAACATATTGGTCAATAAGGTTAACCTCTCCTCTTTTGATGAGTTTATAAACTCCTTTTGTCTCTCGTAAGAGATACTTTAGTATCCTATTCATTCATGGGGGGATCCTTATTTGACCTAATTTCTCTCTGAGGAGCATATATACTTTGATTCGATTAGATTTTGCCACCTGATGTAGCTAGTTTATTGTACACTCCATATGCATCCTGTGGACGGCAGCGCAAGAGGATATGGATACACAAAAGGCCTAGGAACTGTTCACCCTTTCTTATGTTGCACTTGGTTTGTTATTCATCTGTGTGTCTCCCAAACTGCCAGAAATACTTGTAACCAAGCCTAAGCCTGGACACTACAGCATCAGTTAGTCGGTTCACATTGAAAGCTGCTCCATAAAAGTACTTATCTATGTTCATGTCATAGTGGGTTATCGATCTACTTAGGCTTCTAACAGTATTCCTATAAAATTCAGTTTCATTATTTACTTCTCTGCTAATATTATTCCTAATCGTAGACACAGATAAACCAAAATAATATTGTACATTATCATTCAGGGTACTTTTCTTGGCTACCATATCAACTTGATCATGAAGGAGTAATCCAAGTGTAATGGGATCCATAGCAATTGTACATCAGTTCCTTTTTCCCGGATTTTTGAATATACCAGGCTTTCCCTATGAGCATATTGTTAGTTATCATGTGAGTCAAGAACCTTCGGTGATGACAGAATTAGTAATGATGATAGAGTCAATCTTAGTGTCATAAGTTAGCTTTAGCGCCAATAGGATGGCAAACAATTCAATTTGCAGTGTAGACTCCCAACTGCTAATTCTTATGCCTAACTCAACAAAGTTGCTATCGTTCTTAACTAGGACGGTAGCAACAGGCGCAGATGCAGTCCTTCCAGTAGACTTGTGCTGAGATCCATAATTTGTGATAAATTATTACCATCAATTAATCGAGAAATTTCTTCTTGAGCAGTTGCTTTTGCAAGTGATTTACGGATGGGATTACTAGAGATGAGCTTCTTGGGCGGGGCTTGCAGGTATGTGATATTAAATGAGCACATCTTACATGGATGGGTGAAATGATCTTGTTTTCTACAGTGATACAGTTCGTGCAAGTTATGAAACTTAATATAGTGCATGCTTTTGCAACGAATTTAGATTTATGTGTATTTACTTCTAGATATTTAGTAAGATTCTTAGTGACAGTATCTGGTTCATTTCTAAACATTTGAATACCAAGTACAGTGTTAATCTCAATAATCGTATTATTGACACTAGAGATACCGAGTTCCTTCCTCATATTAAGAATCTTGGTAGATCTGCTACAGCCTAGAATAATTCTGAGGGCTTCATTTTGCATTAACTCCAAGGATCGGAGAGATTATACCCTAGCCAACACCAACATGGGAGCTACGTAATAAATTAAGGACCTAACATAGGCTGCGTACATCATTCTCACTATTCTCATATATTACAACCCAGGAGTCCCAAAGGCCTGTTATCCTGGGTGTAAAGGGAACAAAATAAACACAGCAGGAAAACTTCTGACTTGTATTATCCTTCACCAATTTAGAACAAAAGCATGTACACTATATACACTATGTACAACAATAGGTATTAGTGCACTCCACGGTAAGCAAGGCAGAATAGAAGCCACTAGAGAGCAGACCGTGCTTCAACCAGCTCTAGAATGGGAATGACAAGGGAAGACAAGTGAGTGGTACACACAACACTTCTGCGATTGCCAAAACCATATTCTCATTGGCTGGAACCTGGGTACTGGTTGAACGACGGGGCCCTCTCATCAACCCTTAGTACCTGGTTCGCTGATTGGGGGAGATAGCCTTTCAATGAGGGTGTGTACATTCACCGAATAAAGGTTACGTACTCTTTGCATGCCACATCATATTATCACCATAGTTGGGTTGTAGCCAGCAACAGCTTTGAGAGTATTTAGGCTATCTTTTCATTTCTTATTTAGTAGTGGTATGGTGGATTGATCGAAGGGTACGTCTACCCCAAGGTATCCTTCAGAGTTAACGTAGCTAATGTTTTCACCCAGCAAACTGATGGATGAACGATGTGGTTAGAGCGTCAATATCTTTGTTTTAGATGAAAATATGATGAGGCCTAATCTTAATAGATTATGAATGGTACTCATCAGCATAGCTTATAGCTATATGTTTAGAAGAGGTAGGTAGAACATTTAGGAGAGCATTATTAAGAACATTAAATGGCATAGGACTGGGAACTCCTCCCTGAGGTGTACCTAGGGACATTTCTTTAGATTCGCTTCTAAATGTTAAAGCACTAAACCCATGTACGTCATTCAGCGTAAGACATGGTGGAGGCTTGATCCTCGATCTGCTGAACGCCAGGCAGACGCGCTTCTTATTCGTACTCACCTATATTTTTTTTTGGCGGAGGGATAATAGGATATCTGCCTGTCTGACAGAATTCCTATTATCCAACTGAGTAGGCTCCCACGAATCTTCATTTTGGCTAGTTCATGTAGTATAACGGTTCTATTTGCAGTATCAAATGCAGATTTTAGATCAAGAAATGTGGCAAAAGTAGTAGATGTGTGCAGTGAGAAAGGTAGAAATGAAATTCTGTACACTTTCTTCTTTCATGAACCCATAGACATGAGGGGAAAGTTGGTGTCTGATTCTGTAGTATAGTCTGTTAAGTATCATTTTTTTTAATAGTCTTACAAAGATCAGTCTAAATGTATCAGGCTGTTGAGGCTTAGGAATAGACACAATGAATTATTGAATGACAATGGGCTCGTAATTCTTATGCTATTGATCCAAGTAGTTAATGAAGTTATCTCTGTGTTCTGGGTAAAGAATTAGTTTTCTCCTTCTGTATTTAACTCCTTAATTGCTGGAGATATGATCAAGAACAACAGTTTTGAGTCGCAGGAAGTGATCAGATGGAAGATCATCAACTATGACAAAGTCATGCATCGAATATGATACACTGAATCCAAGGCACATACCTAGTATGCCACATATATGTGAGTAGGCCCAACAGTGCCAACAGTTCGAACATTTTCACGCTCATTTAGAAATCTGACTAGTTGAGTTCCATTGGTATTGGTTATAAACCCACCAATATCCTTCGAGGCTTTATTGCCAGACATAAGAATATTGGTGGGTTTATAACCCTAGGTACACCTCAGGGAGGAGTTCCCAGTCCTATGCCATTTAATGTTCTTAATAATGCTCTCCTAAATGTTCTACCTACCTCTTCTAAACATATAGCTATAAGCTATGCTGATGAGTACCATTCATAATCTATTAAGATTAGGCCTCATCATATTTTCATCTAAAACAAAGATATTGACGCTCTAACCACATCGTTCATCCATCAATTTGCTGGGTGAAAACATTAGCTACGTTAACTCTGAAGGATACCTTGGGGTAGACGTACCCTTCGATCAATCCACCATACCACTACTAAATAAGAAATGAAAAGATAGCCTAAATACTCTCAAAGCTGTTGCTGGCTACAACCCCAACTATGGTGATAATATGATGTGGCATGCAAAGTGTATGTAACCTTTATTCGGTGCATGTACACACCCTCATTGAAAGGCTATTTCCCCCAATCAGCGAACCAGATACTAAGGGTTGATGAGGAGACCCCGTCGTTCAACCAGTACCCAGGTTCCAGCCAATGAGAATATGGTTTTGGCATTCGCAGAGGTGTTGTAAAAACAAATGCAAGTTTTTACAGACGAATCTCCGAGTTCGTCACGGCCACGCTAGCTGGAGATTCGTCTGTAAAAACTTGCATTTGTGGTCACAGTGGTGCCTGTGCTAACCTTCCTATGGTGTAGAAATATACCTAGTTGGACGAATCTTATTGTGGCTAGCTGGTCTAGTGGCTAACGCGACGGGCTGGAGTTTTGAGACTCTCTGACCGCGGGTTCAATCCCGGCCGGGGTATGGTTTGTTTGCAATCGTGTCATTACGATTTCGTGAGTCAACGTTTTGATGTATGGAATCTTCAGGCAAGGCTCAACACAGTTGAACCAGCGATCCAATTTACACTAGAAGAAGAGTCCAATGACAAGCTACCTTTCCTCGACGTCCTCATTCACAAAGTAGACAACAACCTAAGATTTCAAGTTTATCGGAAACCTACCAATAAAAATGATCTCACACACTTCTATTCCAGTCAAGATACCAAGACCAAAAGAGGCATCATCATCGGGTTTTTCCTAAGAGCATACCGAATTTATAGTCCTGAGTTTCTTGACGAGGAATGTACATACATTCACCAAACCTTCACTGAGTTACATTTTCCTTCCTTTTTCATCAAAGACTGCAAGAAAAGAGCTCTTCAGATCATTAATTCTCCACGCACCAACACAAATCCCAACAAAGTTATAATTCTTCCCAACAGCCAGGTTGCACTGAACGTTTCTACAGTACTTTCGCAAGCTAACACCAGAGTCGCCATCGCTTCTAGCACTTCAATAAAGGATCTAACCAGGACAAAATCAAAGCACCACGAACCAGTCAATGCAGGGGTTTACACTATACCCTGTGGAGGCTGTGACAAGATTTATGTAGGTGAAACAGCAAGAAACCTCGACACCCGCCTCAATGAACACATTTACGCATGTAGGAACGATAACTTGAACAACGCCTGTGTACAACACCGAAATTCCACCAATCATCTCATGAAATTCAGGGACGCCCAATTAGTGATCAAAGAAACTAATTTCCGCAGACGCAAGTGCCTCGAATCAGCACTGATCGCTGTTTCGAATACAATTAAACAAAACAACGGCAGCTTCACCATCTCTGAAGTCTTAGCGAGAATCCTCCTGAAAACAGTAAACCCTGCAATCACATAGTCTCTCCTGTTATACTACACAAAGCACATTACAGAGAGTGAACACTGAAACAGGCCTTCTCTATCCAGTCTATATTTGTCCAACCTATTTTTATGTTACCCAAGTAATAGCTTTTATATCCTTTTACTCATGTATGAATTAATTGCTCTACCATATTGTATTACTACTACAACTTTTGTCACTACTACTACTACGACTACTACCACTAGTGAACATCGAAATGGTACCTCACTAGTATTGCACCTCTGAGCCTTTATATACCCTCTGTGTCCATATTCTGTTTGTATCGGCTTGACAAAGCTCCTGGAGAGCGAAACGTTGCCACAATAAAATGTCACATTAGTTGTACTTGTGTCCTTTTACTTTACAAGCATAAAAATATTGATTTTGTTGGGTCCCCGGTCAAGTTGACATACAGGGAAATGAACAGGCAAACACTGCTGTGTGATCAGCAGTAAATGACCTCCCAGTCACATATAGAGGTGTTCCATTCACAGACTAATTTGCTGTAATTGCTATCTACCTTTGCACCCGTTGGCAACAACGTTGGTCTGATCTGTTACATAGCAAATTACATTCTATTAAACTAAGTATAGGTTTCTTGCCGTCTTCTTGTAATCAGTGTCGAGGTTGGGAGACTACTCTCTCCTGTCTTCACATCGGCCACACTCGTCTAAGTCACGGGTATGGAGAGGTGCCCTGTCCCACTCTGTGAGAATTGCCAGGTTCCAGTTTCTGTTCAGGTTCCAGTTTCTGTTCTAGGTTCAAGGTTTCTGTTCCAGTTTCAATGAGCATGCAGAATTTACCTCCAATGTTGTCGCCGCTCTACTGCCCTTTACCTTCCCTTCGTGCTGATGGACCCTTGTTTAACTCAAACTCTCTCATTGACTTTTTTTTCAGCAACTGATTTACTGCACAAACTTTGATGATGATGCTTCTAGCACTCCTCACAGCCCTCTCTACTTCAACCTCGTCCTGCCCTCTACCCCTACACTGTCCACTGCCCTGCTGCACTCCGTGGCCTAATAATAATCCCTCTCTGTCTTGATGCACAATACTCGTGCACCATTCCCTGCCCTGCTGTGCTGTATGTCCCTTATAGGTTTAGCGTTCTCTTCTTATAATTAAAAAAATAAAATCGCCTCCCCAAACACCCCATCTCTATCCTCATTCGCCTCTCTCTCTCTCTCTCTCTCTCTCTCTCTCTCTCTCTCTCTCTCTCTCTCTCTCTCTCTCTCTCTCTCTCTCTCTCTCTCTCTCTCTCTTTCCCCCTCCCCCTTTCTCCCTCTTTCTTTACCTCTTCCCCTCTCTCTCCCTCTCCCCCTCTTTCTCTCGTTCTCCCCCACTCTCTGTCTATCTGTCTGTCTCCCCCTCTCTCTCCCCCCTTCCCCTATCTCTCCTCCTATCACAATCATACAACACAACACAACACATACACATGCACACACTCACTAAGAAAACTAGCTCTTCAATAATAAAAATGGGACCCCAGAGGGAAACTCGAAGCCCCAGAGGAACAGGGGAAGAAGGGCCTAGGAGGAAAAAATGGATGGAAGAGCTATGGGGAAGGATGGAGCGAGAGTGGGAAAGTAAGCTAGGTAAGCTTACTGTGACAATAGGGAGGAATGGAAATGGAGAAAAAGGAGGAGGAGCTGCAAGATGAAGTTGCAGAAGCCAAGACACAGAACCTAGAAGCTGAAGTAAAAATTCTGATGAAAGAAATAGGGCAAATGATGACAAGGGACATGGCATCTGGGCAGGTACCCCAAATTTAATTACCCTTTAGAGGGTCGAGAGGCCCTCTCTCAAACTTATTCTCAGAGTTAAAAAGTATTCAAAAAAAAAAATGATTTTTTCTTATGAAATGATACTTTTTTTAAGTGTTATAGGCTAAAAAAAAATGTTTTTGCTATAAATACTTACGGAGATATGGAGGCGTGAATTTGACAGAAATTGAACCGCTTACGGCAACATCGCCGACTGCCAGTCACCCGGTAATTATTTATTTATTTTTCTATTTTTTCTATTATTTTTTAATATTTTTTTCTTCTCAAGTAACTTTTATGGTCTGTGAGGCCAATATGAGGATTATTTTGTATATATTCACTCTTCCTATTCTACACAATAATTGTATATTGTTTACAAAATATGTTTACACAGACGAACAATGTAAAATGTTGTTTATTACTATTTTTCTATATTATATATATACACATATACAATCACTGGACATGTTCCTAGAATTTCTGCAGCCTCTGCACAGACATAACACTTTCTGGGCCTTTTTTCTTGAAAGCAGTAGCAGGCAGTTTCATTAGGAAGTGATCACCAGGCCTCAGACGGGAGGGTAGTTGTTCATAATTTCGTGGACGGTACTTGATTATTATTTGTCTGATGACAGACAAACAAAATTCGCCCTATGGTGGTTTGTTTCTGGTCGTCATCTTACATATTATAAGCATTGAACATGGAAATGTCCTGTTGAGAAATGGTTTACCAGCTAAGGTTGATATTGGGAATACTTAGCTGATAAGACAACAAATCATCCACACAGCCGTCCCTGCAGACGAGGTCTTGAATTGTTGCAACATTCACTTCACAACAGGCTGTAAATGAATATTAGGTTAATCATAAATTACCCCTAGGGGGTGTTATGTCAGCATATTTCATTCACTGATGACAGACGTATGTACTTGTGCTGACTTAAAAGTCCGCTTATCACCGGGGTTTATGATAAGTGACTAACTCGTAACTTCGACCCAAATGCCCAGTCAATAGTAGTACATCACAAGTTAGAACACTTACCTGGGTATATATATCTGATCCGTAGTTACGCCCGGATATCCGTTGAGTTGATTGAAGAATAGTGTTCTTTGAAGAATGTCACACTACACTCTGTTGGATCGCAACACTCGTTGTTACACTGTTCATCAATAATTGTTCACACCATGTCACTAAAGAAGCTGATCACACTTCTCTGTAAGTGTTTATCGTGTTTTGTGAGACACTTTGTTCACACTAACGCACGGATCAGTGTTTTTTGTTGGTTATCCTGGCATCAGTGTGACTCTCAGTAGAGTCAAAAGTAATCTGAAGACGCCACAGCCTCCTACACCGTCACTGCCCCTAACACATAAAGGAAAAGCTGACCTAGTACTTTTTCTTCCTTGCCACTTCCTCCATGAAGCAAAGCAGAATGTTTGATTCTTGCTGTCTTAAGCATAGACAACAATGTACACTATCTCTACCATGGTAATAAAGTGGGATCAGGATTTTCTTTATTTGTCCTCCTAAGGTAAGAGATGGACTGTCTTTTATTAAACTACACTTTGCAACACTGGACTTTGAAAGAAACGGCGGTCGCTTGACCACGTTGCATACTCATACTGCATCTGGGATCAATTACTTGCTGTAGCAGTAAACAAGATGCTTGCCCCTGCTGAGAGGGCTGTGCCCCTCAGGGCTGAAAGGGGCTGAAAGGGGCTGAAGGGGGCTGATACTCCCCTCCTGGAGAAAATTTCTCCACATGTCCAGAATATGGAAAAAGAGTTTTATGTACCACTTATAACTCTTGCGAACACAATCAGCAAACCTAATTTGCATGTCACATATGTCCACTGAATGCATGTTGCTGGTGTTGTCCATCACAGCTGCAGGTTTTAGAATGGGTTCATTGATCTCTCTATTCTGCCTAACAGCGTCTGCCATTTCCTTAGGGTGAACTGATGACAAGTGTGATAACTCGTTTGCCATGCCACAGAAATCCCATAATGTCATTAGCAGCATATGCCTGCACCTCACCTCCACGAGTGCCTGCATCGAACCTCGACATATGCTTGTGATCCACACGCACTATACCGCACACATCTGTCATGTTCACTCGCAAAAAATCACTGAGTGAGAGGCTTGTGTATCAGTTATCAGTATACGATATATGCCCCTTACCAAGATATGGTTCCATCATTGTTCTACCCACATCACCAGATACCCAATAACTTCCTGGTAACTTGCAATGTATTACTTCCAGTGTACACAGTAATATCTCTTACAAGACCACTGTAGCAATCACAAAGCACAAACAACTTTATACCAAAGCGTTTCTTCTTGCTTGGTATATACTGCTTGAACGACAGTCTACCTTTGAACAGAATCAAAGACTCATCAATAACAAGCTTCCTGAAAGGATAAAATTACATACTGAATTTCTTTTTCAGATACACAAACATATTCCTAATCTTATCTAACCTGTCGTTTCTGTCAGGTCTGGTTTTGTCTGAGAAGTATAGCATACGTAATAGTAGCACAAATCGATTCACTGGTATAATATCACTGAAACCTGGGGATGCAATCAGGCGGTCTGTCAACCAGTATGATTTGACACTGTGCTTATACACATGTGGCATAAGCGTTATTGTGGCAAACAAAATATACATATCAGCCACAGTTGTCTCTTTCCACTGGTGTAGACGTGATTTTGGTAAAAGTATTGCGTTTGCCATGGTGTAATCGAAGTATCTGTTGCTTTTCCTGACAATAATTTCCATCAGGGGTTCGTCAAAGAATATTTCGAAACATTCCAGTTCAGTAGCATTGTTTCCAAGTGTACAAGATGGCCGTATTCCACTTTGACTTTCAACAAAGTGATGGGGATCTGGAAAAATTCGCCGCTTCCTGCAAATCCCAGGTGAAGTCTGCTGGTGGGCACTGGATATTGACAGGTAGTTGTGGAGGTTGTGGTTGTGGAGGTTGGTGTGGTGGGTAGGTTGATGAGGGTGGCCTTTGTTGTAGCTGAGCTGACTCAGCTGCGTGGGTACCAGCATGGCCCACTGCCGGTGCCTCACGGCTGGCACCACTATAACCACTACCATCTGCTGCCGCATCCACATTTCTCAACCCAATAGTAACAATATCATCTTCATTTTCACTATCTGGGCCTGTTGTACGGCCGCGGGAAGTATTCCGAGATGTACTCCTTACCCTTGAAATAGCATATGGCAAATTACCAGAGTGCATATACCATATATATACTGACGCTTCACTGGAGAATATTCCACTTCACTCTCGCTACTGTGGAGAAATTTTCTCCAGGAGAGGGGTATCAGCCCCCTTCAGCCCCTTCTAGCCCTTTCAGCCCTGAGGGGCCCAGCCCTCTCAGAAGGGGCAAGCATCTTGTTTACTGCTACAGTGAGTAATTAATCCCAGATGCAGTACCAGTATACGACCTGTGGTCAAGCGACCGCCGCTCCGTGTGGTCCAGTGTTGCAGAGTGTATTTTAATAAGAGACAGTACATCTCTTACCTTAGCAGGACAATTAAGGAAAATCCTGCTCCCACTTTATTACCATAGTAAAGATAGTGTACATTGTTGTCTATGCTTAAGACAGCAAGAATCAAACATTCTGTTTTGATTCATGGAGGAAGTGGCAATGAAGCAAAAGTACTAGGTCAGTTTTCCTTTGTGCTGGGGGCAGTGACGGCGTGGGGCGTTGTGGCGTCTTCAGATTACTTTTGACTCTACTGAGAGTGACACTGACGCCAGAATAACCAACAAAGAATGATCTGTGCGTTAGTGTGAACAAAGTGTCTCATAAAACACAATAAACACTTAAGAGAAGTGTGATCAGCTTCTTTATTGATAAGATTGGGAACAATAAAGACAAATCTTGTGGAACATAGTGTACCAGTGTGTGTATTCCTAGACTATGGAAGACATGGACATCCAAGGACACTTCAGCTTCTAGTAAGTCACCAATATCTGTCGAAGATGTGAAGAACACCATAGCTCACGCTTAGCTGGTAATGCCATTTCTCAACATTTTGGTCGTGCTCGAACCGGATAAAGGCCACACTGTGGTCCAAATATGTTGTACTACAGTGTACAAATAACCTACGAGCCAATGTCCTTCGAAAAAAGCTGTAAAACTAGTGTTTTACAATATAAATCAGTATAAATGAGTCCCTCCAGACTCAATCACAGAGAATGGGCAGCCAAAAGAAAACGGGCGCTCACCCAGCGTTCATCCAAAGAAAACGGGAACTGGGTGACTCACCCAACAAGAAAACGGGGAATGGCACCCGGCATCCACTGCTCCAAGCTTGAAGAAGCGCTGACTAAGACAACAACAACCCAAGTGATGTTCGGTTTGTCTGGGTGTATATACACATAGTGTTTATAATGTTTATAGACAGAAATTAAGAGACAAGATTGTGTTAAAGTTTGTTTCTTATAGATCTACCTGCTATATTAAAGGAACTTATATATAAAGTGTAAGCTTTCAAATACATATTAACAGTGACATTTATATATGCGTAAGTAATATATGCGTAAGTATAAAGGCAAAGGGGAAAAAAGAGAGTGCAAAAATTATAGGGGGGATAAGTCTGTTGAGTGTACCTGGTAAAGTGTATGGTAGAGTTATAATTGAAAGAATTAAGAGTAAGACGGAGAATAGGATAGCAGATGAACAAGGAGGCTTTAGGAAAGGTAGGGGGTGTGTGGACCAGGTGTTTACAGTGAAACATATAAGTGAACAGTATTTAGATAAGGCTAAAGAGGTCTTTGTGGCATTTATGGATTTGGAAAAGGCGTATGACAGGGTGGATAGGGGGGCAATGTGGCAGATGTTGCAAGTGTATGGTGTAGGAGGTAGGTTACTGAAAGCAGTGAAGAGTTGTTACGAGGATAGTGAGGCTCAAGTTAGAGTATGTAGGAAAGAGGGAAATTTTTTCCCAGTAAAAGTAGGCCTTAGACAAGGATGTGTGATGTCACCGTGGTTGTTTAATATATTTATAGATGGGGTTGTAAGAGAAGTAAATGCGAGGGTCTTGGCAAGAGGCGTGGAGTTAAAAGATAAAGAATCACACACAAAGTGGGAGTTGTCACAGCTGCTCTTTGCTGATGACACTGTGCTCTTGGGAGATTCTGAAGAGAAGTTGCAGAGATTGGTGGATGAATTTGGTAGGGTGTGCAAAAGAAGAAAATTAAAGGTGAATACAGGAAAGAGTAAGGTTATGAGGATAACAAAAAGATTAGGTGATGAAAGATTGAATATCAGATTGGAGGGAGAGAGTATGGAGGAGGTGAACGTATTCAGATATTTGGGAGTGGACGTGTCAGCGGATGGGTCTATGAAAGATGAGGTGAATCATAGAATTGATGAGGGAAAAAGAGTGAGTGGTGCACTTAGGAGTCTGTGGAGACAAAGAACTTTGTCCTTGGAGGCAAAGAGGGGAATGTATGAGAGTATAGTTTTACCAATGCTCTTATATGGGTGTGAAGCGTGGGTGATGAATGTTGCAGCGAGGAGAAGGCTGGAGGCAGTGGAGATGTCATGTCTGAGGGCAATGTGTGGTGTGAATATAATGCAGAGAATTCGTAGTTTGGAAGTTAGGAGGAGGTGCGGGATTACCAAAACTGTTGTCCAGAGGGCTGAGGAAGGGTTGTTGAGGTGGTTCGGACATGTAGAGAGAATGGAGCGAAACAGAATGACTTCAAGAGTGTATCAGTCTGTAGTGGAAGGAAGGCGGGGTAGGGGTCGGCCTAGGAAGGGTTGGAGGGAGGGGGTAAAGGAGGTTTTGTGTGCGAGGGGCTTGGACTTCCAGCAGGCATGCGTGAGCGTGTTTGATAGGAGTGAATGGAGACAAATGGTTTTTAATACTTGACGTGCTGTTGGAGTGTGAGCAAAGTAACATTTATGAAGGGATTCAGGGAAACCGGCAGGCCGGACTTGAGTCCTGGAGATGGGAAGTACAGTGCCTGCACTCTGAAGGAGGGGTGTTAATGTTGCAGTTTAAAAACTGTAGTGTAAAGCACCCTTCTGGCAAGACAGTGATGGAGTGAATGATGGTGAAAGTTTTTCTTTTTCGGGCCACCCTGCCTTGGTGGGAATCGGCCGGTGTGATAATAAAAAAAAATAAATATTCACATGTGATTTACAGTTATACAGTGACATTTATAGTGTATAGTGAATGAAGTGTATAACGTTATTTACGATTAATCATCGTGGTCAGGCTGACACAGCAAACTCAAGCCATAAACACCAGCCACATGTATGGTGTACCCTTCATGGTCATTGACCCTGAGGTTAAGCTTAGTGGGTCAGTAGTGTCTGACTCGATTATTGCTGACTTAAGCATAACAAGAACTCAGCTGTTTATAGCAGTACAGTGTTTTTAAACACTCTAAGTGTGGTGCTAGAATTTTCAACATACCATTAAAATGGCTTTTTTGAAAACTTAGTTTCAGTCTTTACAGACTAAGATTACACAATTAGAAAATCTAATTTCAGTCTGTATAGGATTAACTCAAGATACAAATATTGATTTTGATGATCTTGAGGTCAAATTTGAATTACTTACGCAACGTCTGAAACTAATTAATTCAGACAATACACATTATGAAAAGAATTTTCTTGAATCAGACCCATCTGAGGATGAAATTAAAAATGTTTTGGATACTTTTAGTAATCAACAGTTAAAGTGGACAGGAGTACAGGCTATCTGCCGCAAATCTGTCACAGAGACCTACTGTAACTAGTGGTCAAACACCTGTTACACCTGTAACAACAACAAGTGTCCCATTACCAAGCTTACCTACATTGTCATTACCTATTTTCCAAAGTCATAATTATGAAGAATTCATTAGTGGTTTTCAATCCATAGTAAATTCACGAACTGACATAGATGAGATTGCTAAGTTCAATTATCTTAAATGTCTTGTGAAGGGAGAACCCTATGAACTGATTAAGTCATTTCCGGTGGTTGAAGGCAATTATCAAATAGCCTTACGTGTCTTAGCAGACAATTACTTTGATGCTGACAAGGCTATAGTTAGACATGCAGTCTTAATATCAAGCTTGAAGCCACCCAAACATTGTTTTTCAGACTTACAGACATTTGGAATCACATTAGACAATAGTCTCAGATCTCTAGGTGCTAAATATGACCTAAGACAATGTGATTGGTTTATCAGTGGTATTGTACAAGATAAGTTGTCACCACAAACTATTGAACGATTAAATATTATGTTCAATAAACGCTATTTCACTTGTGAGGAAATTAGCAATGGTTTACAAACAATAGTTTCATGCATGCAAGCAACGATACAAGATGACAAATCAACAAATCCCGTTGATAATAAACCTTCAACTCAGTATAAAAAGAGTATACCTACTCCCACTAAACCACAGAATTTTAAATCCCATATAGGCATTTATCAAGCTGTGAATACAACAGACAGTAAACAGACTGTCATACATAAACGTACTCCAAAATGTGTACTTTGTGATGGAACACATTGGGCACAGTATTGTATTCAATACACTTCAATGGAGGCACGTAAACAACGTGTTCATCAGCTGAAAAGATGCATCAAGTGTTTAGATGAACACAAGGGAGGTACATGCTCACTGAAGAAGTGTTTTAAATGCAAGGGTATGCATCATACAGCATTATGCCCAAATACTTTTGCTGTACACGAGAAGACTTCCACAGAATCAGGAAGTCAACAAGCAACAGCATTAAATGTGAGAGATAAGTTTAAAGCAACTGCTCTCCCGATAGCTCGAGTTGAGTTATCTAATAAATTACACAAAACCAATGTGCTACACTATTTGATCAAGGCTCACAAAGGTCCTTCATAAGAAGAAAAGTGTTGCAGAAACTGAATAAACAACCCTATGCCAAAGTACAGTTAGATATAGCTGGTTTTTTCCACAATTCTGGTAAACAGACATATGACCTACCCAGAATCACTGTTGTTCTAGGAAACAGGAAAAAGGCAGTAGAAGCTGTGGTAGTAGATAATTTGCCTAAGTCTGTGCAGATCCAGGGATTAAAAGAAACAGTTGCAGCACAGAAAACACCTAAGGTCAAGTTAGCCTGTCCTGACATACAGACGGACACTATTAGTCCAATTGATTTAATCATTGGAAGTGATTATTATCACTGTTTTGTGCAAAATATAGTAAGTAAACATGATGTTCACTTGCTGAAAACAGCAGGAGGCCACATGATATGTGGTCCCATTCCCTCTTAAATTGGGAAAGAAGCTGATATTGATTCAGTGGAAAATGTGCTAGTTACGAGAATAACCGCTGATCATGTACCACAGCAAAAATTATCATTACTGGAAGAAATGAATGGACCAGTTGATAAGTTGTGGGATTTAGATGTGATAGGTATTGATGTAAATAAACCAAGCCCACAAGAGTCTCGGACTTATAACTAATATTTGGACACTGTCAAATATAAAGATGGACAGTATTGGGTTAGGTTACAATGGAAATTAAATCCACCACATCTGCCTAGCAATTATCGCATGGCTTTCGGACAAATGAAGCACAAATACATGAGCTCAGGAAGAATCGAGAGCTACTGACTGTCTATGATAATATCATACAAGAACAGTTGGACAATAAATTAATTGAGGAAGTAGTCGAAGATAAGTTGAAGACAGATGCTCATTATCTCCCGCACCATGGAGTCAGAAAAGATTCTGAAACCACTCCACTACGTGTTGTATATAATTAAAGCGCACGTGCAAATAAAGATGTAGCAAGTCTTAATGACTGTCTGATGACCGGAACCTCACTAACTGAGAAGCTTGGAGACGTGCTTATGAAATTTCGCACAAACCCATATGCCTACACGGCTGATATTTCCAAGGCTTTCTTAAAGAGTAGGACTACAAGAAAAAGATAGAGATTATACTCGATTCTTGTGGCATGAAAATCCACATGATCTCCAAAGTCCTGTGAAAAGTTATCGTTTCAAATCAGTATTATTTGGTGCAACATCCTCTCCATTCTTACTAGAAGCTACTCTAAATACACATTTGAAGAAATCTGAAAATCCCTTCAAAGAAATCTTAAAGTAAAGTTTCTATGTGGACAATCTTCAAGGTACTATGAATAAAGAGGAGGATTTGAAATCCTTATACAGAGAAGCTAACAAGGAGATGAAAGAAGCAAATATGCCTCTAAGGACGTGGAATACAAATTCAATGCAATTAAGGGAACTTATCAAGGAAGATTTCGCTGAAGCTGAAATTCCTGATTTCAACAATATGCTGGGACTTAATTGGATCACACAGGAAGATACTTTGAGTCACAAAAAGATAAACAATAAATCATGCAGTACACTCACTTAACGTAGTTTACTGTCAGAGGAATCACAATGTTTGATCCTCTAGGACTCGTCTCACCAATTACCATAAAAGGTAAAATGCTTATGCATGATGCATGGAAGCTCAAAATTGGATGGGATGAGAAATTGCCTCTAGAAATGCGTCAAGCTTGGGATGAAATATCCAAGGAGTTTAAACAATTTCATCAAATTAAATTTCCCAGACAAATAGGTCAAGAGGGAAACAATTACACATTACATGTGTTCTGTGATGCCTCAACCAGAGGTTATGGCGCTGTAGCTTACATGAGTAATGTTGAAGGAAGTACACTAATTACTTCAAAGGCCTGGGTCGCACCCTTGAAGGTCAGAACAGTACCACATTTGGAACTGACAGCACTCTATGTAGGTTCAAAATTAGCTGTCTATCTCAACAAAGTACTTGATCATCTCACTATTGAAAAAACCGTGATCTGGAGTGATAATGAAGCAGTTCTCCAGTGGTTAAGAAATAATAAGAGTAAGTTGGTCTATGTACAGAACAGAGTAGCAGAAATAAAAGAGATGCAGAGAGATTATCTCTTTCTCCACGTCTCTACCCAAGAGAATCCAGCTGACATGTTCTCACGTGGTGTCCCACTCAAGAAATTTGTGGATAATAAATTATGGCTCCACGGACCGAACTGGCTCTCTAATGAAAATAACTGGCCTCAGCAAAAAGCTCACATTATGCCAGAAGAAACAGTTTGCTTGAACACAGCAGAAATAAGTTGTGTAAATACTGCAGACACAACAGAAATAGTCATTGATGGATCTAAATACTAATCTTTGGGTAAACTCTTAAGAGTTACAGCTCTTGTCTTTAAATTCATTAAAGGAATAAAACCTGATTATGAATATCTTGAACCCATTAAATACTGGGTGAATCTAATACAGAAATATGTTTTCTCTACAGAATATAAATTTCTAGAAACACAAAATAAATCCCCAAAGAAACCTGTCATGATTAATTCTTTAGGACTTTATCTCGACTCAGAAAAGATTATAAGATGTCGAGGAAGAATTAATAATTCTTCACTACCTAAAGAAGCCATACATCCAATATTGATCCCCAAGTATCATTGGCTAACAAAACTGGTTGTGCAAAACGCCCACAGTAACGTGTTACATGGTGGGGTAGCTGACACACTTTGTCATATACGACAATCCTACTGGATACCTCAAGGTCGACAAAGTGTGAAAAAACAAATAAAGGACTGTATTAATTGTCGTCACTACGATATGCGAGTATGTCAGTATCCAGGTCCACCTCCATATCCCTCTGAAAGAGTTTGTCATATCACTGGATTTGAGGTGACAGGTGTAGATTACACTGGACCAATAGTTTTAACCAAAACAGTTGACAAAGTTCCCATCAAGGTGTACATCTGTTTGTTCACTTGTGCTACAACTAGAGCAGTACATCTAGAAGTAGCCACTGACATGTCTGCTGAAACCTTTGTCAAATTATTCAGAAGGTTTGCAGCCAGAAGAGCATGTCCCAGACTGATGATTTCAGATAATTCAACGAACTATCTTGCTGGTGCTGCTTATATAAGCAAGATCTTTGATCAACCAGAAGTACAACAGATGCTGAATCAACGCAGTTGTCGTTGGAGATACATTCCTCCTGAATCTCCATGGCACGGCGGATTTTATGAAAGAATGATCGGCATTGTTAAACATTGTTTAAGGAAGACTCTTCATCGTCAAAGAATCGACTTAGAAGGATTCCGTACAGTTGTGACTGAAATAGAAAATAGTCAACAACAGACCTCTAAATTATGTTACCGATGATCTGGACAATTTGGAAGTGTTAAGATCATCTCATTTACTCCATGGCAGAAGGCTCGAACCTGTTCCTCCCATGAATGATAAAGAAATCATAGATGATCCTACTTATTTCGAACGTGAGCAACTCAGACGTAAATTCAAACACCTTAATAAAGTGATTGAACGTTGGGAGAAAATTTGGCGAGAAGACTCACCTCATTGAGAGAACACTTCTATGGAGCTGGTGTTCCTGAAAATCGTAACTCCTTAAGACCTGGTGACATAGTGATTATTGACAATGATGGTTTGAGGTCCTAATGGCCACTTGGAAAAATTGTGACCATATATCCTGATGCAAATGGAATCATCAGGACACTTGATGTTTTAAGCAAAGATGTAGTGAATAAGCGGACAATAAATAAACTAGTACTGTTAGAATTACAGTGTTGAAAACAAAATTAGTTATTCTCCAGAAACCACACAGACTAAAGCTGTTCAAAAAAGACAAGCAGCAGTGGTGGCGAGTGAGAAAATTAAATTAATGTTAAGTGATGAATAGTTCACCTGCAGCGAACCTCCACCGCCCCCCAGTGTGGAGAAATTTTCTCCAGGAGGGGTGTATCAGCCCCCTTCAGCCCCTTTCAGCCCTTTCAGCCCTGAGGAGCCCAGCCCTCTCAGAAGGGGCAAGCATCTTGTTTACTGCTACATTGAGTAATTGATCCCAGATGCAGTACCAGTATACGACCTGTGGTCAAGCGACTGCCGCTCCGTGCGGTCCAGTGTTGCAGAGTGTATTTTAATAAGAGACAGTACATCTCTTACCTTAGCAGGACAATTAAGGAAAATCCTGCTCCCACTTTATTACCATAGTAAAGACAGTGTACATTGTTGTCTATGTTTAAGACAGCAAGAATCAAACATTCTGTTTTGATTCATTGAGGAAGTGGCAAGGAAGCAAAAGTACTAGGTCAGCTTTTCCTTTGTGCTGGGGGCAGTGACAGCGTCAGGCGTTGTGGCGTCTTCAGATTACTTTTGACTCTACTGATAGTGACACTGACTCCAGGATAACCAACAAAGAACGATCTGTGCATTATTGTGAACAAAGTGTCTCATAAAACACAATAAACACTTAAGAGAAGTGTGATCAGCTTCTTTAGTGATAAGACTGTGAACAAGAAAGACAAATCTTGTGGAACATAGTGTACCAGTGTGCATATTCCTAGACTATGGAAGACGTGGACATCCAATGACACTTCAGCTTCTATCTAGTCACCGATATCTGTCGAAGGTGTGAAGAACACCATAGCTCACGCTACAAGAGCAAGGTAGGTTATGAATTTCTTGTAGTACAGGGGACTGCGCAGTTCTTGAGTCGCAAGGAGTTTGTAATCAACCTATAGTCGGCAGTTAGGTGCGGACTTTTGAGTCCACACAAGTAAGTTTGTCAGCCATCAGTGAATGAAATATGCTGACATAACACCCCATAGGGGTAATTTATTGTTTGCATAATATGATCTATTCCAGCCCGTTGAGAGATGATCATGACAACAATTCAAGACCTAGTCTGCAGGGGCGGCTATGTAGACGATTTGCTGTCTTTTATCAGCTAAGTGTTCCCTACATTTAAGTTTATAAATAATAAGCTTAGCTGGTAATACCATTTCTCAACAGCTACTGGAACTGTTTTCAAGTGCTTGGAGTTCATATTCACTATCCCTATCATCACCATTGCTCACATCTGATTTGTGGACACAGGGAAAACGAGTTTCCTCTTTCGTTCTGGTACAACTGTACGGGAACAAGACGCCCCAGCACCAGAGGTTGAAGGTTGAGAGTCATCTGGGTTTTCGTCACTATTACCAGTTTTATGGTCATTAGTTTTGGTCACAAGCTTCTCATAACCTTGAAAGTCATCTTCACTGGCACTTCCATCTGTATTTGAACTGTCACTGGGGAACAAAAGTGTCCCAATTCGGCGAGGAGTGAGGAGTTTCTTACTGCAAGGCATGGTGGACAAGGTGTACTGAAATGGCATTCCCACAATGCACCACTGGGTGCCTGATTTTTTTCTGGTGCACACACTGACCATGCAGACCCATTCTTTCACATCTAAGTCTACCTGCTGTTTCCCGCTTAATTTGAAACCACTAGAATTTATGCGTACTAGTATGGCACCAACCTTGGCACATAAGCTGTACTAGTATGGCACCAACCCTGAAAGGGTTAAAGTGGGATCCAGAGACGTGGAGAGAAAGGCAATGGGAGGAGGAGAGGGAGAGGTCAGTTTTTATCAATGGGCTTCAAGAAAGCAAGTGGAGGACATACCATGAAAGACAGCAGAGAGAGAAAGAAGAGATTGAAAATATCATCAAACAGGAAAGGAGGACATGACTGAGGTAATAAATTTTCAGAGAATAGGAGGATAATTGGGAGAAAGAAATCGGCCAGTCAAATTGATTTTCAAGACAGAAACAGATCCTGCAGCAAAAACCAGAGCTAAAGGAATCAACAACACACCAAAATATGTACCTAGATCGTGACAGAACGGGGACAGAACGACAGAAGCTGAGAGATAGGACACAAAGACGAATTGGGAAAGGAAGAGAGACAAGGGTAGAATCAGTAAGGGGCAACCAGAGATGAGTGGAGCATCAAATGCAAACACTAAGAGAGCCACCCACAGAACCCCACAACCAAACATATTATCCCAAAACAAGGCACACTCCACAGTCACAGCCCCCACCCTACCATACAGAATATACTCCCATAGCAAATTGCCCGGTGTCCCATTCCCACAGCCCCCACAAATCCCCCAGAATAGTTGGAGAGAACGAGCAAATGAACAGGTGAGGACCCACTAGGGGTGAGTTGGAAGTGGGGACAGACGAAGAATAGCCGTTGAGAGGAATGTTTTGAATCGTAGAAAAAGAGCCACGGCTAAACCCCACAGCAAGGCATTGTGAAGCAGGGGATGAAGGCAGGAAAACATGGCAAATCATAAGTAGACCATGCTGAATCTTGAGTCTTAGGTGTGTGCTGTTGCTGATTGGAGGATGGCAGGAACGTGGAAGGTGGAGACGGGCAGCTGCTTCATAGTGATTGGTCGATTAAGAGGTAGCAGTTTGTTGACAGATTTTTGAGGAGTTGTGAAGTTATTTCATATCTTTCATATCGTCGATTTGGAGCCATTGACGAGGTTTTTGAATATTGTTTAGGAGATGATGCTGAGTTTAACCTTGATTGTATTAAATTCTGGATTCTTTCATGTATGTTGTATGTTGTCCATTAATTCTGATAACGAGCAAGCGATGACAGAGTCATAGGTAAACTTGACTGTTTTATTGTCAACTTATCTGTACAGTTCGTCCAAATACATTTTTTGATCGTATTGTGCAGTTGTATATAAAGTAATACCGAACCATATTTTCATCAACAGGTGGTAGTGTTTTTCTCTCCTGGCTGCTAGTGGTCGAGGTTCGAGTGAGGTCGCTGACTGGTCCGTTTCTGTGATGGAGGAAGTCAAAAGTGGCATCTCATTGGTGGGATTTTGAGGAGTCTCTTCGTATACAAGAGTTAGTGGGGGAAGTGGTGGAGCTGCTAGAGAGTAGGTTTCAGGTGTTGAGACATTGACAATGTTTGAGGTGAGCTTGATTATTTTGGAAGAAGGTGGAAAAACTGGGAATGTAAAACTGGGCATGTTGTTTAGCTTGAAGAGTTTGTTGATGACAGTGTTGAAGGATCCTGGTTTAGTCATATTGTACATATGAGCGTACATCATACTGTAGTGGATTTTCGTTCGTTCACAGACAGGCAGTAAGGTGTTGATGAAGGGTTGAGTAGCCTTGAGAAGTTTAGTGGGATCTGCCTGTAAATTGGTGATTGCAGATTATGTTAGTGACCTGAAAGATGACTTCTTTTGTTCTGCTTCCTGAGTTTTCTTCATGAATTCTTGTTTTGTAGAGCCCTTGGCGCAAGAGTTTGGTGGTCGCTTTGCAGTTCAGGCATTTTGGTTGAGCGGTAGTGAAGCAGGTCTTAAATCCGTGGCCCTTACAACCGCAGGTCGTGCAGAGCTTCTTGTCTTTTATAGGGCAGTGCTTAGTGGTAAGCATATAGGAATAACAACTCCAGCATTGTGTGATATGTTGGTAACTCTCAGCTTCAATGTAACTGGAATTGATAAAGTAATAGTAGATGGCCATACCTTCAGCTAGAGCCTGGGCAGCCATGTTCACATCAGTAAATGTGATTTTCAGCATGGAGGAAGCAGTTGGAATTTTTGTGATGCGCTCCACGGTAGCCAAGGAGTTCAGGTTTTCTATGGAAGTCCTGAGGTCATCGATGGTTTGCCAAGTAATCAGTTTATCAAATCTTTCGATTTCTGGAGAGGACGTGACTTTAAAACATCGTTCAGTGAAAGTGATTGCGGTGGCTGTGGTGAGTAGTTTTAGTCTCAATATCACTGTTGCAGATGATAATGAAGGCGGCGAGTAGCGTCAGAATAGCACTAAACTTGACCTGTAAGCCGCCCCTAATGGCAGCTGCAAGTACAAGTTTTGATGAGTCGTTCACAGTTCCACTGTGAGAGCAAATGTGTCGACGATGAAAGTAAAGGTTCCCCTCCCGAACGGGAACCATAGGGACACTAGAAGTGAGCATCTGTGACTTGCCTAAGCCAGGAGAGCCCATGTGGGCACGGCAAAGCTACAAGTTGTAGGTAACTTAAACCACAAAGATACTGGGGAAAATTTAGCGCCACACAGGGGAACAGCAACATGGAGAGCTAAGGTGATGAAGATGGTACTGAAAAACTTCATGTATCAACACGATAGAGAAACTGCCGGAGAAAGAAGAGACGACGAACCAACACGACTGGAGAATTCACCTTGAGCAGTTCAGACATATTGGGCTTCACACATGAAAGGCTGCTCGGAACTAGTGATCACATGGTCCTGAGCTTCGAAAACACAGTAGAGAGAAGCAGGAAGTGCAGGACATGTAAAGCCAAACTACAAAAGAGAGGATTACACAGGCATGAAGAATTTCCTTCACGAGGTTCAGTGGGAATGAGAACTGGCGGGAAAGTTAGTAAATGAAATGATGGAATATGTGACGAGAAAATGCAAGGAAGCAGAGGAGAGGCTCATACCCAAGTACAACAGAAATAATGGGAAGGCCAGGACGAGCCCTTGGTTCAACCAAAGATGTAGAGAGGCCACAACTAAATGTGATAGAGAATGAAAGAAGCATATAAGGAAAAGGACCCAGGAATATACAAGAGATTAGTCAAAGAATCAGGAATGAATATGCACAGAAGTAAGGTAGGAGAGAGAGAAGGGAGGGTAGACTGCATTTTCTTGGACTGTAAGAAGGCCTTGAACACAGTTCCAAACCAGACTTTAGTGCAAAATCTAGAGGAGCAGGTAGGAATAGCAAGAAAGGCACTGCAATGGATCGGAGAATACCTGTCAGGAAGGACACAACGAGTGATGGTACGTGACGAGGTGTCAGAGTGGGAGCCTGTGACGAGCGGGGTTCCACCAAGGTCAGTCTTAGGACCAGTGCTGTTCCTTGTATATGTGAATGGCATGACGGAAGTTATAAATTCAGGTGTTTGCTGACGAGGTGAACCAAATTCGGAGAATTCAGGTAGATGAGGATCAGGTAGGACTACAAAGAGATCTGCACAGGTATCAAGCTTAATCCAACATCTGGCTCCTAGAGTTTGGCCCCTTTCCCATGTGTAAAGTCATGAAGATTGTGAAAGGTCTGTAACCTCCAGAAAACAGTTTGTCACCTTTTTAAATTGGATTCATGAGTTATGTCATCTTGCAACCGTTATTTATATGTCATGTCACCCTGCAACCATGACATAAGTCATACATTAAGGCCGTAGGATTAGATAACTCTTATATCCAACTTTAGTAACCAACACTGCTAACACGAAGCTAGAGTCTTGGCTTTTCATCCCTTCTCGTTGCCAGAAAGCGACCATAATGAGGTGGGAATCCGTTGGCCCGACAGTGTTAAGACTGGCGCATCCCACAATTTTCTTGTTAGGTAAAAGGACATGTGAGAAACTAATGTGATATTTCTGTCTTCAGACCTTTGTCAAGTTTTTAAAAACGTTGTACTAGGACACCGATGATACGTACAGGTAACAATGTGTGAATAAAAAGTATAAACAATAGAGTAGTCTGTCTCAGGTTGTCGATTGTAGTAGTAATAGTAATATAGTAGAATAGTAATTATAGAAGTAGTGATAGAAGAAGTAGTAATAATGGTAGTAGTAGTAGAAGCAGTAGTAGTAATACAAGTATTTCTAGTAGTATTAGTAGTAGCAGTAGTAATATATGTAGTAGAAGTAGTATGAGTAGTAGTAGTAGTAGTAGTAATAGTAGGAGCAGAAGTAGTAGTAAGAGTACTAATAGAAGTTGAATTAATATTAGTAGTTATAATAGTAAAGTAGTAGAAAAAGTTGCAACGGATATAACTTTTGGTTGTTATTTGATGGTGGGATCATTGTTTTGATGATGACTCTTGCTAATGTTCCAGAGATGACGAGACTCACTTTAATCTTTGAAATCACGACTAAAGATGACTCGAGGCATTTCGTGCATATGATTCTTCACTTCGTATTGTTATCTATATATATCATCTGTATTCCTATACTGTTTGTAATGACTCGACTAATCTTGTGGAGATCAAAACGTCACATTATTTGCACTTAGGTTCTTTTACCAAATATATTGTCGGTAATTCTACCAACACGATTCCCTAGCATGAAAGAAAAAACTTAGGTGTCATTCATTTCTTTCATTCTTGAATTTTGATATTTCATGTGAAAACCTTGAAAAAAGGCCTAAAATTGCTATATAAATAAGGGATTTGAAGTCTAAACAGAATTTTTAGCACTTAACTGGCGGTGTTTGTTGGTGCGTAAACACAAATTTCTGATTTGAATAGTATGAGGCCCTAATCAATGGTCAATGAATATTATACATATCTTCCAATCGTATATGCATAGCATGTTAGCGTTCGTTTAAGCTTTTTTTTTTTCTGCTGAGTGTTTTACTTGACATCGTGAAAAACTCAACTGAGCATTTGAGCAGAGACTCTTCTGGCATCTACCAGAGAACCTGTGCAAGGAGGGGAAAGGGCTTTCATCTTTCTGTTTTTCTCTCTTCTCTCTTTTTTATCTCACTGTTCTCTCTCCTCTCTCTTTCTTTTTTTTCTCTCTCTCCTCACTCTTTTTTACTAATGGTTTTACAAGGTTACGTTAAACTTCCTCACTTCATGTATAAGCTAAGATCTGTTACCTACATCAGCACATTCAAAGAACATTATAGAGGTATTATACTTGGGGACACTAACCATGTTCTTTTCTGTCGTTTTAGAGATCAGTCATCTGTAAAAGCTGTCTTCCTTTCTTCTCTCCTTCAAAGATGCCATGTTGTTAAAACATTCCTTATGCACAACTTTCCTAATGTGGATCTTAGTCTTGGTTTTGTCTCTGAACTTGCCCTCTTTTGTCATTACATTGTCAAATGCTCCAAACTTCTGTACACTCGTGAATTAATCTAGCCATTATCTCCTCCTCTCCTCACCTTCTCTCCTTTCCTATATTTTCTTCGCCTTTTCTTTCTTCTGACACGGATCTTATGTACTTGACGATCCATGTTGTGGTTAAGAATTCACTGGCCTATCTAAGCTGCTTTTTAGATAATTGGAAAAAAAGATGACTACATAAAAAAAAATAGATTTCCATGTAAATGTATGAACTCTTCAATGCTTATCCATTAGCAAATAAATATTTATAAAACAGTTAATGTTTCGTGCTTCATTACACTGTACAAGTAATTATAAAATGTTGATGCTTTCCTATAACAAATACATATAAAAGTTAACGTTTGGTGTTTCACTACACAGTATACAAGTACTTGTAATTGCTTCACTGTACACGATGCAAGTAATGTTTAATGTTTAGACTTCATTATACAGAAGAAGTAGTTGTTACGGGTTGGTGCCGAGATGAGTATCACAAGTGGGATAGTGATCGTACTTTAAGGGAGGAGTGTAGGTGCATTAAAATTATAATCATTCATTTGATTTACACAGCACTTACTGAATGAACATAATGGAAGGTATTTCCAGTTCCTTGGAACAAGAAACATTCACCAGCATCAAGATAGCTGGAGTTGTGGAGATGCCAGTTATTGCATGCACATCGCGTTTGTTAAAATACTAAGTATCGCATTTACCTACAATAAATACCTGCCATCAGCGGCTGTGTTCAAGGCATCCTCGATTAAAAATCTGTTCGATACTTTTAAAGTTTTCCTGGTAAATATGCGTCATTCGGCCTGTCCTTAACACCTCCTTTGAAAGAAATCTCTCAGAGCACAAATTTTGTTGAAAAGTTAGATCGAATGTGTCCATCTCCATTACGTCGTCGAAAACTATTTACCAGCCAAAATGCTTGTCGCGTCGGGTGACTCGAACCCATATTCACTCGCAGATATTTTCCAGCTACGCAGAGTTGACATACACTAATATAATCCAGTAAATTCATCCCTATTACATTTTGTTACACACTTTGCATGCAAGAAGAACATTATATACAACTATTCATACAAGGACTCCAGAAACATAGCAAATATGTAACGTAGTTTATATTAACATAGCATATAAACAAGATCAATATATCATTTAAAAATAATATATATATATATATATATATATATATATATATATATATATATATATATATATATATATATATATATATATATATATATATATATATGTATATATATATATGTATGTATATGCAATAAGATCACAGTAAACAGATGATTTTAAAATATGCAAAACAACCACTGTGAAAGAGTAGTGAAATTCCAAGCGCTTTCGTGTCAAGGAACATAGTTCCTTGACAATGTGAGTAGTCACGAAAGCACTTGGAATTTCACTACTCTTTGACAGTGGTTGTTTTGCATATATATATATATATATATATATATATTATATATAAGTAGTATAGTTTTCTACAGAGCGCACCCTTCCGGAAAAGGCCTTCTACAGAGCGCACCCTTCCGGTTTAGGCCTTCTACAGAGCGCACCCTTCCGGTTTAGGCCTTCTACAGAGCGCACCCTTCCGGTCTAGGACCAGCAGCTGGAGGGTCACCTTTTCACACCTAGGTGTTACTTCCGGTTTTGACCATGACCTCGCCCTCGAGACTACCTCACCCTTGACCCCCCAACCAATACCCCCGACCACGACCCCCCTTCGCGACCCCCGCCGTCGCGCCGCGCGCCCGCCCGCGCGCCCGCGCGCCGCGCCCGCGCGCCCCGCCCGCGCCCCCGCCCGCGCGCCCGACCGCGCCCTTCGCGACCCCCGCCCGCGCCTTCTACTGCGCCTTCTGCAGCGTCATCCGGATCGCCCCCGCGCCTCGAATTTTTTTCCGATTTTTTTCGAATTTTTTTTGAATTTCATTTTCTTGTGCTCTCCATCTCCTCGGATCAAGTTTTTAAGGTTCCCCCTCTCACTTTCACCCCAAATTTTCTCGACAATACAATTTTTTGGATTCCCCCCTATGGGGGTTTCGAAAGTCTCCATCTCCTCAGATCAAATTTTTAAGGTTCCCCCTCCCACTTTCACCCCCCAATCCCAAAAATTTCTCGATAATACAAGTTTTTGGATTTCCCCCCTATGGGGGTTTTGAATTTCTTATGATCACCTTGGATCAAATTTTTGGATTACCCCTCCCACTTTCACCCACCCCCCACCTCAAATTTTTCTCGATAATACCATGACTCCATCTCCTCGGATCAAATTTTCTCGACAATACCATGACTCCATCTCCTCGGATCAAGTTTTTTGGATCCCCCCTATGGGGTTTTCGAAATTCTCCATCTCCTTGGATCCCCCTCCCACTTTCACCCCCCTCACCCCCCAACCCCAAAAATTTCTCGACAATACCATGACTCCATCTCCTCGGATCAAGTTTTTTGGATTCCTCCCTATGGGGTTTTCGAAATTCTCCATCTCCTTGGATCAAGTTTTTTTTTGGATTCCCCCCCTGTGGGGTTTTCGAAATTCTCCAATTCCTCGGATCAAGTTTTTGGAATCCCCCCTCTGGGGGTAAGCATTCAAAATAGACTCCTCCTATGGGGGCATGCTTACTACAGGTCTAATGAAGGGTGTTTACTCGGCGGTCAGTGACGTCACGCGCACACAGGTTGAATCTTGTATACCCTTTTAATTAATAAGGGGACATAGCAGTGACGTCACGCGCACACAGGCTGAATCTTGTCGATCCTTTTAGTTCATTTCAAGTTAATAAGGGGACACAGTACATCAGAAAGGCGCATTTTTTCGTTAATACCCACAATTTCTTTACAACACAAGTCTAGACATTTTTTAACTATTTCATCTCAGGTCACTCCCCCACGAAGTAACCTCCTCCCCACCCTCCCGAACCCTCACACTCCAACCAACACCTCACAATTTTCACTCATAACCCCCAATTTTTCTCGTTTTAACCCTTTTAGTTCATTAAAGTTAATAAGGGGACACATGCATCAGAAAGTCACCACATCGCTTACATCCACTTTCGTTAAATTCACTACTCACAATTTTACATATTACGAAGTTAAATACGCACTTTTACTTTGAACATCTTCAAAACACTCTCATAAATCATTTGAATACTCACAAAAAATACCTTTATACATTTCCAAACAACACTGAAATACTCCAAAATCATCATTCGAACACCCCCAAATCACCTCTGAATACTCCCAGAACACCTTCATAAGTACTCTTGCACATCATTTGAACACCTTCATAAGTACTCTCTTAATCATTTGTACACCTTCAAAAAAACACCTTTGAATACTCACATAAACACCCTTGAACACCTTCAAAACACCTTTGAATAACCTCAAAACACCTTTGAACACCTTCAAAACACCCTTGAACACCTTCAAAACACCCTTGAACACTCTCAAAAACAACATTTGAACACACTCAAAACACCTTTGAACACCTTTGAACATTTCCAAAACACTATTTGAGTACTCCCAAATAAGATTTGACATCTCTAATTTATCTGCACTTACACATTTCATTAAATTACAACTCATCCCTCAGTCTCCAGACTAGGAATTTTCTCGTTTTTACCCTTTTAGTTCATTAAAGTTATTAAGGGGACACAATACATCAGAAAAAAGTCACAAAAACTAACTCAAACACTTTACTTTGAACACCCCCAAAGTACTCTCATAATCATTTGAATACTCACATAAACACCCTTGAACACCTTCAAAACACCTTTGAATATCGTTTTTAAACTAATTTCATCACAACCCACTTATATCATCTTTTTTCGGTAACTCTAATTCGACTACACTACCCTCATCAATTACCAACAAATTTTACTCGTTTTAACTAATGTCATCACTGTAACCAAGATTTTCACAAAAAAAAAAAAACTCTATGACACCTAACACACACGCACACACACACCCCACAACACCCACAATTTTTCTCGTTTTAACCCTTTTAGTTCATTAAAGTTAATAAGGGGACACAGTACATCAGAAAGTCACAACAACAACATCCACAACCCACAATTTTTTCTCGTTTTAACCCTTTTAGTTCATTAAAGTTAATAAGGGGACACACTACATCAGAAAAAGTCCCAACAACAACCCACTTATAACATCTTTTTTCGGTATCTCTAGTTCGACAACAACACCCACATCCCACAACACCTATGAACATTTCCAAAACACTATTTGAGTACTCCCAATTACACCACTGATTACTACTAAAACACCACTGAATTCAATCAAAACACCCTTCAACACCTTCAAACACCCTTGAACACCTTCAAAACACTCTTGAACACCTTCAAAATCACCTTTGAACATTTCCAATCAACACTGAAACACTTCCAAAAAACACAATTTGAGTACTCCCAATTACACCACTGAATACTACTAAAACACCGCTGAATTCAATCAAAACACCCTTCAACACCTTCAAAACACCTTTGAACACCTTCAAAACACCTTTGACACCTTCAAAAACACCTTTGAACATTTCCAATCAACACTGAAACACTTCCAAAAAAACACAATTTGAGTACTCCCAATTACACCACTGAATACTACTAAAACACCGCTGAATTCAATCAAAACACCCTTCAACACCTTCAAAACACCTTTGAACACCTTTGAACACCTTCAAAAAAACAACATTTGAACACACTCAAAACACCTTTGAACACCTTTGAACATTTCCAAACAACACTGAAACACTTCCAAAAACACCATTTGAGTACTCCCAAATACACCACTGAATACTAAAACACCACTGAATACACTCAAAACACCACCAAAATCACCATAAACTAAGATCAACACCCACATCCCACAACACCCACAACCCACAACACCCACAATTTTTTCTCGTTTTATCTAATTTCATCAGAAAGTCACAACACCCACACCCCCCATTTTTTTCTCGTTTTAACCCTTTTAGTTCATTAAAGTTAATAAGGGGACACACTACATCAGAAAAAGTCCCAACAACAACCCACTTATAACATTTTTTTTTCGGTATCTCTAGTTCGACAACAACACCCACAACACCCACATCCCACAACACCCATGAACATTTCCAAAACACTATTTGAGTACTCCCAATTACACCACTGATTACTACTAAAACACCGCTGAATTCAATCAAAACACCCTTCAACACCTTCAAACACCCTTGAACACCTTCAAAACACTCTTGAACACTTTTCAAAAACACCTTTGAACATTTCCAATCAACACTGAAACACTTCCAAAAAACACAATTTGAGTACTCCCAATTACACCACTGATTACTACTAAAACACCGCTGAATTCAATCAAAACACCCTTCAACACCTTCAAACACCCTTGAACACACTCAAAACACCCTTCAACACCTCCAAAACACCTTTGAACACCTTCAAAACACCTTTGAACACATTCAAAACACTCTCATAATCATTTGAACACACTCAAAACACCTTTGAATAACCTCAAAACACCTTCGAACACCTTCAAAACACCCTTGAACACCCTTGATCACCTTCAAAAAAACAACATTTGAACACACTCAAAACACCTTTGAACATTTCCAAACAACACTGAAACACTTCCAAAAACACCATTTGAGTACTCCCAAATACACCACTGAATACTAAAACACCACTGAATACACTCAAAACACCACCAAAATCACCATAAACTAAGATCAACACCCACATCCCACAACACCCACAACCCACAACACCCACAATTTTTTCTCGTTTTATCTAATTTCATCAGAAAGTCACAACACCCACACCCCCCATTTTTTTCTCGTTTTAACCCTTTTAGTTCATTAAAGTTAATAAGGGGCCACACTACATCAGAAAAAGTCACAAAAACAACCCACTTATAACGTCTTTTCGGTATCTCTAGTTCGACAACAACACCCACATCCCACATCACCCACATCCCACATCCCCCACACACACACAGACACACACACACACATCCCTAACCTAGCCTAACCTAACCTAACTTATCCTAACATAACCTAACCTAACCTAACCTAACCTAACCTAACCTAACCTAACTTATCCTAACCTAGCCTAACCTAACCTTACCTAAATTATCCTAACCTAACCTAACCTAGCCTAACCTAACCTAACTTAACCTAACCTAACCTAACCTAACCGAACCTACCCTAACCTAACCTTACCTAACATAACCTAACCTAGCCTAACCTAACCTAACCTAACTTAACCTAACCCAACCTAACCTAACCTAACCTAGCCTAACCTAACTTAACCTAACCTAACCTAACCTACCCTAACCTAACCTAACCTAACCTATCTTAACCTTACCTAACCTAACCTAGCCGAACCTATCCTAACCTAACCTAAAATATATTAGAACACTTCCAAAATACATTAGAGTACTCCAGAATTACTTTGAACGACTCCATTTTTTGGATATTTCCAAATTAGTTTTGAAAACTTTATCGTAAAATCGAACATTATTTTCTTGTTGGTAAACACACTCAATGGTAGAAATATTTACTCGATTTCCGAATAGAAACACTTTCCTCGCTCTGAGAGACTCATTGTGGGTCACCCCCCCCCCTCCCCCCCCCCCCCAACACCACTGGGGTAATGCGGTTCACACCCAAGGTAGATTTAAGATAATCATGAACACCTGCGCCAACTCAGGACAGACAGACGCCATGAAATGCGGGTAACATCCAAGGTAGAAAATCATCTCTTTCCAGACCAACTGTCTATCCTAACCTAACCTAACCTAATTCCTAACCTAACCTAACCTCACCTAACCGAACCTAACCTAACTCCATCAATCACCTCTATCCTAACCTAACCTAACCTAACCTAACCCAACCTAACTCCATCAAACACCTCTATCCTAACCTAACCTAACCTATCCTAACCTAACCTAACTCCATCAAACACCTCGAATACTACCTAACTTAACCTAACCTAACCTTACCTAACCTACCGAACCTAACCTAACCTAACCTAACCTATCCTAACCTGTCCCAACCTAACCTAACCTATCCTAACCTAACCTAACCTAACCTAACCTAACTTATCCTAAGCTAACCTAACCTAACTTATCCTAACCTAACCTATCCTAACCTAACCTAAACACTGACTAACTTTGAACCAACTCTGAACACCACTGATCTTCTTCAAAAAATGCTCTGCACATCATTTGAACACCTTCAAAAAAACACCATCAAACACCTCCGAATACTCCCAAAAAAACACTACTGATTACTACCAAATCACCACTGAATACTACCAATCACCGTCAAAATCACCAGAAACTAAGTTTAACATCACCATCTAACATCCTTTTTATAGAAATCCCCTCAAATCACTATAACCAAGAACTCCCTCCCCATTTGGCGCATAAAAAAAAAGCATGAACACAAACCTAATACGCAAACACTTAGTACATGATCACCATCAACTGAAAACATATCTTATACACACACATAATATAAGACAATCACCAACTACAATCACCCATGTTCACTTACCTCAAAATCACTAATATCACAGAAAACAATCATTTTTATAAACATTTCACACACACACACACACAAAAAAAAATCATATTTGACAATATCTAAGCGCACTCACCTCACTACCACCAACACACGATGTCTCACCTCACAGGACCGACGAGCTCACCTCCAGTGACGTCACACTCCCATTGTGTTACTTGGTGGTTGGTAACATCACACCTAACCCCCCTTGTTTCAACCTGTTGTACCTTACATTATCTAAGAACACTATATCCAAGACGATTACCAGATTTTATGATCCCCAACACCAAGATCACAGAAAACACACATTTTTATAATTATTCACACAAAAATCACGATCACCAATTCCATATCATGTTTACCGTCGTCTATCAACACTAATCACCAAGATCACCAAAAAAATCTAAGATCATGCATCTCAAAACTACTATGATCACTGAAAACACTTATTTTTTAAACATTCGCACAAAAATAAGACATACACAAAAATACCACAACACTTCCACCAACATCTATAACATAACATGAGCACTATAACATATCACTATCACAAAAAAAATAATACACAGACACCCACATATTATACATTTCAATTGCAAATTTAAGACATGAGACATACACACCAAATCTAAGACATTCACCTCCAACTAAGACATACACATCACCCCTAAAACTTCCTTCCTTATTCATTCCGTATATCTCCTAGAGCTGTTTTAACCCCGACGGTTCCATCACGACGTAGGAGCCAGAGGAACCATCACCACTCCAACACCACCTACTATGATATTACCAACCGCAAAGCAACTTTTAATGAAGAAGTGTATTTGTCTGACAACTCGTCGGCCTCTAACGAGCTCGCTGTTAATGGCGCAATGAAAAATAATATAAATATTGTCAAGCTACTGTTGTGTTAATATGTGTGTGTAATATTTATAAATGGTATTTTACAACTGCTGTAGTGATGAGCATGAAACATTATGGTGTGTTCTTTCTTATAATAGTGACCATGCTAAACCATGTTTTCGGTCGATAATGTTTAATGTTTATGTTGAACTGTGATCATCTTTTTTATGCGCCAAATGAAGACAATTATAATGCGAAGTTTCAAAGTGTTAGTGTGTTCTTCAGATTTCTATTGACTGACTGTGATGCCAGTATTCAGTGTTGTATCGTAGTATTTTAGGAGTATTCAGAAGGTATTTGACTGTGTTTTGGTATTCAAATGATGTGCCAGCCTTTTGAAGACTCAGTAACATTCAGGGCAATTCAAAGTAGTCAGTGATTCGTTGGGGCAAGATCAAGGCAAATTGAAGTGCTTAAACAAGGCAAGTTGCGTAGAGCAGAACCCAGAGACAAGATAGAACCAGAGCAAATTTAGAAGTTTAGAACAGGCCAAGTAGGGCAGAACAGACAGAACAAACAGATGGAACCAGAGCAGACCAGAGTAATGTTCAGTGTTTGTGATTGTTGGGACAGAGATCAGGCCAGGTGGGTTAGGATGAAGTGTTGTTGGGGTAGGTCAGAGTCAGGCCAGAGACAGGCAGAGACAGAAGGCTAGGCCTTCGGTGGAAGCTGGTGGGAACAGGTCAGACAGGTGGTGGGCGAGATGAACGTTGATCTGGAAAGATGATTTCAGTGTTCACCCACATTTCATGGGTCTGTCTGTCCTGATTGGCGCAGTATGATATCTTAAATCTACCTTGTTCACATTACCAGTATTGAGAGGAGAGAGAGGGGAAGTGACACCCTGTGAAGTCTCTCAGAAACGAGAAAGATCTTCTATTCGGAAATCGATATGTTTACCTGCATTGATGTGTTTACCAACAAAATAATGTTCATTTTGATAAAGTTTTCAAAAACTGTTTGAAATATCAAGGTCGTTCAAGCAATTCTGGAGTATAATGTATTTTGAAGTGTTCTAACTATTACAGGTGGGACAGGATTAATTCGGCAGTAGGTGGAGTAGGGACAAGATGGTTAGGGATGTGTGTGTGTGTGTGTCTGTGTGTGTGTGGGGGATGTGGGATGTGGGTGATGTGGGATGTGGGTGTTGTTGTCGAACTAGAGATACCGAAAAGACGTTATAAGTGGGTTGTTTTTGTGACTTTTTCTGATGTAGTGTGGCCCCTTATTAACTTTAATGAACTAAAAGGGTTAAAACGAGAAAAAAATGGGGGGTGTGGGTGTTGTGACTTTCTGATGAAATTAGATAAAACGAGAAAAAATTGTGGGTGTTGTGGGTTGTGGGTGTTGTGGGATGTGGGTGTTGATCTTAGTTTATGGTGATTTTGGTGGTGTTTTGAGTGTATTCAGTGGTGTTTTAGTATTCAGTGGTGTATTTGGGAGTACTCAAATGGTGTTTTTGGAAGTGTTTCAGTGTTGTTTGGAAATGTTCAAAGGTGTTTTGAGTGTGTTCAAATGTTGTTTTTTTGAAGGTGATCAAGGGTGTTCAAGGGTGTTTTGAAGGTGTTCGAAGGTGTTTTGAGGTTATTCAAAGGTGTTTTGAGTGTGTTCAAATGATTATGAGAGTGTTTTGAATGTGTTCAAAGGTGTTTTGAAGGTGTTCAAAGGTGTTTTGGAGGTGTTGAAGGGTGTTTTGAGTGTGTTCAAGGGTGTTTGAAGGTGTTGAAGGGTGTTTTGATTGAATTCAGCGGTGTTTTAGTAGTAATCAGTGGTGTAATTGGGAGTACTCAAATTGTGTTTTTTGGAAGTGTTTCAGTGTTGATTGGAAATGTTCAAAGGTGTTTTTGAAAAGTGTTCAAGAGTGTTTTGAAGGTGTTCAAGGGTGTTTGAAGGTGTTGAAGGGTGTTTTGATTGAATTCAGCGGTGTTTTAGTAGTAATCAGTGGTGTAATTGGGAGTACTCAAATAGTGTTTTGGAAATGTTCATGGGTGTTGTGGGATGTGGGTGTTGTGGGTGTTGTTGTCGAACTAGAGATACCGAAAAAAAAATGTTATAAGTGGGTTGTTGTTGGGACTTTTTCTGATGTAGTGTGTCCCCTTATTAACTTTAATGAACTAAAAGGGTTAAAACGAGAAAAAAATGGGGGGTGTGGGTGTTGTGACTTTCTGATGAAATTAGATAAAACGAGAAAAAATTGTGGGTGTTGTGGGTTGTGGGTGTTGTGGGATGTGGGTGTTGATCTTAGTTTATGGTGATTTTGGTGGTGTTTTGAGTGTATTCAGTGGTGTTTTAGTATTCAGTGGTGTATTTGGGAGTACTCAAATGGTGTTTTTGGAAGTGTTTCAGTGTTGTTTGGAAATGTTCAAAGGTGTTCAAAGGTGTTTTGAGTGTGTTCAAATGTTGTTTTTTTTGAAGGTGTTCAAAGGTGTTCAAAGGTGTTTTGAAGGTGTTGAAGGGTGTTTTGATTGAATTCAGCGGTGTTTTAGTAGTATTCAGTGGTGTAATTGGGAGTACTCAAATTGTGTTTTTTTGGAAGTGTTTCAGTGTTGATTGGAAATGTTCAAAGGTGTTTTTGAAGGTGTCAAAGGTGTTTTGAAGGTGTTCAAAGGTGTTTTGAAGGTGTTGAAGGGTGTTTTGATTGAATTCAGCGGTGTTTTAGTAGTATTCAGTGGTGTAATTGGGAGTACTCAAATTGTGTTTTTTGGAAGTGTTTCAGTGTTGATTGGAAATGTTCAAAGGTGATTTTGAAGGTGTTCAAGAGTGTTTTGAAGGTGTTCAAGGGTGTTTGAAGGTGTTGAAGGGTGTTTTGATTGAATTCAGTGGTGTTTTAGTAGTAATCAGTGGTGTAATTGGGAGTACTCAAATAGTGTTTTGGAAATGTTCATAGGTGTTGTGGGATGTGGGTGTTGTTGTCGAACTAGAGATACCGAAAAAAGATGTTATAAGTGGGTTGTTGTTGGGACTTTTTCTGATGTAGTGTGTCCCCTTATTAACTTTAATGAACTAAAAGGGTTAAAACGAGAAAAAATTGTGGGTTGTGGATGTTGTTGTTGTGACTTTCTGATGTACTGTGTCCCCTTATTAACTTTAATGAACTAAAAGGGTTAAAACGAGAAAAATTGTGGGTGTTGTGGGGTGTGTGTGTGCGTGTGTGTTAGGTGTCATAGAGTTTTTTTTTTTTGTGAAAATCTTGGTTACAGTGATGACATTAGTTAAAACGAGTAAAATTTGTTGGTAATTGATGAGGGTAGTGTAGTCGAATTAGAGTTACCGAAAAAAGATGATATAAGTGGGTTGTGATGAAATTAGTTTAAAAACGATATTCAAAGGTGTTTTGAAGGTGTTCAAGGGTGTTTATGTGAGTATTCAAATGATTATGAGAGTACTTTGGGGGTGTTCAAAGTAAAGTGTTTGAGTTAGTTTTTGTGACTTTTTTCTGATGTATTGTGTCCCCTTAATAACTTTAATGAACTAAAAGGGTAAAAACGAGAAAATTCCTAGTCTGGAGACTGAGGGATGAGTTGTAATTTAATGAAATGTGTAAGTGCAGATAAATTAGAGATGTCAAATCTTATTTGGGAGTACTCAAATAGTGTTTTGGAAATGTTCAAAGGTGTTCAAAGGTGTTTTGAGTGTGTTCAAATGTTGTTTTTGAGAGTGTTCAAGGGTGTTTTGAAGGTGTTCAAGGGTGTTTTGAAGGTGTTCAAAGGTGTTTTGAGGTTATTCAAAGGTGTTTTGAAGGTGTTCAAGGGTGTTTATGTGAGTATTCAAAGGTGTTTTTTTGAAGGTGTACAAATGATTAAGAGAGTACTTATGAAGGTGTTCAAATGATGTGCAAGAGTACTTATGAAGGTGTTCTGGGAGTATTCAGAGGTGATTTGGGGGTGTTCGAATGATGATTTTGGAGTATTTCAGTGTTGTTTGGAAATGTATAAAGGTATTTTTTGTGAGTATTCAAATGATTTATGAGAGTGTTTTGAAGATGTTCAAAGTAAAAGTGCGTATTTAACTTCGTAATATGTAAAATTGTGAGTAGTGAATTTAACGAAAGTGGATGTAAGCGATGTGGTGACTTTCTGATGCATGTGTCCCCTTATTAACTTTAATGAACTAAAAGGGTTAAAACGAGAAAAATTGGGGGTTATGAGTGAAAATTGTGAGGTGTTGGTTGGAGTGTGAGGGTTCGGGAGGGTGGGGAGGAGGTTACTTCGTGGGGGAGTGACCTGAGATGAAATAGTTAAAAAATGTCTAGACTTGTGTTGTAAAGAAATTGTGGGTATTAACGAAAAAATGCGCCTTTCTGATGTACTGTGTCCCCTTATTAACTTGAAATGAACTAAAAGGATCGACAAGATTCAGCCTGTGTGCGCGTGACGTCACTGCTATGTCCCCTTATTAATTAAAAGGGTATACAAGATTCAACCTGTGTGCGCGTGACGTCACTGACCGCCGAGTAAACACCCTTCATTAGACCTGTAGTAAGCATGCCCCCATAGGAGGAGTCTATTTTGAATGCTTACCCCCAGAGGGGGGATTCCAAAAACTTGATCCGAGGAATTGGAGAATTTCGAAAACCCCACAGGGGGGGAATCCAAAAAAAAACTTGATCCAAGGAGATGGAGAATTTCGAAAACCCCATAGGGAGGAATCCAAAAAACTTGATCCGAGGAGATGGAGTCATGGTATTGTCGAGAAATTTTTGGGGTTGGGGGGTGAGGGGGGGTGAAAGTGGGAGGGGGATCCAAGGAGATGGAGAATTTCGAAAACCCCATAGGGGGGATCCAAAAAACTTGATCCGAGGAGATGGAGTCATGGTATTGTCGAGAAAATTTGATCCGAGGAGATGGAGTCATGGTATTATCGAGAAAAATTTGAGGTGGGGGGTGGGTGAAAGTGGGAGGGGTAATCCAAAAATTTGATCCAAGGTGATCATAAGAAATTCAAAACCCCCATAGGGGGGAAATCCAAAAACTTGTATTATCGAGAAATTTTTGGGATTGGGGGGTGAAAGTGGGAGGGGGAACCTTAAAAATTTGATCTGAGGAGATGGAGACTTTCGAAACCCCCATAGGGGGGAATCCAAAAAATTGTATTATCGAGAAAATTTGGGGTGAAAGTGAGAGGGGGAACCTTAAAAACTTGATCCGAGGAGATGGAGAGCACAAGAAAATGAAATTCAAAAAAAATTCGAAAAAAATCGGAAAAAAATTCGAGGCGCGGGGGCGATCCGGATGACGCTGCAGACGGCGCCGTAGACGGCGCGGGCGGGGGTCGCGACGGGCGCGGGCGGGCGCGCGGGCGGGGGCGCGGGCGGGGCGCGCGGGCGCGGCGCGCGGGCGCGCGGGCGGGCGCGCGGCGCGACGGCGGGGGTCGCGAAGGGGGGTCGTGGTCGGGGGTATTGGTTGGGGGGTCAAGGGTGAGGTAGTCTCGAGGGCGAGGTCATGGTCAAAACCGGAAGTAACACCTAGGTGTGAAAAGGTGACCCTCCAGCTGCTGGTCCTAGACCGGAAGGGTGCGCTCTGTAGAAGGCCTAAACCGGAAGGGTGCGCTCTGTAGAAGGCCTAAACCGGAAGGGTGCGCTCTGTAGAAGGCCTTTTCCGGAAGGGTGCGCTCTGTAGAAAACTACACTACTTATATATATATATATATATATATATATATATATATATATATATATATATATATATATATATATATATATATATGCAAAACAACCACTCTGAAAGAATAGAGAAATTCCAAGCGCTTTCGTGACTACTCACATTATCAAGGAACTATGAAAGTGAAGCATCCAAGGAAGCTATATAAGGGGTCCGGCCAGCACCTCACTATCAGATCCCACAACGGTTAAACACGTGACGCGCGGCGAGCCAACTTGGATAGGTCCCTTGCAAAACTCACCCCCAAGCTATTTATTTGTCCAGTGTATTATTAAATTCTTCCCAAATTCTATTAATTATAAATGGATCTAATTTATATAAACCAAAGGAAATATTCATATTATTGTCAAAACTGCTTTTTATGAAACAAGATTCAATTATATTCCTGTCTACCATGGACTTGCTTGATACTACTTTCTCAACTTTTTGAAAATCAATTGGATGGTTAAAATCTCTTACATGAATAAATAGAGCATTGGAATCTTGTCCAGTTCTAATGCTATATTTATGTTGTTTTAATCTTAGTTCGAGATTTTTACCAGTTTGACCGTAATAAACTTTATCGCAAATTTTACAAGGAATCTTATAGACACATCCATCAGCATTTTGGGGGGAATTCTTAATCAAAAGTTTTTTTACTGTATCAAGATTTTTGAATACAACTTTAATATTAAAAGTCTTAAGAAGAGAAGGCATATCAACCAAGTTTTCATGGTAAGGGAGAACCAACATATTTTTAGTTGAATAAGGCTGGTTGCCCCTTTTTGGATTATAAAAAGTGTTTCTAGCAACTTTAAAAGATTTATCAATTACATTTCTTGGGTATTTTAAATCATTACCTATTTCATAAATTTTGGATATTTCCTCATCTATGAACTCAGGACTACAAATTCGTAAAGCTCTCAAAAACATTGATGAGAAAACAGACAGTTTGACTCTATCTTGATGCGAGGAATAATAGTGGACATAGGAACAGTTATTTGTAGGTTTTCTGTAAATTTTAAATTTGAATTCATTATTACCCTTAATAATTAAAACATCTAGAAAAGGCAATGAGTTATTTTCTTCAAACTCAACAGTAAAGTTTATAGAATGGGCTAAGCTATTTAATTTTCCAAGAAAATGGTGTATATCTACATTTTTGGGCATAAGACACAAAATATCATCAACATATCTGAACCATTTAGCTCTATTAGGGAGGATTGTGTTAAGCAACCTTGTTTCAAAAAATTCCATGTATAGGTTACTAAGAACAGGTGAAAGAGGATTTCCCATTGCCATACCAAACTTCTGAGTGTAAAACTTATCATTAAATACAAATTTTGCATCAACAATGCAAAGTTTAATAAGTTTAATGATAGTAGGAACCGGCAATGGTAAATCATGGTTAACGAGTTCTTCAGATAAGAAACTTAATAAATCATCAACAGGAACTTTCGTAAACAAGGAAGTAACATCAAAACTAACCATGTTAAAATCATTTAAGTCAGTCAAGGAGCTTAATTTATCAACCAAGTCTATGTTGTTTTTAACATTAAAGTTAGAAATTTTGCCAACAATAGGGCTCAAAATATCAACAAGCCATTTGGATAATTTATATGAAACTGACCCTATGGAGCTAATAATTGGTCTGACTGGATTCCCTGGTTTGTGTGTTTTTATTAGTCCATACATGTAAGGTAAAGATGGATTAGTGGAAGTAAATTGTTTGACTAATTCATCTTTGCCTTTCAGTAGAAGTTTTATTGTTTTATTGAAATTGCTGTTAACGGTTTCTAGGGGATTTTTCCTAAGTTTAGAATAGGTTTCAGTATCATCTAAGAGATTATTCATTTTTTCTTGGTAATCATTTTCTTTCATAATTACTATTGCATTTATTTTGTCTGCTTTAGTAAGGCGCAAATTTTTATTGTTATTAAGTGTATCATAAGACTTAAAGAATCTTTGAGGGCAATTGGGAATGTTTGGTTTTAACATAGAGCTGTATACCATTCCTTTACTAATATTAATTTCATCAGAGGATAAATCAGAAAATTTTTCAAAGTTACAAAAGGCTTTTGCAATTTCAACATTATTAAGTTTTTTTGAAGTTGCAAAACTTAGGCCAAAACCTAGAGCAGCAGTTGTATGTTTGTCTAAAATTTCATCTGATAAGTTAATTACAAAACTGTTATTAGCATGCTTTGTCCAATCACTATTTTCAATTAAAATGTCTAATTTTCTTTGTAGTTTGCTCTTGAGTTCATTACAAATTCTTCTGAGTTTATTATAGCAATGATCCAACATACTGTGTTTCCATTCTGATGGAATGGCCTGATTAAAAGAGTATTTTTTGTTTCTCAACACACCGTATATTACACTCTCACACACACACCGTATATTACAGTAGTATTACACACTCACACACAACACACCGTATATTACACTCTCACACAAAACACACCGTATATTACACTCTCACACACAACACAACGTATATTACACTCTCACACACAACACACCGTATATTACAGTGGTATTACACACTCACACACAACACACCGTATATTACACTCTCACACAAAACACACCGTATATTACACTCTCACACACAACACACCGTATATTACACTCTCACACAAAACGCACCGTATATTACACTCTCACACACAACACACCGTATATTACACTCTCACACACAACACACCGTATATTACAGTGGAATTACACACTCACACACAACACACCGTATATTACACTCTCACACACAACACACCGTATATTACACTCTCACACACAACACACCGTATATTACACTCTCACACAAAACACACCGTATATTACACTCTCACACACAACACACCGTATATTACACTCTCACACAAAACACACCGTATAAAACACTCTCACACACAACACACCGTATATTACACTCTCACACACAACACACCGTATATTACAGTGGAATTACACACTCACACACAACACACCGTATATTACACTCTCACACACAACACACCGTATATTACACTCTCACACACAACACACCGTATATTACACTCTCACACAAAACACACCGTATATTACACTCTCACACACAACACACCGTATATTACACTCTCACACAAAACACACCGTATAAAACACTCTCACACACAACACACCGTATATTACACTCTCACACACAACACACCGTATATTACACTCTCACACACAACACACCGTATATTACACTCTCACACACAACACACCGTATATTACACTGTCACACACAACACACCGTATATTACACTCTCACACACAACACACCGTATATTACAGTAATATTACACACTCACACACAACACACCGTATATTACACTCTCACACACAACACACCGTATATTACAGTGGTATTACACTCTCACACACAACACACCGTATATTACACTCTCACACACAACACACCGTATATTACACTCTCACACACAAAACACCGTATATTACAGTAGTATTACACTCTCACACACAACACACCGTATATTACAGTGTATTACACTCTCACACACAACACACCGTATATTACAGTGGTATTACACTCTCACACACATCACACCGTATATTACACTCTCACACACATCACACCGTATATTACACTCTCACACACATCACACCGTATATTACACTCTCACACACATCACACCGTATATTACACTCTCACACACATCACACCGTATATTACACACTCACACACATCACACCGTATATTACACTCTCACACACAACACACCGTATATTACACTCTCACACACAACACACCGTATATTACACTCTCACACACATCACACCGTATATTACACTCTCACACACATCACACCTTATATTACACTCTCACACACATCACACCGTATATTACACTCTCACACACAACACACCGTATATTACAGTGGTATTACACTCTCACACACAACACACCGTATATTACACTCTCACACACATCACACCGTATATTACACTCTCACACACATCACACCGTATATTACACTCTCACACACATCACACCGTATATTACACTCTCACACACATCACACCGTATATTACACTCTCACACATATCACACCGTATATTACACTCTCACACACAACACACCGTATTTTACACTCTCACACACATCACACCGTATATTACACTCTCACACACATCACACCGTATATTACACTCTCACACACATCACACCGTATATTACACTCTCACACACAAGACACCGTATATTACACTCTCACACACATCACACCGTATATTACACTCTCACACACATCACACCGTATATTACAGTTGTATTACACTCTCACACACATCACACCGTATATTACACTCTCACACACATCACACCGTATATTACACTCTCACACACATCACACCGTATATTACACTCTCACACACATCACACCGTATATTACACTCTCACACACAACACACCGTATATTACACTCTCACACACATAACACCGTATATTACACTCTCACACACAACACACCGTGTATTACAGTGGTATTACACTCTCACACACAACACACCGTATATTACAGTGGTATTACACACTCACACACAACACACCGTATATTACAGTGGTATTACACTCTCACACACAACACACCGTATATTACACTCTCACACAAAACACACCGTATATTACACTCTCACACAAAACACACCGTATATTACACTCTCACACACAACACACCTTATATTACACTCTCACACACAACACACCGTATATTACACTCTCACACACAACACACCGTATATTACACTCTCACACACAACACACCGTATATTACACTGTCACGCACAACACACCGTATATTACACTCTCACACACAACACACCGTATATTACAGTAATATTACACACTCACACACAACACACCGTATATTACACTCTCACGCACAACACACCGTATATTACAGTGGTATTTCACTCTCACACACAACACACCGTATATTACACTCTCACACACAACACACCGTATATTACACTCTCACACACAAAACACCGTATATTACAGTAGTATTACACTCTCACACACAACACACCGTATATTACAGTGTATTACACTCTCACACACAACACACCGTATATTACAGTGGTATTACACTCTCACACACAACACACCGTATATTACACTCTCACACACAACACACCGTATATTACACTCTCACACACAAAACACCGTATATTACACTCTCACACACAAAACACCGTATATTACACCCTCACACACAACACACCGTATATTACAGTAGTATTACACACTCACACACAACACACCGTATATTACACTCTCACACACAACACACCGTATATTACACTCTCACACACAACACACCGTATATTACAGTAGTATTACACACTCACACACAACACACCGTATATTACACTCTCACACACAACACACCGTATATTACACTCTCACACACAACACACCGAATATTACAGTAGTATTACACTCTCACACACAACACACCGTATATTACAGTGTATTACACTCTCACACACAACACACCGTATATTACACACTCACACACAACACACCGTATATTACACACTCACACACAACACACCGTATATTACACTCTCACACACAACACACCGTATATTACAGTAGTATTACACTCTCACACACAACACACCGTATATTACACTCTCACACACAACACACCGTATATTACACTCTCACACACAACACACCGTATATTACAGTGTATTACACTCTCTCTCACAACACACCGTATATTACAGTAGTATTACACTCTCACACACAACACACCGTATATTACAGTGTATTACACTCTCACACACAACACATCGTATATTACAGTGTATTACACTCTCACACACAACACACCGTATATTACAGTAGTATTACACTCTCACACACAACACACCGTATATTACACTCTCACACACAACACACCGTATATTACACTCTCACACACAACACACCGTATATTACAGTGTATTACACTCTCACACACAACACACCGTATATTACAGTAGTATTACACTCTCAAACACAACACACCGTATATTACAGTGTATTACACTCTCACACACAACACACCATATATTACAGTAGTATTACACTCTCACACACAACACACCGTATATTACAGTAGTATTACACTCTCAAACACAACACACCGTATATTACAGTGTATTACACTCTCACACACAACAAACCGTATATTACAGTGTATTACACTCTCACACACAACACACAGTATATTACAGTAGTATTACACTCTCGCACACAACACACCGTATATTACTGTGTATTACACTCACACACACAACACACTGTATATTACAGTGTATTACACTCTCACACACAACACACCGTTTATTACAGTGTATTACACTCTCACACACAACACACCGTATATTGCAGTGTATTACACACTCACACACAACACACCGTATATTACAGTGGTACTGCACTCTCACACACAACACACCGTATATTACACTCTCACACACAACACACCGTATATTACAGTAGTATTACACTCTCACACACAACACACCGTATATTGCAGTGTATTACACACTCACACACAACACACCGTATATTACAGTGGTACTGCACTCTCACACACAACACACCGTATATTACACTCTCACACATAACACACCGTATATTACAGTAGTATTACACTCTCACACACAACACACCGTATATTACAGTGTATTACACTCTCACACACAACACACCGTATATTACAGTGTATTACACTCTCACACACAACACACCGTACATTACAGTGTATTACACTCTCACCCACCACACCGTATATTACAGTGTATTACACTCTCGCACACAACACACCGTATATTACAGTGTATTACACTCTCACACACAACACACCGTATATTACAGTGTATTACACTCTCACACACAACACACCGTATATTACAGTAGTATTACACTCTCACACACAACACACCGTATATTACAGTGTATTACACTCTCACACACAACACACCGTATATTACAGTGTATTACACTCTCACCCACAACACACCGTATATTGCAGTAGCATTACACTCTCACACACAACACACCGTATATTACAGTGTATTACACTCTCACACACAACACACCGTATATTACAGTGTATTACACTCTCACACACAACACACCGTATATTACAGTAGTATTACACTCTCACACACAACACACCGTATATTACTGTGTATTACACTCTCACACACAACACACCTTTTATTACAGTGTATTACACTCTCACACACAACACACCGTATATTACAGTGTATTACACTCTCACACACAACACACCGTATATTACAGTAGTATTACACTCTCAAACACAACACACCGTATATTACAGTGTATTACACTCTCACACACAACACACCATATATTACAGTAGTATTACACTCTCACACACAACACACCGTATATTACAGTGTATTACACTCTCACACACAACAAACCGTATATTACAGTGTATTACACTCTCACACACAACACACAGTATATTACAGTAGTATTACACTCTCGCACACAACACACCGTATATTACTGTGTATTACACTCACACACACAACACACTGTATATTACAGTGTATTACACTCTCACACACAACACACCGTTTATTACAGTGTATTACACTCTCACACACAACACACCGTATATTGCAGTGTATTACACACTCACACACAACACACCGTATATTACAGTGGTACTGCACTCTCACACACAACACACCGTATATTACACTCTCACACACAACACACCGTATATTACAGTAGTATTACACTCTCACACACAACACACCGTATATTGCAGTGTATTACACACTCACACACAACACACCGTATATTACAGTGGTACTGCACTCTCACACACAACACACCGTATATTACACTCTCACACATAACACACCGTATATTACAGTAGTATTACACTCTCACACACAACACACCGTATATTACAGTGTATTACACTCTCACACACAACACACCGTATATTACAGTGTATTACACTCTCACACACAACACACCGTACATTACAGTGTATTACACTCTCACCCACCACACCGTATATTACAGTGTATTACACTCTCGCACACAACACACCGTATATTACAGTGTATTACACTCTCACACACAACACACCGTATATTACAGTGTATTACACTCTCACACACAACACACCGTATATTACAGTAGTATTACACTCTCACACACAACACACCGTATATTACAGTGTATTACACTCTCACACACAACACACCGTATATTACAGTGTATTACACTCTCACCCACAACACACCGTATATTGCAGTAGCATTACACTCTCACACACAACACACCGTATATTACAGTGTATTACACTCTCACACACAACACACAGTATATTACAGTGTATTACACTCTCACACACAACACACCGTATATTACAGTAGTATTACACTCTCACACACAACACACCGTATATTACTGTGTATTACACTCTCACACACAACACACCGTATATTACAGTGTATTACACTCTCACACACAACACACCGTATATTACAGTGTATTACACTCTCACCCACAACACACCGTATATTGCAGTAGCATTACACTCTCACACACAACACACCGTATATTACAGTGTGTTACACTCTCACACACAACACACCGTATATTACAGTGTATTACACTCTCACACACAACACACCGTATATTACAGTAGTATTACACTCTCACACACAACACACCGTATATTACTGTGTATTACACTCTCACACACAACACACCGTATATTACAGTGTATTACACTCTCGCACACAACACACCGTATATTACAGTGTATTACACTCTCACACACAACACACCGTATATTACAGTGTATTACACTCTCACATACAACACACCGTATATTACAGTGTATTACACTCTCACACACAACACACCGTATATTACAGTAATATTACACACTCACACACAACACACCGTATATTACACTCTCACACACAACACACCGTATATTACAGTGGTATTACACTCTCACACACAACACACCGTATATTACACTCTCACACACAACACACCGTATATTACACTCTCACACACAAAACACCGTATATTACAGTAGTATTACACTCTCACACACAACACACCGTATATTACAGTGTATTACACTCTCACACACAACACACCGTATATTACAGTGGTATTACACTCTCACACACATCACACCGTATATTACACTCTCACACACATCACACCGTATATTACACTCTCACACACATCACACCGTATATTACACTCTCACACACATCACACCGTATATTACACTCTCACACACATCACACCGTATATTACACACTCACACACATCACACCGTATATTACACTCTCACACACAACACACCGTATATTACACTCTCACACACAACACACCGTATATTACACTCTCACACACATCACACCGTATATTACACTCTCACACACATCACACCTTATATTACACTCTCACACACATCACACCGTATATTACACTCTCACACACAACACACCGTATATTACAGTGGTATTACACTCTCACACACAACACACCGTATATTACACTCTCACACACATCACACCGTATATTACACTCTCACACACATCACACCGTATATTACACTCTCACACACATCACACCGTATATTACACTCTCACACACATCACACCGTATATTACACTCTCACACATATCACACCGTATATTACACTCTCACACACAACACACCGTATTTTACACTCTCACACACATCACACCGTATATTACACTCTCACACACATCACACCGTATATTACACTCTCACACACATCACACCGTATATTACACTCTCACACACAAGACACCGTATATTACACTCTCACACACATCACACCGTATATTACACTCTCACACACATCACACCGTATATTACAGTTGTATTACACTCTCACACACATCACACCGTATATTACACTCTCACACACATCACACCGTATATTACACTCTCACACACATCACACCGTATATTACACTCTCACACACATCACACCGTATATTACACTCTCACACACAACACACCGTATATTACACTCTCACACACATAACACCGTATATTACACTCTCACACACAACACACCGTGTATTACAGTGGTATTACACTCTCACACACAACACACCGTATATTACAGTGGTATTACACACTCACACACAACACACCGTATATTACAGTGGTATTACACTCTCACACACAACACACCGTATATTACACTCTCACACAAAACACACCGTATATTACACTCTCACACAAAACACACCGTATATTACACTCTCACACACAACACACCTTATATTACACTCTCACACACAACACACCGTATATTACACTCTCACACACAACACACCGTATATTACACTCTCACACACAACACACCGTATATTACACTGTCACGCACAACACACCGTATATTACACTCTCACACACAACACACCGTATATTACAGTAATATTACACACTCACACACAACACACCGTATATTACACTCTCACGCACAACACACCGTATATTACAGTGGTATTTCACTCTCACACACAACACACCGTATATTACACTCTCACACACAACACACCGTATATTACACTCTCACACACAAAACACCGTATATTACAGTAGTATTACACTCTCACACACAACACACCGTATATTACAGTGTATTACACTCTCACACACAACACACCGTATATTACAGTGGTATTACACTCTCACACACAACACACCGTATATTACACTCTCACACACAACACACCGTATATTACACTCTCACACACAAAACACCGTATATTACACTCTCACACACAAAACACCGTATATTACACCCTCACACACAACACACCGTATATTACAGTAGTATTACACACTCACACACAACACACCGTATATTACACTCTCACACACAACACACCGTATATTACACTCTCACACACAACACACCGTATATTACAGTAGTATTACACACTCACACACAACACACCGTATATTACACTCTCACACACAACACACCGTATATTACACTCTCACACACAACACACCGAATATTACAGTAGTATTACACTCTCACACACAACACACCGTATATTACAGTGTATTACACTCTCACACACAACACACCGTATATTACACACTCACACACAACACACCGTATATTACACACTCACACACAACACACCGTATATTACACTCTCACACACAACACTCCGTATATTACAGTAGTATTACACTCTCACACACAACACACCGTATATTACACTCTCACACACAACACACCGTATATTACACTCTCACACACAACACACCGTATATTACAGTGTATTACACTCTCTCTCACAACACACCGTATATTACAGTAGTATTACACTCTCACACACAACACATCGTATATTACAGTGTATTACACTCTCACACACAACACACCGTATATTACAGTAGTATTACACTCTCACACACAACACACCGTATATTACACTCTCACACACAACACACCGTATATTACACTCTCACACACAACACACCGTATATTACAGTGTATTACACTCTCACACACAACACACCGTATATTACAGTAGTATTACACTCTCAAACACAACACACCGTATATTACAGTGTATTACACTCTCACACACAACACACCATATATTACAGTAGTATTACACTCTCACACACAACACACCGTATATTACAGTAGTATTACACTCTCAAACACAACACACCGTATATTACAGTGTATTACACTCTCACACACAACAAACCGTATATTACAGTGTATTACACTCTCACACACAACACACAGTATATTACAGTAGTATTACACTCTCGCACACAACACACCGTATATTACTGTGTATTACACTCACACACACAACACACTGTATATTACAGTGTATTACACTCTCACACACAACACACCGTTTATTACAGTGTATTACACTCTCACACACAACACACCGTATATTGCAGTGTATTACACACTCACACACAACACACCGTATATTACAGTGGTACTGCACTCTCACACACAACACACCGTATATTACACTCTCACACACAACACACCGTATATTACAGTAGTATTACACTCTCACACACAACACACCGTATATTGCAGTGTATTACACACTCACACACAACACACCGTATATTACAGTGGTACTGCACTCTCACACACAACACACCGTATATTACACTCTCACACATAACACACCGTATATTACAGTAGTATTACACTCTCACACACAACACACCGTATATTACAGTGTATTACACTCTCACACACAACACACCGTATATTACAGTGTATTACACTCTCACACACAACACACCGTACATTACAGTGTATTACACTCTCACCCACCACACCGTATATTACAGTGTATTACACTCTCGCACACAACACACCGTATATTACAGTGTATTACACTCTCACACACAACACACCGTATATTACAGTGTATTACACTCTCACACACAACACACCGTATATTACAGTAGTATTACACTCTCACACACAACACACCGTATATTACAGTGTATTACACTCTCACACACAACACACCGTATATTACAGTGTATTACACTCTCACCCACAACACACCGTATATTGCAGTAGCATTACACTCTCACACACAACACACCGTATATTACAGTGTATTACACTCTCACACACAACACACCGTATATTACAGTGTATTACACTCTCACACACAACACACCGTATATTACAGTAGTATTACACTCTCACACACAACACACCGTATATTACTGTGTATTACACTCTCACACACAACACACCGTATATTACAGTGTATTACACTCTCACACACAACACACCGTATATTACAGTGTATTACACTCTCACACACAACACACCGTATATTACAGTAGTATTACACTCTCAAACACAACACACCGTATATTACAGTGTATTACACTCTCACACACAACACACCATATATTACAGTAGTATTACACTCTCACACACAACACACCGTATATTACAGTGTATTACACTCTCACACACAACAAACCGTATATTACAGTGTATTACACTCTCACACACAACACACAGTATATTACAGTAGTATTACACTCTCGCACACAACACACCGTATATTACTGTGTATTACACTCACACACACAACACACTGTATATTACAGTGTATTACACTCTCACACACAACACACCGTTTATTACAGTGTATTACACTCTCACACACAACACACCGTATATTGCAGTGTATTACACACTCACACACAACACACCGTATATTACAGTGGTACTGCACTCTCACACACAACACACCGTATATTACACTCTCACACACAACACACCGTATATTACAGTAGTATTACACTCTCACACACAACACACCGTATATTGCAGTGTATTACACACTCACACACAACACACCGTATATTACAGTGGTACTGCACTCTCACACACAACACACCGTATATTACACTCTCACACATAACACACCGTATATTACAGTAGTATTACACTCTCACACACAACACACCGTATATTACAGTGTATTACACTCTCACACACAACACACCGTATATTACAGTGTATTACACTCTCACACACAACACACCGTACATTACAGTGTATTACACTCTCACCCACCACACCGTATATTACAGTGTATTACACTCTCGCACACAACACACCGTATATTACAGTGTATTACACTCTCACACACAACACACCGTATATTACAGTGTATTACACTCTCACACACAACACACCGTATATTACAGTAGTATTACACTCTCACACACAACACACCGTATATTACAGTGTATTACACTCTCACACACAACACACCGTATATTACAGTGTATTACACTCTCACCCACAACACACCGTATATTGCAGTAGCATTACACTCTCACACACAACACACCGTATATTACAGTGTATTACACTCTCACACACAACACACCGTATATTACAGTGTATTACACTCTCACACACAACACACCGTATATTACAGTAGTATTACACTCTCACACACAACACACCGTATATTACTGTGTATTACACTCTCACACACAACACACCGTATATTACAGTGTATTACACTCTCACACACAACACACCGTATATTACAGTGTATTACACTCTCACCCACAACACACCGTATATTGCAGTAGCATTACACTCTCACACACAACACACCGTATATTACAGTGTGTTACACTCTCACACACAACACACCGTATATTACAGTGTATTACACTCTCACACACAACACACCGTATATTACAGTAGTATTACACTCTCACACACAACACACCGTATATTACTGTGTATTACACTCTCACACACAACACACCGTATATTACAGTGTATTACACTCTCGCACACAACACACCGTATATTACAGTGTATTACACTCTCACACACAACACACCGTATATTACAGTGTATTACACTCTCACATACAACACACCGTATATTACAGTAGTATTACACTCTCACACACACAACACACCGTATATTACAGTAGTATTACACTCTCACACACAACACACCGTATATTACAGTGGTATTACACTCTCACACACAACACACCGTATAATACACTCTCACACACAAGACACCGTATATTACTGTGTATTACACTCTCACACACAACACACCGTATATTACAGTGTATTACACTCTAACACACAACACACCGTATATTACAGTGTATTACACTCTCACACACAACACACCGTATATTACAGTGTATTACCCTCTCACATACAACACACCGTATATTACAGTAGTATTACACTCTCACACACACAACACACCGTATATTACAGTAGTATTACACTCTCACACACAACACACCGTATATTACAGTGGTATTACACTCTCACACACAACACACCGTATAATACACTCTCACACACAACACACCGTATATTACTGTGTATTACACTCTCACACACAACACACCGTATATTACAGTGTATTACACTCTCACACACAACACACCGTATATTACAGTGTATTACACTCTCACACACAACACACCGTATATTACAGTGTATTACACTCTCACATACAACACACCGTATATTACAGTAGTATTACACTCTCACACACACAACACACCGTATATTACAGTAGTATTACACTCTCACACACAACACACCGTATATTACAGTGTATTACACTTTCACACACAACAAACCGTATATTACAGTGTATTACACTCTTACCCACAACACACCGTATATTACAGTGTATTACACTCTCGCACACAACACACCGTATATTACAGTGGTATTACACTCTCACACACAACAAACCGTATATTACAGTGGTATTACACTCTCACACACAACAAACCGTATATTACAGTGTATTACACTCTCGCACACAACACACCGTATATTACACTCTCACACACAACACACCGTATATTACAGTGTATTACACTGTCTCACACAACACACCGTATATTACACTCTCACACACAACACACCGTATATTACAGTAGTATTACACTCTCACACACAGCACACCGTATATTACAGTAGTATTACACTCTCACACACAACACACCGTATATTACAGTGTATTACACTCTCACACACAACACACCGTATATTACACACTCACACACAACACACCGTATATTACACACTCACACACAACATACCGTATATTACAGTGGTACTGCACTCTCACACACAACACACCGTATATTACACTCTCACACACAACACACCGTATATTACAGTAGTATTACACTCTCACACACAACACACCGTATATTACACTCTCACACACAACACACCGTATATTACACTCTCACACACAACACACCGTATATTACAGTGTATTACACTCTCACACACAACACACCGTATATTACAGTAGTATTACACTCTCACACACAACACATCGTATATTACAGTGTATTACACTCTCACACACAACACACCGTATATTACAGTAGTATTACACTCTCACACACAACACATCGTATATTACACTCTCACACACAACACACCGTATATTACAGTGTATTACACTTTCACACACAACAAACTGTATATTACAGTGTATTACACTCTTACCCACAACACACCGTATATTACAGTGTATTACACTCTCGCACACAACACACCGTATATTACAGTGGTATTACACTCTCACACACAACAAACCGTATATTACAGTGGTATTACACTCTCACACACAACAAACCGTATATTACAGTGTATTACACTCTCGCACACAACACACCGTATATTACACTCTCACACACAACACACCGTATATTACAGTGTATTACACTCTCACACACAACACACCGTATATTACACTCTCACACACAACACACCGTATATTACAGTAGTATTACTCTCTCACACACAGCACACCGTATATTACAGTAGTATTACACTCTCACACCCAACACACGGTATATTACAGTGTATTACACTCTCACACACAACACACCGTATATTACACACTCACACACAACACACCGTATATTACACACTCACGCACAACATACCGTATATTACAGTGGTACTGCACTCTCACACACAACACACCGTATATTACACTCTCACACACAACACACCGTATATTACAGTAGTATTACACTCTCACACACAACACACCGTATATTACACTCTCACACACAACACACCGTATATTACACTCTCACACACAACACACCGTATATTACAGTGTATTACACTCTCACACACAACACACCGTATATTACAGTAGTATTACACTCTCACACACAACACATCGTATATTACAGTGTATTACACTCTCACACACAACACACCGTATATTACAGTAGTATTACACTCTCACACACAACACACCGTATATTACACTCTCACACACAACACACCGTATATTACACTCTCACACACAACACACCGTATATTACAGTGTATTACACTCTCACACACAACACACCGTATATTACAGTAGTATTACACTCTCACACACAACACACCGTATATTACAGTGTATTACACTCTCACACACAACACACCGTATATTACTGTGTATTACACTCACACACACAACACACTGTATATTACAGTGTATTACACTCTCACACACAACACACCGTTTATTACAGTGTATTACACTCTCGCACACAACACACCGTATATTGCAGTGTATTACACACTCACACACAACACACCGTATATTACAGTGGTACTGCACTCTCACACACAACACACCGTATATTACACTCTCACACACAACACACCGTATATTACAGTAGTATTACACTCTCACACACAACACACCGTATATTACAGTGTATTACACTCTCACACACAACACACCGTATATTACTGTGTATTACACTCACACACACAACACACTGTATATTACAGAGTATTACACTCTCACACACAACACACCGTTTATTACAGTGTATTACACTCTCACACACAACACACCGTATATTGCAGTGTATTACACACTCACACACAACACACTGTATATTACAGTGGTACTGCACTCTCACACACAACACACCGTATATTACACTCTCACACACAACACACCGTATATTACAGTAGTATTACACTCTCACACACAACACACCGTATATTACAGTGTATTACACTCTCACACACAACACACCGTATATTACAGTGTATTACACTCTCACACACAACACACCGTATATTACAGTGTATTACACTCTCACACACAATACACCGTATATTACAGTGTATTACACTCTCACACACAATACACCGTACATTACAGTGTATTACACTCTCACCCACCACACCGTATATTACAGTGTATTACACTCTCGCACACAACACACCGTATATTACAGTGTATTACACTCTCACACACAACACACCGTATATTACAGTGTATTACACTCTCACACACAATACACCGTACATTACAGTGTATTACACTCTCACCCACCACACCGTATATTACAGTGTATTACACTCTCGCACACAACACACCGTATATTACAGTGTATTACACTCTCACCCACCACACCGTATATTACAGTGTATTACACTCTCACACACAACACACCGTATATTACAGTGTATTACACTCTCACACACAACACACCGTATATTACAGTAGTATTACACTCTCACACACAACACACCGTATATTACAGTGTATTACACTCTCACACACAACACACCGTATATTACAGTGTTTTACACTCTCACCCACAACACACCGTATATTGCAGTAGCATTACACTCTCACACACAACACACCGTATATTACAGTGTATTACACTCTCACACACAACACACCGTATATTACAGTGTATTACACTCTCACACACAACACACCGTATATTACAGTAGTATTACACTCTCACACACAACACACCGTATATTACAGTGTATTACACTCTGACACACACAACACACCGTATATTACAGTAGTATTACACTCTCACACACAACACACCGTATATTACTGTGTATTACACTCTCACACACAACACACCGTATATTACAGTGTATTACACTCTCACACACAACACACCGTATAATACAGTGTATTACACTCTCACACACAACACACCGTATATTACAGTGTATTACACTCTCACATACAACACACCGTATATTACAGTAGTATTACACTCTCACACACACAACACACCGTATATTACAGTAGTATTACACTCTCACACACAACACACCGTATATTACAGTGGTATTACACTCTCACACACAACACACCGTATAAAACACTCTCACACACAACACACCGTATATTACAGTAGTATTACACTCTCACACACAACACACCGTATATTACAGTGTATTACACTTTCACACACAACAAACCGTATATTACAGTGTATTACACTCTCACCCACAACACACCGTATATTACAGTGGTATTACACTCTCACCCACAACACACCGTATATTACAGTGTATTACACTCTCACACACAACACACCGTATATTACAGTGTATTACACTCTCACACACAACACACCGTATATTACAGTGTATTACACTCTCACACACAACACACCGTATATTACAGTGTATTACACTCTCACACACAACACACCGTATATTACAGTGTATTACACTCTCACACACAACACACCGTATATTACAGTGTATTACACTCTCACACACTACACACCGTATATTACAGTAGTATTACACTCTCACACACAACACACCGTATATTACAGTGTATTACACTCTCACACACAACAAACTGTATATTACAGTGTATTACACTCTCACACAACACACCGTATATTACAGTGTATTACACTCTCACACACAACACACCGTATATTACAGTGTATTACACTCTCACACACAACACACCGTATATTACAGTGTATTACACTCTCACACACAACACATCGTATATTACAGTGTATTACACTCTCACACACAACACACCGTATATTACAGTAGTATTACACTCTCACACACAACACACCGTATATTACAGTGTATTACTCTCTCACACACAACACACCGTATATTACAGTGTATTACACTCTCACACACAACACACCGTATATTACAGTAGTATTACACTCTCACACACAACACACCGTATATTACAGTGTATTACACTCTCACACACAGCACACCGTATATTACAGTAGTATTACACTCTCACACACAACACACCGTATATTACAGTGTATTACACTCTCACACACAACACACCGTATATTACAGTGTATTACACTCACACACAACACACCGTATATTACAGTGTATTACACTCTCACACACAACACACTATACATTACAGTGATATTTTTCTTTTTATTTAAGAACACCACTAACAAGGTTATATATAATAAAAACACAACATTACAAGGGTATGAACAAGAGTTGTTGAGAAATGGCATTACCAGCTAAGCTTAAAGAGTTTATACGTAACTTAGAAAGGCAGCTCATCGCCTGCACAGCCGCCCCTGCAGACGAGGTCTTGAGAAGCTGTCGAAGTCATCTCTCAACGGGCTGTAAAGATTTATAATTTGTAAGATTATAAATTACCCCTAGGGGGTGTTATGTCAGCATATTTCATTCACTGATGGCTGACAAACTTACTTGTTTGGACTCAAAAGTCCACACCTTACTGCCGACTATAGATTGATTACAAACTCCTTGCGACTCAAGAACTGCGCAGTCCCCCGTACTACAAGAAATTCGTAAGCTACCTTGCTCTTGTAGCGTGAGCTATGGTGTTCTTCACACCTTCGACAGATATCGGTGACTTGATAGAAGCTGAAGTGTCCTTGGATGTCCACGTCTTCCATAGTCTAGGAATATGCACACTGGTACACTATGTTCCACAAGATTTGTCTTTATTGTTCACAAACTTATCACTAAAGAAGCTGAGCACACTTCTCTTAAGTGTTTATTGTGTTTTATGAGACACTTTGTTCACACTAACGCACAGATCGTTTTTTCTTGGTTATCCTGGCGTCAGTGTCACTCTCAGTAGAGTCAAAAGTAATCTGAAGACGCCACAGCGCCCCATGCCGTCACTGCCCCTTGCACATAAAAAAAAGCTGACCTTGTACTTTTGCTTCCTTGCCACTTCCTCGATGACGCAAAGCAGAGTGTTTGATTCTTGCTGTCTTAAGCATAAACAACAATGTCCACTATCTTTACCATGGTAATAAAGTGGGAGCAGGATTTTCCTTAATTGTCCTGCTAAAGTAAGAGATGAACTGTCTTTTATTAAGCTACACTTTGCAACACATGACTGCAAGGAGCAGCGGTCACTTGACCACGTCGCATACTCGTACGGCATCTGTGATCAATTACTCACTGTACCAGTAAACAAGACGCTTGCCTCTTCTGAGAGGGCTGGGTCCCTCAGGGCTGAAAGGGGCTGAAGGGGATGAAGGGGGCTGATACCCCCCTCCTGGAGAAAATTTCTCCACAAGAGTGTCCCCACAAAAAAATCAAACACTGGAAACTTTAAAGATTGTACAATAAAACACTGTGATGAAAACAAGCACACACAACGACGCACATACACAAGCAATCACGTATACACAACATGACACTACATCTGGCACATTACTAGGTATGAGTTCCGCCTGTCAACACACACGTATTCAAGACTTAAAATAAGATCTCAGGTGCCCAACAGAGTACCACGATACTCAAACATTAATTTAGGTGATTATCACGGGGTTTAACATAGACATAGGCATTTACAATTCAAAGAAGGAAAACGGAATAACACTACAAGTTACAAAAATAAAAACACTCAAAATAACAAAACTAATCTACGATGTGATATTTTACATCTCAAATAAAACAAAGAAAAAATAATACAATCAGTTACATGTAATATAAAATAATATTACTGTAAAGCACACTATAACACGGCATAAAACAATCATAATATAAGAACCAATCACTTTTGCTAGGAAACACATCTATACAATATACACCAATGACTTGTATCGAGAGATAAATGACGGAAGATCTTTTAACTTCTGTACATACAAAGTCTTAACAGATATAGCGACGTCACCATCACATAGGAGACAAATATAAACACAGAGATAATAAAACATCACATAACCATTATACACAATTAGACACAGCTGACCAGCCCGTTAGATTACCCACTGAACGCTCACAAACTAACTCAAATCTCTTAACTCCAAGTCTTTATATTCAGACAGGAAGTCTTTCTCCCATCTCCCCTCATATACCAACCTATTTCAACACTTTGTCCTATAAGTCGTTTCCGCTAAAACCCGAATTCTACTATTACCTTCAACGTGCCTCATAGCCCATGACACAAAAATATAATCGGCCACAACATACGACACCGCACGTTGTACACGCATGTCAACCCCACCTACATCAAAATTCAACCCCACATACATCAAAACTCAACGCTCGGAACGCCGACAAACATCCCTCCCCCACCAAGTGTAAAACCCTACTGAACCACTCACTTACCATACCTAAAGTCTCACAGAAATACACTACGTGAAAAGCAGATTCCTCCACCTCACAAGCCGGACAACCTCGGTCCTCCCCCAAACGCATATTATACAACACCACCCCGGACGGCAAGATTCCATGCAAAATTTTAAAAACCACTTCCTGTACTTGAGGAAGGAGACGCAACTGTTGAACCTGCCTCCATATGTCACTCCACGTGTACATGGGGTACATTCCTTCAACTCGCACCACGACTCTCTCCATACCCGCCCTTTCCAAAGTACATAATATAACAGGCCGCACGTCCCTCATGCACAATAACACGCGGAGCATCAACTCGCACCCCATAATCTTCGACTTCTCTCTATAAACACACATCCCCGTAGCCTTACCAAATACATCAACAAGTCTCCCAACAAAACTCAATTGCTCCCTCGTACGTAATAGCACAGTAGTATCATCTACATAACCCACAAGGGCCGGTCGACCACTACTCGAACCCCACTTCGAATCTACTCCCCGCCCACAAACAGCCCAGTAAAAAGGGTCCTGCATACACGCAAAAAACATTTGAGACATGGGGCATCCTTGTCGAATGCCCCTGTTCAAGTGGACAAAGGCACCTAACTTCCCATTAATTTGTACTTTAAAACCAGCACCATTGTACAACGAACGGGCCCACATGACGACCTCATTTCCAAAACCCTGCCATCTCATGAACTTTCATAGCACCTCCCTTTCCACACTATCGAAAGCAGCTTGCCAGTCTAAAGCCAAAACACCACCCCCACCCCTCGTTCCACATTCCTCGACAAACTCCGATATTCCCATGACCATCATACATCGACCTACCCAGCACGCCAAACTGACCCTTATGGATTACCTTATCAAACACTTTCTTAATCCTATTCATCAAAATTTTTGCATATAGTTTATAGTCACTACACATTAACGATATGGGTCGATTGTCCATAATCGCTAAGGGTACGTCTCATTTTCTAACTAAAACCAAAACCGCCGTATGCTGAGACAAACCTAACACCCCCCATCCCTTCCTCCTTCATCTCATTGAGTAAAGGAACCATAAAAGTCCGTATTACTTCCCAATGTTGGATATAAAATTCACATGGGATGCCTCAATGCCCGGCGCCTTCCCCTTGCTCATTCCCTGAAACGCCTCCCACACCTCCGCCTCAGTTATAGGCCGCCCATGAGAAGGTGATCATGATCATTCAACTCGCATCATACACCCCGCCCTAATTCCTGTATCGTATGCTCACTTACTTCTTTACTATGAATTTGGAGCTTACACCATGTATTGACATAAAAACTTATTCCTTCAGTTGTTGTTAAGACCTGTCCCTCACTATACCCATCAACTCCATCCTGCATCACTAAACTCACAACTTCAGTCGCCTTTCGCCTTTGTGCCTGACTACGTAAGACACAAGTAGACGGCTTATCACCCCACACAGCCTCCTCCACCCCACTCGAAATACGCGCCCCATCAAAAACCTTATTTTTCAGTACCTGGATTACGCTTGACTATATATACGTCACACGATGTTAACCAATCCCAGGGGAAATTGAATGACTAGCTGGAGGCACCTTTCTCGGTGAAACAACACTTTTTCTCAAATTCAATAAAGTGAAATGGAAAGGGTAATAGGAGACTGGAGATGAGCCATGGCGCGTCACACGGAGCATTCCAGCCAGGAATGGAAGAGCATGCAGCCTACCCCACTGGATAACCATCACATGGCACGGGCCAGAAGTTCAAGAAGTATTTTAAGAAACAGAGGAAAAAAGACAGCATGCCCAAAAGCTTTGCAATTATAGTACTAGAAGAGAGAATACATAGTTACTGACACGTTAAAAATCCGAAGAGGGTTCTCGTATGTCCATTATATCCGTTCTAAAGAATAACTAACTCATTTTCCTCGTGTTTGTGGCATTATTCATAACGATATACATCGTCTTCTGGAAATTTCCTAATTTCCTTACTTAATAAGCTGGTACATCAAACAGTTATATAGTAAATACTTGGTTCGTTTATTGGAAACTTCAGAAAGACTAAAGGTTTGATATTTCACCTGCATTAGAGTTATGACTCATTCAAAATTATTCATTTTATCTAATGCAATCCATTCTCATGATTAAAAACATACTACTGGTGTTACGTACGTAAAAGTAATCTCATTAGAACACGTTTTTTACAACGTCAGTTGAAGTCCCGTAGAGCCAATTGCAATAGCAAAGCTATTTTAATAAATAAAACAAGGGGTATTTTTAAAGAGAACGAGGCTTACTACTCTCGGGCAAACTTTACACAACATTTGAGTTATGCCTGGATCCCTGTCCACATGTGCAATATAAAAAAAATATAGAATAACGTAAAGGATTGGATATCAAAAGTAAGCCGCAAAAAGAACGACTCCTATTTGGGGCTGGCTGAGTAAAATCTCTTTTGTAGTCACTGTCGAAATGAATCTGTAAAAAAAAAAATGGAAAAAATAAAAATAAATACCCCCAACCAACTGGGAGACTCATTTATCGCCCTGGGACCTGTATAAAGACATTTATGGCAGTCATGAGCATTCGTGAAATTAATGGGGTTAAGATTAACGAGCCTGAACTTTTTTATATGTAAAACGAAAGGTTATCATGTTTTATAATTGCCGATTCTATTATATTTTTTTCCAGCCAGGACGTACAAGGCACTTTATTTCTTGCTTCTGACCATTTGGCAGGGTTATTGCATATGCGAGTGTGATTAAATATGCCAATGGATTCTTCTGTTGTGTTAACCTCACCACAAGGGGTTTACATGACTCCAATATAAAATAAGTTTCACTTGCTGCATCACTTGTTGTAAATGCCTCCTACACAGTCTTTCTGGCGAATTCTTCATCAAAATGCTTTTAACAGTCCCTGAATTTTTAAAACTATTTATGTATTAAATCTTCTTACGGCATTCGACAAAACCGATAGATTCACTTTGTAAGGGAGAACTAAAATTCCTCACTAGAGAGGTTGTCCTAGGTTCAGATCTAAATAAGACTTCCTAGCAGCCATCAAGGTCTTTTTCACAAACTTCATAGGATAACATATTCTCGTTGAGATATCAAAGATTTTCGTGATTTTCTCATCGAGAAACTCGGGGCTACAAACTCGCAGGGCTCTCAAAAGCATTGAGAGAAATTCACTCTTTTTGCTTTGGTTTCATGTTTGGAATAAGTGTTTATATGAACGAACCATAGTTGCCTTCCTATACCGTGTGTGCTTGAAATTTCTGTCAACTTGGAAGATCAATAAATCCAGGAAGGGAAGTCTTCAGTCCACTTCCTTTTCTGACTCACGAAATCGTAATGACACGATTGCAAACAAACCATACCACGGGCGGGGAAGGAACACGCGACCAGAGAGTCTCAAAACTCCAGACCGTCGCGTTAGCCACTGGACCAGCTAGCCACAATAAGATTCGTCCAACTAGGTATATTTCTACACCATAGGAAGGTTAGCATAGGCATCACTGTGACCACAAATGCAAGTTTTTACAGACGAGATTCGTCTGTAAAAAACTCCAAACTCCAAACTCAAAACTCTGACGCGGGTTCTATCCCCGCCCTTGGTATGGTTTGTTTACTTCCTTTTCTACTATTACGCTGGGTATTGTAGAAAATATGTATATTAAAACACTCAATATATAATGTAAGTTTATGGGTTTTGTTCTGAAATCGGATGCTTGTTATTCCTGAAGAGTAACCAGGACAGGATAGGAGCAGGAGAGGTGTGTATGTCGCAGCACTGGAAGAGCGGCGGCTGGAGCAAGACGTCATAAGACGTCATGGTTTATTGTTTGTGTAGGGAGGGAAGAAGATGATTTTTTGTAAGTTTATGTCATAGGATGTAATTTTTGTATTTACTCTCCCGATATTTCCTATGAAGCCCTAGTGTGTGCAGTGGCCTGTGTAGTGGATAATACAGTTAATAAAGTTTTGTCTGAAAGCTAAGACGCCGGCAGATAGGGGGATTGCAGAGCCCCACTGTTTATATATGTGTTAACTCCTACTGCTGTGCTAGTGAGTTATTGTGTTATGTGTAGAGAGTAGGTTGTATGTTGTATAGGTAAGTTTACTATTAATATAGTTATATTTTTGTGCATTTAGTTTTTGTGCCCTTCTTCTTAATACAAGTATTGACCATTTAAGCAGTGCTTCTTTTGTGAAGGAACAAGCTTTGTCTTAGGTTGGTGTAGTGTACTTTAATATTTTAAATGCCCCTAGACAGGATTTAACCCCTAGGCGCTAGCATTTATTTTTACGTAACGTGATAACTACGTTACATGGGGAACAAGCATCTTTGGAACTTCACATAAACTGTTGTTCATTCATCTCGAAGAACAATGTCAAAAAAAAAAGAAAGGCGAGGATGGTTCGAATGATAGTGATGAACCACCAACTACCAAAATAATGTCACATGCAAAAGGGTTGGAGTACAAAAAGCAATTGCCTTATGCTAAAGCTTGTAAACCTGTAAAACGCAGACATCCTATTATGTGGAACAGAATAGGACGATGTGAAAGAGTGGATGTCATTAGTGCTTCAGCTGCTAAGATAATAATTGAGTGTGGGGTAGGGAAATTGATGTGTGTCGTGAAGGTGTGCAGGATTTAGCTGCAGGTGAGTCACATCATCTTCACTGCTATGATAACTACAGGAAATGCCTGTGAATGCTATCCAGACCTCAATGATTCATAATAAAATTATGAAACTGCTTGTTGATGAGATGTGTACAAATAAAATAATATGTACTTGGCCATCAAAACTTATCTCCCAGTATCTGCTGGAGATATATACAGTTTTCTGTTGAGGTCGAGGAGTAATTTGTGGCTGGCAGCTTTGTTAGCACCATCAGGAATATTGTGGAATGCCGTCTCTAGTGACCAGTTTGGCGAGCGGACTACCGTCAAGATTGGCAAAGGAGCTTTAAAGGGCATGATTCTCTCCGCTGAACTTATTTCTGAATGGACTGACGTTATGCATGTGGCAGCCAGCATAGACTGCGCCTACTCCGCTGATTCACCACAAAAGACTGCGCAAAAACACAGCTATTATCCTATTACCCTATCAGTAGTCGTATTTAGATGATGGACGTTAAGTAACATGGTAAGGGCAATCAATCAGTCTTAGAAACATTTATCTAAGACTCTTGGTGATTGGCTATCAACAACAGATGGATCCTGGGCCTTTGTTCATCTGTGAGCTGTGTACAGTGCCTCCATCGTTCATGAATGAGCATGTTTCTCTTCGGAAAGACTCTGCATGTTCAAATCAACAAATGGAGGCTTGCAAGCGTGTTGTCAATTTTCAGTCTAGGTGACAATGTGACAATGGAGACTATGGATGATGGCGCCTTCGGTCATAGGCAGACACCACTATCATTTCCTATGTCCCTGAAGCTGTCAGTTCCAGCAAGGACGTAATCTGTGAATTTAGCGATGACATAGATGTGTTTTTCCTACTGGCCTATTGACTGTATGGAGAAGCTAGAATGCGTGGTGCAGATGGAATGGTGGAATGAGACAGTGATGGATATCATTGCCGCCTATGCTGTCCTTTGGCCAAAGTGTATGAAGCTACTTGGCATGCATGCCCTCAATGGGTATGACACGACCTCATATCCTTATAGTATCAAAGACACGATCAGTGCACTCATTACCTTGCTTGTTGAGAATTTTAGTTTTTTCTGATGTACTAGGAGAGGTGAGAGTCACAAAAACAGATCTCATGGAGATGGCAAAACTCTTCATCACTTTGCACAGTCAGTCGCAGATATTCATGGAATCAGCCAAGAAGAAAAAAATTACAAAGAAGAAGAAAAATTACAAAACCATGGGACTCCCTCCAACATACAACAATCCGTTTCACACGTGTTGCCGACCCATCTGCAGGTCATGCTGTGAGAAGCAGGAGACCAGCAAGCCCAGCTCGATGAGTCTGATAATATCATTTACCTGGGATGGAAAATCCGAGCTTGTGTTGCGTTTCCTGTCATTGCTGAGAGTAACCAAGTTGCACTCAAGCTGACTGACGAGATTCATTTTCAGTAAATAATAAATGCCACAGTTCTTTGGTTGGAAAGATTCACCAAATAACTGCAGTTAGGAGAGGAACGTTAAGGATAATGTTTTGGTCCATCTTGGAAAAAATGTTAAATCGCAACTGGGAGAGTAAGAGACAGGGGAAGCCAGAAGACAGAACGAGGAGAGAATGGAAGAGGGGGATGCGGAGGAACACAAGAGTATAATGTATGGTAGTTTGTTTCACTGTTTTACTCATAAAAATTATGTAAAATATCGTACTTGCATCAATATATTTGGATGAATTAGATAAATAACAATTTATCACAATTGTTCATTCATTTCCACCAAGAAGTTAAATTGGGCCACGAACTGACTTGCAGCAGAGAATTTTAACCATGAATTGAAAAAATACCTTCAAAAATAGATTCCAAAACCACAAAATGATGTATTATACATTTTTCTAGGATAAGTGGTTTAAAAGTTAAATTTTCACGATGGTTACCACTGGTCACCTTGGATTCATGTAAAATAAGAGATTTGAGTAGCCAAGCTTAACACGTGTGGTGGACACAATGAGATTATATATATATATATATATATATATATATATATATATATATATATATATATATATATATATATATTGAGGTGGTTCGGACATGTAGAGAGAATGGAGCGAAACAGGATAACATCAAGAGTGTATCAGTCTGCAGTGGAAGGACGGCGGGGTAGGGGTCGGCCTAGGAAAGGTGGGAGGGAGGGGGTAAAGGAGGTTTTGTGTGCGAGGGGCTTGGACTTCCAGCAGGCATCCGTGAGCGTGTTTGATAGGAGTGAATGGAGACAAATGGTTTTTAATACTTGACGTGCTGTTGGAGTGTGAGCAAAGTAACATTTATGAAGGGGTTCAGGGAAACCGGCAGGCCGGACTTGAGTCCTGGAGATGGGAAGTACAGTGCCTGCACTCTGAAAGAGGGGTGTTAATGTTGCAGTTTAAAAACTGTAGTGTAAAGCACCCTTCTGGCAAGACAGTGATGGAGTGAATGATGGTGAAAGTTTTTCTTTTTCGGGCCACCCTGCCTTGGTGGGAATCGGCCAGTGTGATAATAATAAATATATATATATATATATATATATATATATATATATATATATATATATATATATATATATCTATATATATATATATATATATATATATATATATATATATATATATATATATATATCTTCCTTTCAACGCACCAGCCGTATCCCACAAAGGCAGGGTGGCCCAAAAAGAAAAACAGAAGTTTCTCATTTTAAATTTAGTAATATATACAGGAGAAGGGTTACTAGCCCATTGCTCCTGGCATTTTAGTTGCCTCTTACAACACGCATGGCTTACGGAGGAAGAATTCTGTTCCACTTCCCCATGAAGATAAGAGGAAATAAACAAGAATAAGAACTAGAAAGAAAATAGAAGAAAACCCAGAGGGGTGTGTGTGTATATATATGCTTGTACATGTATGTGTAGTGTGACCTAAGTGTAAGTAGAAGTAGCCTGAATCCTTGCATGGTTATGAGACAGAAAAATGGACACCAGCAATCCTACCATCATGTAAAACAATTACAGGCTCTCGTTTTACACTCACTTGGCTGGATGGTAGTACCTCCCTGGGCGGTTGCTGTTTACCAACTTACTACCTAGGATATATATATATATATATATATATATATATATATATACATATATATACGTATATATGTATATATATATATATATATATATATATACATATATATACGTATATACGTATATATATGCAAGGAATTTGCAAGAGCAGGCGAAATATACACAAACACTAATCTCTGGCTGAAGGAGACTCGAACCTACGAACCTTGGAGCAAGGTACGCAGTGCTATACCCCTACCCCTACTGGACAATACCTTGGTGTGCAGCTTGCGCGACACGTTGATCCAAGGCAGCCAGCTTTCATTGAGAAGGCTTACAGTCTTTCATCTCATCCCCTGCATGCATCAGCCTTTCTAGAGGTTTTAACAATGCAAGGAATTAGCAAGAGCAGGCGAAATATACACAAACGCTGATCTCTGGCTGAAGGAAACTCGAACCTACGAACCTTGGAGCAAGGTACGCAGGTTCAGCCAGCTTTCAGGGAGAAGGCTGTAAGCCTTCTCCCTGAAAGCTTACTGCATTGGATCAACGTGTAGCGTAAGCTGCACGCCAAGATATTGTCCAGTGTGGGTAGATTGGTATAGCACTGCGTACCTTGCTCCAACGTTCGTAGGTTCGAGTCTCCTTCAGCCAGAGATCAGTGTTTGTGTATATTTCGCCTGCTCTTGCGAATTCATTGCATTGTTAAAATCTCTAGTAAGGCTGATGCATGCAGGGGATGAGATGAAAAGCTGTAAGCCTTCTCCCTGAAAGCTGGCTGCCTTGGATCAACGTGTAGCACAAGCTGCACGCCAAGGTATTGGTCCAGTGTGGGTAGCTTGGTATAGCACTGCGTACCTTGCTCCAAGGTTCGTAGGTTCGAGTCTCCTTCAGCCAGTGATCAGTGTATATATATATATATATATATATATATATATATATATATATATATATATATATATATATATATATATATATATATATATATATATATATATATATATATATATATGTCGTGCCGAATATGTAAAACTGGTCAATTAGCAAGAACTCATTTGAAATTAAGTCCTTTCTAAAATTTTCTATTATACGTTTAAAGATATGTTTTTTTCATTAATGTTAATGTAAAAATTTTAATTTTGCACCAAAAAAATCTTAGAGAACTTACCTAACCTTATTATAACAAGAACAATTTATTTTAACCTAACCCAACAAAATATATTTTAAATATGTTTACAATAATTTACTACTAAACAAACACAACGAAATATATTTTTTTCGTTAGATTCAGAATAATTTTGGCGAAATTATTGCAAACACAAATTTTCACTTGTCCTATAAGGCAAGATGAGCGTTGCTATTTAAGCCAAGATCGCAAGTTCTGCCTATTCGGCACGACATATATATATATATATATATATATATATATATATATATATATATATATATATATATATATATATATATATATATATATATATATATATATATATATATATATATATATTTATATATATATATATATATATATATATATATATATATATATATATATATATATATATATATATATATATATTTATATATGTCGTGCCGAATATGTAAAACTGATCAATTAGCAAGAGCTCATTTAAAATTAAGTCCTTTCTAAGATTTTCTCTTATACGTTTAAAGATATATTTTTTTCATTAATGTTGATTTAAAAATTATAATTTTGCACCAAAAGGAACTTAGAAAACTTACCTAACCTTATTATAACAAGTGCAATTTATTTTAGCCTAACCCAACTAAATATATTTTAGATTTGTTTGCAGTAATTTAATACTAAACAAACACAGTTAAATATTTTTTTTTTTCGTTAGGTTCAGAATGATTTTGGCGAAATTATTGTATACACAAATTTTCACTTGTCATATATGGCAAGATGAGCGTTGCTATTTAAGCCAAGATCGCAAGTTCTGCCTAGATATATATATATATATATATATATATATATATATATATATATATATATATATATATATATATATATATATATATATATATATATATATATATATATTTATATTTATATATACAAGGAATTCGCAAGAGCAGGAGAAATATTCACAAACACTGGTCTCTGGCTGAAGGAGACTCGATATTAACAATGCATTGTTAATATCTCTAGTAAGGCTGATGCATGCAGGGGATGAGATGAAAAGCTGTAAGCCTTCTCCCTGAAAGCTGGCTGCCTTGGATCAAAGTCTAGCGCAAGCTGGACTCCAAGGTATTGGTCCAGTGTGGGAAGATTGGTAAAGCACTGCGTACCTTGTTCCAAGGTTCGTAGGTTCGAGTCTCCTTCAGCCAGAGATCAGTGTTTATATATATATATACATATATATATATATATATATATATATATATATATATATATATATATATATATATATGCAACAAGATCACAGTAAACAGGTGATTTCAAAATATGCAAAACAACCACTCTGAAAGAATAGAAAAATTCCAAGCGCTTTCGTGACTACTCACATTATCAAGGAACTATGAAAGTGAAGCATCCAAGGAAGCTATATAAGGGGTCGGCCAGCACCTCACTATCAGATCCCACAACGGTTAAACACGTGACGCGCGGCGAGCCAACTTGGACAGGTCCTTTGCAAAACTCACCCCCAAGCTATTTATTTGTCCAGTGTATTATTAAATTCTACCCAAATTCTATTAATTATAAATGGATCTAATTTATATAAACCAAAGGAAATATTCATATTATTGTCAAAACTGCTTTTTATGAAACAAGATTCAATTATATTCCTGTCGACCATGGACTTGCTTGATACTACTTTCTCAACTTTTTGAAAATCAATTGGATGGTTAAAATCTCTTACATGAATAAATAGAGCATTGGAATCTTGTCCAGTTCTAATGCTATATTTATGTTGTTTTAATCTTAGTTCGAGATTTTTACCAGTTTGACCGTAATAAACTTTATCGCAAATTTTACAAGGAATCTTATAGACACATCCATCAGCATTTTGGGGGGAATTCTTAATCAAAAGTTTTTTTACTGTATCAAAATTTTTGAATACAACTTTAATATTAAAAGTCTTAAGAAGAGAAGGCATATCAACCAAGTTTTCATGGTAAGGGAGAACCAACATATTTTTAGTTGAATAAGGCTGGTTGCCCTTTTTTGGATTATAAAAAGTGTTCCTAGCAACTTTAAAAGATTAATCAATTACATTTCTTGGGTATTTTAAATCATTACCTATTTCATAAATTTTGGATATTTCTTCATCTATGAACTCAGGACTACAAATTCGTAAAGCTCTCAAAAACATTGATGAGAAAACAGACAGTTTGACTCTATCTTGATGCGAGGAATAATAGTGGACATAGGAACAGTTATTTGTAGGTTTTCTGTAAATTTTAAATTTGAATTCATTATTACCCTTAATAATTAAAACATCTAGAAAAGGCAATGAGTTATTTTCTTCAAACTCAACAGTAAAGTTTATAGAATGGGCTAAGCTATTTAATTTTCCAAGAAAATGGTGTATATCTACATTTTTGGGCATAAGACACAAAATATCATCAACATATCTGAACCATTTAGCTCTATTGGGGAGGATTGTGTTAAGCAACCTTGTTTCAAAAAATTCCATGTATAGGTTACTAAGAACAGGTGAAAGAGGATTTCCCATTGCCATACCAAACTTTTGAGTGTAAAACTTATCATTAAATACAAATTTTGCATCAACAATGCAAAGTTTAATAAGTTTAATGATAGTAGGAACTGGCAATGGTAAATCATAGTTAACGAGTTCTTCAGATAAGAAACTTAATAAATCATCAACAGGAACTTTCGTAAACAAGGAAGTAACATCAAAACTAACCATGTTAAAATCATTTAAGTCAGTCAAGGAGTTTAATTTATCAACCAAGTCTATGTTGTTTTTAACATTAAAGTTAGAAATTTTGCCAACAATAGGGCTCAAAATATCGACAAGCCATTTGGATAATTTATATGAAACTGACCCTATGGAGCTAATAATTGGTCTGACTGGATTCCCTGGTTTGTGTGTTTTTATTAGTCCATACATGTAAGGTAAAGATGGATTAATGGAAGTAAATTGTTTGACTAATTCATCTTTGCCTTTCAGTAGAAGTTTTATTGTTTTATTGAAATTGCTGTTAACGGTTTCTAGGGGATTTTTCCTAAGTTTAGAATAGGTTTCAGTATCATCTAAGAGATTATTCATTTTTTCTTGGTAATCATTTTCTTTCATAATTACTATTGCATTTATTTTGTCTGCTTTAGTAAGGCGCAAATTTTTATTGTTATTAAGTGTATCATATTGTATCATATTGTGTATCATATTGTATCATATCATAGTGTATCATATTGTTATTAAGTGTTATGATACACTTAATAACACAATCCTCCCTAATAGAGCTAAATGGTTCAGATATGTTGATGATATTTTGTGTCTTATGCCCAAAAATGTAGATATACACCATTTTCTTGGAAAATTAAATAGCTTAGCCCATTCTATAAACTTTACTGTTGAGTTTGAAGAAAATAACTCATTGCCTTTTCAAGATGTTTTAATTATTAAGGGTAATAATAAATTCAAATTTAAAATTTACAGAAAACCTACAAATAACTGTTCCTATGTCCACTATTATTCCTCGCATCAAGATAGAGTCAAACTGTCTGTTTTCTCATCAATGTTTTTGAGAGCTTTACGAATTTGTAGTCCTGAGTTCATAGATGAGGAAATATCCAAAATTTATGAAATAGGTAATGATTTAAAATACCCAAGAAATGTAATTGATAAATCTTTTAAAGTTGCTAGGAACACTTTTTATAATCCAAAAAAGGGCAACCAGCCTTATTCAACTAAAAATATGTTGGTTCTCCCTTACCATGAAAACTTGGTTGATATGCCTTCAGTGGTGACGTGTACTTAGCTCTGTGAAGACCTGTTTGTGTGCTCTTGTGAATCTGTACAAGGATGCCTTCTCTTGAGCAACTTTACCAGCAGCTGAGAGAGGAGCTCAGAGTTGCTAAGATGGAGATACGGCGATTAACGGAGGAGAACAAGAGGATTCGTAGTAATCCTTCTGTTGTGAGTCCCCAGGTTAAGAGGGGAGCTTGGTCAGTGGCCGGGCAACATGGAACCAAGCTGAAGATCAAGAAAACGGTTGGAGAGACGGAAACAACGAGAAACCAGAAGACTACAGTGGAAACTTCCAACTCATTCTCGGTGCTACCTGACGAATGTGAGTGTTCTGCTGGGAATGCCACAACGAGCACCAAAGAAGCATTGGCAGACGTGAGTAAGACATCCCTAGAAACCCCAACGAAGACCATCGAGAACGTCTTGACGAATTCTACAAGTGGTGTAATGCTACCTGGCGAATGTGAGTCGACTACTCGGAGCATCACGACGGACGACGCCAAGGAAGGTAAAAACATTGTTGTTGTTGGGGATAGCCAGATTAGGTACATGGATAGGGCATTCTGTTTGAAGGATAGGAGTAGGAGGCAGAGAGTGTGTTTTCCTGGGGCTGGGATGAAGGATATTGTTAGCCGTCTGGATGACATCATGAGAGGTAATGGAAGCAATCCTATTATCTGTCTCAGTGCTGGAGGCAACGATGTTGGCAGACGTAGGAGTGAGGACCTGATTAGCAGGTATAGGTCAGCAATAGAGATAATTAGGAGGAAGGGTGGGAAACCTGTCATATGTGGCATTTTGCCAAGGAGAGGAGTTGGAAATGAATGGTTGTCCAGAGCAATTGGTGTCAATTGCTGGCTGGACAAGTACTGTAAGGAAAATGCAGTAACATTCATTGACAACTGGGACCTCTTCTATGGCAGAAATGACATGTATGCCAGGGATGGGGTTCACTTATCTAGGTGTGGGGTGGGAGCACTGGCCAACGCAGTGGAGGGAGCTGTTAGGTCTTTAAACTAGGAATAGTTAGTGGTATGGGTTTTGGCGGGAAAACTGTGAAGTCGCAGGGTAGTAACATGAGTACTAGGAGAACTAGTAATAGGCAAAATGAGGTGGATATTGGAAAGCCAGTGGCACTAATTGACAAGACAGTAATAAGTTTAGTGGAATAACAGAAAGGAGCAGGAATGATAAAGAGAAAGGAGGGTCCTTAAGTATATATTACACAAATAGTCGCAGTGCTAGGAATAAGATGGACGAGTTGAGACTAGTTGCTAGTGCAGGTAACATAGATGTATTTGCCATTACTGAGACGTGGTTTAATTCAAAAAGTCGGGACATGCCTGCAGAATGTCACATTCAGGGTTTTAAATTGTTCCAAGTAGATAGAAGTATCGGGAAGGGGGGGTGGGGTGGCATTGTATGTCCGAGATCGCTTGAACTGTTGCATAAAAACGGGTATTAAGTCTGAAGTAACACATACAGAGTCTGTTTGGATAGAATTTTCAGAGGGGCATGAAAAATTAATTTTAGGTGTGATATATCGTCCCCCAAATTTAGATAGGGACCAAGGGAGACTACTATGGGAGGAAATTGTTAGGGCCACAAGGCACGATAATGTAGTAATTCTAGGAGACTTTAACTTTAGTCATATTGATTGGAATTTCTTGACTGGGAATTTAGAATCATACGATTTCTTAGAAGTAGTTCAGGATTGTTTTTTGAAGCAGTTTGTGACAGAACCTACAAGGGGAAATAACCTGCTTGACTTAGTTCTGGCAAACAATGAATCCCTTGTTAATAATTTAGAAGTTTCAGAGGAACTGGGTGCTAGCGACCACAAATCAATTACATTTAGAATTGAATGGAAGTATGATAGTAGGGATAACTCAGTAACAGTCCCAGATTTTCGCTTAGCAGATTACGATGGGCTTAGAGAACACTTATCATCTGTTGACTGGGGTAACGAAGAGAGCTATCAATATGACAGTTTTCTGAACACAATACATGCTGCTCAAAGAACGTTTATCCCTTATAAGGAAATTAGATCAAATAGAAATGACCCAAAATGGATGAATAATAGGCTGAAATATCTACTAGGGCATAAGAAAGGAATTTATAGGCGTATCAAAAGAGGCGAGGGTCACCTTATGAATCAGTATATTGACATTAAGAGGGACATTAAAAAGGGGATAAGAAAAGCTAAAAGGGACTATGAAATTAAAGTTGCTAGGGATTCTAAAACTAACCCAAAAAGTTTTTTCCAAGTCTATAGAACAAAAGTCAGAGATAAGATAGGTCCCCTTAAAAATAACTATGGGCATCTTACTGACAAAGAGAATGAAATGTGCTCGATTTTAAATAATTATTTTCTCTCGGTTTTTACACAGGAAGACACTAATAATATTCCGGTAATTAATTTTTATAGTGGGCCAGAAGAAGATAAATTATGTAACATCACAGTCACTAGTGAAATGGTTGTGAAGCAGATAGACCGACTGAAGCAAAATAAGTCACCGGGTCCTGATGAGGTTTTTTTCAAGGGTTCTAAAGGAATGCAAAATGGAAGTCTGTGAACCATTAACTAATATTTTTAATTTATCTCTTCAAACAGGTATAGTGTCTGATATGTGGAAGCTGGCTAATGTAATTCCTATTTTTAAAACAGGGGACAAGTCGTTACCGTCAAATTACCGCCCAATAAGCCTGACCTCAATTGTAGGCAAATTACTAGAGTCAATTATAGCTGAGATTATAAGAAGCCATCTCGATAAGCATAGCTTGATTAATGATACTCAGCATGGATTCACAAGAGGCCGGTCTTGTCTAACTAATTTATTAACTTTCTTCAGTAAAGCTTTTGAGGCTGTTGACCACGATAAAGAATTTGATATTGTTTACTTAGATTTTAGTAAGGCATTTGATAGAGTTCCGCACCAGAGACTGTTGAAGAAAGTAGCAGCTCATGGCATTGGGGGAAGGGTGCTCTCGTGGATCGAATCATGGCTCACAGACAGGAAGCAGAGAGTGTCCATAAATGGGGTTAAATCCGAGTGGGGATCAGTAACAAGTGGCGTTCCACAGGGATCAGTCTTGGGCCCGTTGTTGTTTATAATATATATCAATGATCTTGATGAAGGAATTACTAGTGATATGAGCAAATTCGCCGATGACACGAAGATAGGTAGGATAATTGATTCAAACGTAGATGTTAGGGAACTTCAGGAGGATTTAGACAAACTCTACTCTTGGTCAGAAAAGTGGCAGATGCAGTTCAATGTAGATAAATGCAAGGTTCTGAAGCTCGGGAGTGTCCATAACCCTAGCACTTAAAAGTTAAATAATGTAGAACTTAGCCATACAGATTGTGAAAAGGACTTGGGGGTTATGGTAAGCAGCAACCTTAAACCAAGACAGCAATGCCTAAGCGTACGTAATAAGGCAAATAGATTACTGGGATTTATATCAAGAAGTGTAAGCAACAGAAGTCCAGAGGTCATACTGCAGCTTTATACATCATTAGTAAGGCCTCACCTAGATTATGCAGCTCAGTTCTGGTCTCCATACTACAGAATGGACATAAATTCCTTAGAAAACATTCAGCGTAGGATGACTAAATTAATACATAGCATTAGAAATCTTCCTTATGAAGAAAGATTGAAGACTCTCAAGTTACATTCACTTGTTAGACGAAGAATGAGGGGAGACCTGATCGAGGTGTATAAGTGGAAGATAGGTATTAATAAAGGGGATATTAACAAGGTCTTGAGGATATCTCTCCAAGAGAGAACCCGCAGTAATGGATTTAAGTTGGATAAGTTTAGATTCAGAAAGGACATAGGAAAGTATTGGTTTGGAAATAGGGTAGTTGATGAGTGGAACAGTCTACCTAGTTGGGTTATTGAGGCTAGGACTTTGGGTAGTTTCAAATTTAGGTTGGATAAGTACATGAGTGGGAGGGGTTGGATTTGAGTGGGACTTGCACATCAGAGCTTATTTCTTGGGTAGCATTGAAAATTGGGTTGGTCAAATGTTTGTTAGTGGGATGAATTGTAAAGGACCTGCCTAGTATGGGCCAACAGGCCTGCTGCAGTGTTCCTCCTTTCTTATGTTCTTATGTTCTTATGTTCTTAAGACTTTTAATATTAAAGTTGTATTCAAAAATCTTGATACAGTAAAAAAACTTTTGATTAAGAATTCCCCCCAAAATGCTGATGGATGTGTCTATAAGATTCCTTGTAAAATTTGCGATAAAGTTTATTACGGTCAAACTGGTAAAAATCTCGAACTAAGATTAAAACAACATAAATATAGCATTAGAACTGGACAAGATTCCAATGCTCTATTTATTCATGTAAGAGATTTTAACCATCCAATTGATTTTCAAAAAGTTGAGAAAGTAGTATCAAGCAAGTCCATGGTCGACAGGAATATAATTGAATCTTGTTTCATAAAAAGCAGTTTTGACAATAATATGAATATTTCCTTTGGTTTATATAAATTAGATCCATTTATAATTAATAGAATTTGGGTAGAATTTAATAATACACTGGACAAATAAATAGCTTGGGGGTGAGTTTTGCAAAGGACCTGTCCAAGTTGGCTCGCCGCGCGTCACGTGTTTAACCGTTGTGGGATCTGATAGTGAGGTGCTGGCCGACCCCTTATATAGCTTCCTTGGATGCTTCACTTTCATAGTTCCTTGATAATGTGAGTAGTCACGAAAGCGCTTGGAATTTTTCTATTCTTTCAGAGTGGTTGTTTTGCATATTTTGAAATCACCTGTTTACTGTGATCTTGTTGCATATATATATATATATATATATATATATATATATATATATATATATATATATATATATATATATATATATATATAAACACTGATCTCTGGCTGAAGGAGACTCGAACCTACGAACCTTGGAACAAGGTACGCAGTGCTTTACCAATCTTCCCACACTGGACCAATACCTTGGAGTCCAGCTTGCGCTAGACTTTGATCCAAGGCAGCCAGCTTTCAGGGAGAAGGGTTACAGCTTTTCATCTCACCCCTTGCATGCATCAGCCTTACTAGAGATATTAACAATGTATTGTTAATATCGAGTCTCCTTCAGCCAGAGATCCGTGTTTGTGAATATTTCTCCTGCTCTTGCGAATTCCTTGCATATATATAAATATAAATATATATATATATATATATATATATATATATATATATATATATATATATATATATATATATATATATATATATATATATATATATATATATATATATATATATATATATATCTAGGCAGAACTTGCGATCTTGGCTTAAATAGCAACGCTCATCTTGCCATATAGGACAAGTGAAAATTTGTGTATACAATAATTTCGCCAAAATCATTCTGAACCTAACGAAAAAAAACATATTTAACTGTGTTTGTTTAGTATTAAATTACTGCAAACAAATCTAAAATATATTTAGTTGGGTTAGGCTAAAATAAATTGCACTTGTTACAATAAGGTTAGGTAAGTTTTCTAAGTTCCTTTTGGTGCAAAATTATAATTTTTAAATCAACATTAATGAAAAAAATATATCTTTAAACGTATAAGAGAAAATCTTAGAAAGGACTTAATTTTAAATGAGCTCTTGCTAATTGATCAGTTTTACATATTCGGCACGACATATATATATATATATATATATATATATATATATATATATATATATATATATATATATATATATATATATATATATAATGTATATATATATATATATATATATATATATATATATATATATATATATATATATATATATATATATATATATATATATATATATATATATGTCGTGCCGAATAGGCAGAACTTGCGATCTTGGCTTAAATAGCAACGCTCATCTTGCCTTATAGGACAAGTGAAAATTTGTGTTTGCAATAATTTCGCCAAAATTATTCTGAATCTAACGAAAAAAATATATTTCGTTGTGTTTGTTTAGTATTAAATTATTGTAAACATATTTAAAATATATTTTGTTGGGTTAGGTTAAAATAAATTGTTCTTGTTATAATAAGGTTAGGTAAGTTCTCTAAGATTCTTTTGGTGCAAAATTAAAATTTTTACATTAACATTAATGAAAAAAATATATCTTTAAACGTATAATAGAAAATTTTAGAAAGGACTTAATTTCAAATGAGTTCTTGCTAATTGACCAGTTTTACATATTCGGCACGACATATATATATATATATATATATATATATATATATATATATATATATATATATATATATATATATATATATATATATATATATATATATATATATATAACACTGATCACTGGCTGAAGGAGACTCGAACCTACGAACCTTGGAGCAAGGTACGCAGTGCTATACCAAGCTACCCACACTGGACAATACCTTGGCGTGCAGCTTGTGCTACACATTGTTCCAAGGCAGCCAGCTTTCAGGGAGAAGGCATACAGCTTTTCATCTCATCCCCTGCATGCATCAGCCTTACTAGAGATTTTAACAATGCAATGAATTCGCAAGAGCAGGCGAAATATACACAAACACTGATCTCTGGCTGAAGGAGACTCCAACCTACGAACCTTGGAGCAAGGTACGCAGTGCTTTACCAATCTACCCACACTGGACAACACCTTGGCGTGCAGCTTACGCTACACGTTGATCCAATGCAGTAAGCTTTCAGGGAGAAGGCTTACAGCCTTCTCCCTGAAAGGTGGCTGAACCTGCGTGCCTTGCTCCAAGGTTCGTAGGTTCGAGTTTCCTTCAGCCAGAGATCAGCGTTTGTGTATATTTCGCCTGCTCTTGCTAATTCCTTGCATTGTTAAAATCTCTAGTAAGGCTGATGCATGCATGGGATGAGATGAAAGACTGTAAGCCTTCTCAATGAAAGCTGGCTGCCTTGGATCAACGTGTCGCGCAAGCTGCACACCAAGGTATTGTCCAGTAGGGGTAGATTGGTATAGCACTGCGTACCTTGCTCCAAGGTTCGTAGGTTCGAGTCTCCTTCAGCTAGAGATCAGTGTTTGTGTATATTCCGCCTGCTCTTGCGAATTCCTTGCATTTATATATATATATGCAATAAGATCACAGTAAACAGGTGATTTCAAAATATGCAAAACAACCACTCTGAAAGAATAGAGAAATTCCAAGCGCTTTCGTGAATACTCACATTATCAAGGAACTGATAATGTGAGTAGTCACGAAAGCGCTTGGAATTTCTCTATTCTTTCAGAGTGGTTGTTTTGCATATATATATATATATATATATATATATATATATATATATATATCCTAGGTAGTAGGTTGGTAAACAGCAACCACCCAGGGAGGTACTACCATCCTGGCAAGTGAGTGTAAAACGAGAGCCTGTAATTGTTTTACATGATGGTAGGATTGCTGGTGTCCATTTTTCTGTCTCATAACCATGCAAGGTTTCAGGCTACTTCTACTTACACTTAGGTCACACTACACATACATGTACAAGCATATATATACACACACACCCCTCTGGGTTTTCTTCTATTTTCTTTCTAGTTCTTATTCTTGTTTATTTCCTCTTATCTCCATGGGGAAGTGGAACAGAATTCTTCCTCCGTAAGCAATGCGTGTTGTAAGAGGCAACTAAAATGCCGGGAGCAATGGGCTAGTAACCCTTCTCCTGTATATATTACTAAATTTAAAATGAGAAACTTCTGTTTTTCTTTTTGGGCCACCCTGCCTTGGTGGGATAAGGCTGGTGCGTTGAAAGGAATATATATATATATATATATATATATATATATATATATATATATATATATATATATATACATATATATATATATATATATATATATATATATATATATATATATATATATATATATATTTATTTATTTATTTATTTATTTATTTTTATTATCACACTGGCCGATTCCCACCAAGGCAGGGTGGCCAGAAAAAGAGAAACTTTCACCATCATTCACTCCATCACTGTCTTGCCAGAAGGGTGCTTTACACTACAGTTTTTAAACTGCAACATTAACACCCCTCCTTCAGAGTGCAGGCACTGTACTTCCCATCTCCAGGACTCAAGTCCGGCCTGCCGGTTTCCCTGAACCCCTTCATAAATGTTACTTTGCTCACACTCCAACAGCACGTCAAGTATTAAAAACCATTTGTCTCCATTCACTCCTATCAAACACGCTCACGCATGCCTGCTGGAAGTCCAAGCCCCTCGCACACAAAACCTCCTTTACCCCCTCCCTCCAACCTTTCCTAGGCCGACCCCTACCCCGCCTTCCTTCCACTACAGACTGATACACTCTTGAAGTTATTCTGTTTCACTCCATTCTCTCCACATGTCCTAACCTCCTCAATATATATATATATATATATATATATATATATATATATATATATATATATATATATATATATATATATATATATATATATTTATATATAATCTCACTGAGTCCACCACACGTGTTAAGCTTGGCTACTCAAATCTCGTATTTTACATGAATCCAAGGTGACCAGTGGTAACCATCGTGAAAATTTAACTTTTAAACCACTTATCCTAGAAAAATGTATAATACATCATTTTGTGGTTTTGGAATCTATTTGTGAATTTATTTTTTCAATTCATGGTTAAAATTCTCTGCTGCAAGTCAGTTCGTGGCCCAATTTAACTTCTTGGTGGAAATGAATGTACAATTCTGATAAATTGTTATTTATCTAATTTATCCAAATATATTGATGCAAATACGATATTTTACATAATTTTTATGAGTAAAACAGTGAAACAAACTACCATACATTATACTCTTGTGTTCCTCCGCATCCCCCTCTTCCATTCTCTCCTCGTTCTGTCTTCTGGCTTCCCCTGTCTCTTACTCTCCCAGTTGCGATTTAACATTTTTTTCAAGATGGACCAAAACGTTCCTCTCCTAACTGCAGTTATTTGGTGAATCTTTCCAACCAAAGTACTGTGACATTTATTATTTACTGAAAATTAATCTCGTCAGTCAGCTTGAGTGCAACTTGGTTACTCTCAGCAATGACAGGAAACGCAACACAAGCTCGGATTTTCCATCCCAGGTAAATGATATTATCAGACTCATCGAGCTGGGCTTGCTGGTCTCCTGCTTCTCACAGCATGACCTGCAGATGGGTCGGCAACACGTGTGAAACGGATTGTTGTATGTTGGAGGGAGTCCCATGGTTTTGTAATTTTTCTTCTTCTTTGTAATTTTTTTCTTCTTGGCTGATTCCATGAATATCTGCGACTGACTGTGCAAAGTGATGAAGAGTTTTGCCATCTCCATGAGATCTGTTTTTGTGACTCTCACCTCTCCTAGTACATCAGAAAAAACTAGAATTCTCAACAAGCAAGGTAATGAGTGCACTGATCGTGTCTTTGATACTATAAGGATATGAGGTCGTGTCATACCTATTGAGGGCATGCATGCCAAGTAGCTTCATACACTTTGGCCAAAGGACAGCATAGGCGGCAATGATATCCATCACTGTCTCATTCCACCATTCCATCTGCACCACGCATTCTAGCTTCTCCATACAGTCAATAGGCCAGTAGGAAAAACACATCTATGTCATCGCTAAATTCACAGATTACGTCCTTGCTGGAACTGACAGCTTCAGGGACATAGGAAATGATAGTGGTGTCTGCCTATGACCGAAGGCGCCATCATCCATAGTCTCCATTGTCACATTGTCACCTAGACTGAAAATTGACAACACGCTTGCAAGCCTCCATTTGTTGATTTGAACATGCAGAGTCTTTCCGAAGAGAAACATGCTCATTCATGAACGATGGAGGCACTGTACACAGCTCACAGATGAACAAAGGCCCAGGATCCATCTGTTGTTGATAGCCAATCACCAAGAGTCTTAGATAAATGTTTCTAAGACTGATTGATTGCCCTTACCATGTTACTTAACGTCCATCATCTAAATACGACTACTGATAGGGTAATAGGATAATAGCTGTGTTTTTGCGCAGTCTTTTGTGGTGAATCAGCGGAGTAGGCGCAGTCTATGCTGGCTGCCACATGCATAACGTCAGTCCATTCAGAAATAAGTTCAGCGGAGAGAATCATGCCCTTTAAAGCTCCTTTGCCAATCTTGACGGTAGTCCGCTCGCCAAACTGGTCACTAGAGACGGCATTCCACAATATTCCTGATGGTGCTAACAAAGCTGCCAGCCACAAATTACTCCTCGACCTCAACAGAAAACTGTATATATCTCCAGCAGATACTGGGAGATAAGTTTTGATGGCCAAGTACATATTATTTTATTTGTACACATCTCATCAACAAGCAGTTTCATAATTTTATTATGAATCATTGAGGTCTGGATAGCATTCACAGGCATTTCCTGTAGTTATCATAGCAGTGAAGATGATGTGACTCACCTGCAGCTAAATCCTGCACACCTTCACGACACACATCAATTTCCCTACCCCACACTCAATTATTATCTTAGCAGCTGAAGCACTAATGACATCCACTCTTTCACATCGTCCTATTCTGTTCCACATAATAGGATGTCTGCGTTTTACAGGTTTACAAGCTTTAGCATAAGGCAATTGCTTTTTGTACTCCAACCCTTTTGCATGTGACATTATTTTGGTAGTTGGTGGTTCATCACTATCATTCGAACCATCCTCGCCTTTCTTTTTTTTTTGACATTGTTCTTCGAGATGAATGAACAACAGTTTATGTGAAGTTCCAAAGATGCTTGTTCCCCATGTAACGTAGTTATCACGTTACGTAAAAATAAATGCTAGCGCCTAGGGGTTAAATCCTGTCTAGGGGCATTTAAAATATTAAAGTACACTACACCAACCTAAGACAAAGCTTGTTCCTTCACAAAAGAAGCACTGCTTAAATGGTCAATACTTGTATTAAGAAGAAGGGCACAAAAACTAAATGCACAAAAATATAACTATATTAATAGTAAACTTACCTATACAACATACAACCTACTCTCTACACATAACACAATAACTCACTAGCACAGCAGTAGGAGTTAACACATATATAAACAGTGGGGCTCTGCAATCCCCCTATCTGCCGGCGTCTTAGCTTTCAGACAAAACTTTATTAACTGTATTATCCACTACACAGGCCACTGCACACACTAGGGCTTCATAGGAAATATCGGGAGAGTAAATACAAAAATTACATCCTATGACATAAACTTACAAAAAATCATCTTCTTCCCTCCCTACACAAACAATAAACCATGACGTCTTATGACGTCTTGCTCCAGCCGCCGCTCTTCTAGTGCTGCGACATACACACCTCTCCTGCTCCTATCCTGTCCTGGTTACTCTTCAGGAATAACAAGCATCCGATTTCAGAACAAAACCCATAAACTTACATTATATATTGAGTGTTTTAATATACATATTTTCTACAATACCCAGCGTAATAGTAGAAAAGGAAGTAAACAAACCATACCAAGGGCGGGGATAGAACCCGCGTCAGAGTTTTGAGTTTGGAGTTTGGAGTTTTTTACAGACGAATCTCGTCTGTAAAAACTTGCATTTGTGGTCACAGTGATGCCTATGCTAACCTTCCTATGGTGTAGAAATATACCTAGTTGGACGAATCTTATTGTGGCTAGCTGGTCCAGTGGCTAACGCGACGGTCTGGAGTTTTGAGACTCTCTGGTCGCGTGTTCCTTCCCCGCCCGTGGTATGGTTTGTTTGCAATCGTGTCATTACGATTTCGTGAGTCAGAAAAGGAAGTGGACTGAAGACTTCCCTTCCTGGATTTATTGATCTTCCAAGTTGACAGAAATTTCAAGCACACACGGTATAGGAAGGCAACTATGGTTCGTTCATATAAACACTTATTCCAAACATGAGATGAAAAGCTGTAAGCCTTCTCCCTGAAAGCTGGCTGCCTTGGATCAAACGTGTAGCTCATGCTACACGCCAAGGTATTGGTCCAGTGTGGGTAGATTGGTAAAGCACTGCGTACCTTGTCCTAAGGTTCGTAGGTTCGAGTCTCCTTCAGCCAGAGATCAGTGTTTGTGTATATTTCGCATGCTCTCGCGAATTCCTTGCATTGTTCAAATCTCTAGTAAGGCTGATGCATGCAGGGGATGAGATGAAAAGCTGTAAGCCTTCTCCCTGAAAGCTGGCTGCCTTGGATCAAACGTGTAGCTCATGCTACACGCCAAGGTATTGGTCCAGTGTGGGTAGATTGGTAAAGCACTGCGTACCTTGTCCTAAGGTTCGTAGGTTCGAGTCTCCTTCAGCCAGAGATCAGTGTTTGTGTATATTTCGCATGCTCTCGCGAATTCCTTGCATTGTTCAAATCTCTAGTAAGGCTGATGCATGCAGGGGATGAGATGAAAAGCTGTAAGCCTTCTCCCTGAAAGCTGGCTGCCTTGGATCAAACGTGTAGCTCATGCTACACGCCAAGGTATTGGTCCAGTGTGGGTAGATTGGTAAAGCACTGCGTACCTTGTCCTAAGGTTCGTAGGTTCGAGTCTCCTTCAGCCAGAGATCAGTGTTTATATATATATATATATATATATATATATATATATATATATATATATATATATATATATATATATATATATAAGGAACCAGGTTACCAACAGTGATAAGTAGATTGGCAGCCTTTACGAGTAGGAAGAAATTTCCAGTTAAGGAGGAACACCAAGGTGAGGAAGGTAAAAAGAGCAGATTTGAAGGAAGGGAAACACCTCTCTGTTCTCCAGGACGAATGTACTTCAATGATCAGTGAGGATAAAGGCACTATTAACTCCTCTGCTAATAAAGGTAGGAATATCCATGAGGTCGATGACTTACTAGTTAAATATATTGAGCTTGCCCTCTGTAACAGGAATAATAATAATAATAATAATAATAATAATAATAATAATAATCTTTATTTCTACAAGCACATCATAAATCAACTTTTACAAATCTAACTGACATATTTGACATACTGTAAAGGAAGCCTCTTGTTATGCAGAACATGTCAGGCAAATTAGGCAAAATTTGTCCCCAGGATGTGACCCACATCAGTCGACTCACACCCAGGTACCTATTTACTGCTGGGTGAACAAGGACGGCAGGTGGGAATCACGCACAAATGTTTCCTCCCGTACAGAGAATCGAACAACGGACCTCAGTGTGTGAGCTCATTGAGCTACCAGCCAACAGAGGGGTGTTTTTCCAGAAGCTGGTTTTGGTAACAGTCAACAGGCTGGGTAATATCATGTCAGGTAATGGGAACAAGCCCATTATCTGCCTCAGTGCTGTGGGGAAACGATATTGGGAAGGGCTGGAGACAAGAGCTACTAGTTAAGTACAGGACAACCATTGATCTAATTAGGTCTAATGGAGAGGTCCCGGTCATATCTAGCATTTTGCCTAGAAGTGGGTAATGAATGACTGTCTAAGGCAATTGGTGTAAATTGCTAGCTAGACAGTTAGTGTAAAGAATTTTCCCGCACACAAACTGAGGTCTTTCAGAAGCGATTGCAACCAATCATACGTGGGTGAAACATCCAGAGACGTCCCAATACGCTAGCATAATAGCTCTGAGTAACGCCTGTCAGTATTGTATACCACTGATATCGTAGTGTCTACAATACCAGTGGTATACAATACTGATATTGTATTGTATACCATTGATGTATAATGCCTTTGTTTTACACTGGAATTCCCACTGCCATTTAATTAAATGCAGAGACTCAAGACTCATCGGGATTATTACTCATCTGTATATCTAACAACTTCAACCAGGAAAATTCTTCATTGTTATCCTGTACATCCACAGACCTGCTGGTCCGTGCCAGGCGGGTCCAACTCAAATCCATCCTCTTCTGATCCATCAACTTCAACATTCCTCACCTGAACCCTCGCGTCACTATCCTCCTAGAGTAATTTATTCAGGTAAACCTGTTTGTGACGTGATAAAGCCCACGGTGTGGGCGGAACATTGTCAGTAATGTATTGTATTATACTGCATTTGTGTCTACTTTTCCACTGTCTACTATACTAATGGAAGAAGCATAAGAAATCAGATGAATTAGCTAAGATTAATTGCATGTGTAGGAAGCACAGATATTATTGTTATAACATTGAGTGGTTTAACCTGTAAGAAAGAAAAATGCCTTCTGAATGCCACATAGAAGATTATAAATATTTTTTTACATCGATAGGATCAAGTGGGAAGGTTGTTAGTGGCGTTGTATGTCGGAGATAATTTAAACTGTTGCATTAGACTATATATGAACGTGGAAGCTATGGACACTGAATATTTGGTTACAGTTTATCGAGGGACGTGAAAAACTAATCTTGGGTGTGATTACAGGCCCCAAATTTGGATAGGGAACCCGGTAAACTTCTATGGAGAGAAATTACAAAGGCATCTAGAAACAAAAAAGTTGCGTTAGTGACAGATTTTAAATTTAGCCAAAATGATTATAGCAATTTGGCAAGAATTTTTTAGCAATTTTCTAGATACGATCAATATTTCATGGATTTTTTTTTTATATTTTAGTGAGAGCATGTCTTATGCAGACATAATACATATATATAGTACAAAACTGTTGAGAACAATAAATACATACATAAATTATCACACACGCACACGTTGTTGGACACAGGAGAAGAAACCCGTCACAGACAAACGAAAAATAAAGACCATTGAGCATACTATACACACTCGAGCAACCTATCAGTACATATAAGAAAAACACTTAAAATTATCACGTCTCACGTCTACGTAGGTGTGACGTACAGCTGACAAAAAACAAACTCATGGAGGTGTAAATACAGAATTACCTTAAATAATTACCTTAATTAAATAATTACCTTAATAACTACCAAGTCAATGTTCCTGAGTTGTGCTTCGCCTATCTCATGGGAATCAGGGTTATCTGGGTAGAGTGTACTGGTGTGACCTGACTGGTCATTATCCTGTGGGTTAAGTAGACTGTGATGGTTGTCAGTATGACATTGTTCAAAACATAGTTCAAGCTGCCTGTTGCGACCTCTGAATGTGTCACAATGTATATAATGTATATTACCTTTTCATATAATTTTATATTGCTTATATTTGCAATAATAGCTAAATCGTAAATATATTGCTTTGTATTATTATTTGACTTAGTTACTTTTATTAGGCAGGATATAACATTTATATAATATTATTCAGTGCTCATAGGTCAAGTCTTGATTTTCTAACTACTGTAATTATCGCTCGTTGCTAGTTTCCCTGCCGGCTTCTCGGTGTTGCTGGGCAGCAACTGTCCACGGAGCAATCACGTGATCGAGGTGGGGTGTTCGCACCTCGCCTGGAGTAGTCAGTCTGGGCTGGACTCTCTTGGTGGTTGGACTTATTCCTGACAAGATGTGCCTAACTCTCCCTTATTGGCCCTTGTTGGAAGATCGTCTCTGTCGCTTTCTTGTTGTTGGTTCTGTAGAACTCTGTTCACAGAACATAGAACTTAGTGATTTTCGACGTTATACTGAGGTTGTGTGTCATATAGACACTCCGAGCAACTCAGGTCCTGAGCTGTAGCTTCTGACCTAACTTGTACTGGTATCTGTGTACTGTCACAGTCGGGGATTTTCTTATGCTCAACTTAGATTCAGTAGTATGGGAGTTTTGTGACTTTTGTGGAGGATCTGCAGATGGTCCTAACTTAGTGTCATTATATTATCTCCTTGTTCCTGACTCTGTGTCACTTTTGTTTGTTATATTGTTGTTCGGCTTATCAGTCGTTTTATTGTTCAAGCAAGCTGTTCTGATTGCCAGGTTGGTCAAGAAGTTAGTTGATGTGAGGACTTTGTCAGTCACTGGTTTGTCTAGTCGAGTCGTGAGACATAGCGAACTACTTAGAGCACTTATACACATACACACAAACTTACTTGTACATATTAGTAATATCTTATTAAATGTTAATGTACCAGACGGTACTTAAGACGCATAAATGTGATATGTGCCTTCAGCACAATGCTACTGTACACGAGAGAAGTGTAGGAACTTGTATCCTATATTATATTCAATTGATTAATTTAATTTACTTTGATCTTATACCTCTAGACTGTTATTAATAAATTTATTAAATTTTAATTTCTCTAGTTAGTAGCCTACCAGTTGAAATCCTGAAGCAAAAATAATTCTTATTGAATTCTAATGGATAATTGGACCAGGATACTGACTACTTGTTACGAAAATCCAGTAACAGGCTGGATGCTAGAAGGGCAGTTCTTTCTAGTATTCACTGGAGATCTCGCGTTTTTTGTAACACTACCCAGGCAGTTTATGTTCCTAATAAAGAAATTGAAACATAAATGAGCCTAATGGATAAACAATAGTTTAAAACATTCAGTAGTCATAATATCAGTGGTATGTAATACAATCAATTTGAAGTATTAGACACAAGTGCAACAACTGGAGAATCTTTGTTATGAAGACGTTTCGTCAACCAGTGACTATCGATACAATACAGGGACAAAATCAGAACCATAGTGTTGATGAATGTGTTTGATCAAGGACACCTGCTCCTAGGCTGAGGAAATGATTACTTCATCTTCAACTTCTTCAGTCTTCTGTTGCTGTTACTGTATAATAATGCCACTGGTTGGTGAAACATCTACATAAAAATACCCAGATGTTGTGCTTTTGTCTGCTACTTCAGTCTCGTAAGTCAAAAGAGAGTTATTTACAGGCGGATCAAAGGAGAAGATGGATACTTAAAAAAGAAATATATTCAATTAAAGAGAAATAATAAAAGGAATAAGGAAAGTAATAAGAGGTTATGGAGTTAAAGTCACAAGAGAATCGAAGATCGCTCCCGAAAAGGTTTCTTTCAGGAATATTGGAATAAATTTAGGGACAAGATAGGTCCACTTAAAAGTTGCTCAAGTCAGGGCACCATCAGTAACAAGGAAATGTGCACAATTTTTAACACTTATTTCTTCTCTGTTTTTGTGCAAGATCATAGAATAAACGTAGAAATCACAAAATAAATGTCAAGACGAAAATAGAATACGCACATTCAAAATCACTAGTGAATCTCCGCCCTCCCCCCCCCCTCCAAAAAAAAAAAATCTCCTAGTTCTGATAAACTGTTCTCAAGAGTTATAAAGGAATGTAAGGAGGAACTCAGTAAACCATAAGTTATTTTTTACAGCATATCACTAAAAGTTGATGAATTAGACACAAGCACAATATCTGGGTATCTTCCCTTTGTAGACATTTCGCCATCCAGTAGCTTTATCAATACAACATAAGTACTTAACCTGAGAACAGTAGACAGTAGAACACGAGGTAGTCAGTCCCTCAGCCTACGAGCAGGTAACGAGTACCGTAGTGTTGAAAAATCTGAAGCACAGGATGACATATATGCAACATCTGGGTATCTTTACATTAAAGTAAAGGTACCCAGATGTTGCACGTGTGTCTGACTCATAATCGGTATTGTATTCCATTGATATACAACTTGTCAGACTCTGTAACTTTATGAAACCCTGGTTCTGAGGACATCACAACCTACTTGCTACCTGTAGGACTCATGGACATGACTTACTACTACCGGGCAATCCCGTCTACCAGTCACAGTACCTTCGTATGCTTTACCTCATCTAGGTAGATATACTGTACCTTTAGCAAGATTGATAGCCTTAACACATCCACTTAAGGCTGAGGGACTGATTACATCAAATTTTTCCTCATTTTCCGCTGTACTGGACTGAAGAAGCCACTGGATGTGAAATGTTTCCCTAGCAAAGATTCCCAAATGTTGCCCAAGTGTCTCAGTTTATCAACTTGTCCATGAATTTTATTGATAAAATCACTGGGCAACGATACGTCGACAGAGGAAAGACATGCAGATGTTGCACATGTCTAATTCATCATCTTGTCGGTAATGAATACTACTGACATACAAGATGACATTATACACTGGCGTACTGCCGGATGTGTGGAAAATGACAAATGTCACGCCTGTCTGCACGAGACAGGGTGTTAGCTCCTAATTATTGACCAATTAGCCTAATCTCCATTGTGAGAAAATTGATGAACTCAATAACTGCCGAGGCTATTCGAAGCCACCTTGTAAAACATAAATTAATCACTTAATCTCAACACGGTTATACAAAAAGGTGTTCCTGCCTTACGAATTTACTAACTTATTCACTAAGGAATTAGAGGAGATAGACATTGGTAATGAATATGATATTGTGTATATAAACTTCAGTAAGGCCTTTGACTGAGTTTCACATCGGAGATTGTTGAGGAAAGTAGAGACACACGGAATAGAAGCGAAAATTTTTTCTGGATAGAACCGAGGTTGACATATAGCCAAAAGAGAGTTTGAATATATGGGGAGAAACCAGCGTGGGAACATTAGGTAAATGACACATTTGCAATTAACACAACTTATTATTGTGGCAATAAAATTTCGCATTAGTTGAACATGTATGTGTCCAGTTACTTAACGTGTTCTCTGTAATTCTACCGACATTATTACGGCGTTGGGACGAGTAACACGCGGTGGTCCAACAACGGTCGTTATTGGGCCCTTTACTGTTCACAGTATACATGAACGATATAGATGAGAGAACAAGTAAGACATAAGCAAGTCTGACGACGATACTAAAACAGACCGTCGGATTAATTCTGATGAGGACTCTAGAGTGTTACAGGAAAATCTGGATAGGTTAATACAGTGATTTCTAAGTTCTAAACTTGGTAAAAGAAAATATCTATCTCATAAATACAATACTGTAGATCTTAATTACTCCAAATGAGAGAAAGATTTAAGAGTTCTGGTTAGCAGTAACCCAAAGACAATACAAGAGTGCGTAAATGTTTGTAATAAAGTTAATAGAATATTGGCTTCATATGAAGACGTATAAATAAGAAAAGTCCTCAGATTATACTTCATCTCGATATATCGATGGGTAGACCTCATTTAGATTATGCTGCGCTGCTCTGGTACCGTATTACAAAATGGATATTAATGCGTTGGAAAATATGTAGACAAGGATGATGAAGCTGATCCCATGTTGATAATTGAGTCATATGTGCAATAGTTAAGAATCTTTATTCCGAAACTTATCGCGAAACTTATCGCCTGCACAGTAGACGTCTTCAGTCGATGAAAAATTAGATACATGTCCAATATCTGGGTATTTTTACCTGAAGATATTCCACCATCAAGTGGCTTTATCAGCACAATACATGGACATAATCTGATGACTGTAGAAATAGAAAAAAAAAAAACAGTGGAAGACGAGGTCAAGGAACTTTGTGAATCATTAACTAAACTTTTTATTATATCTCTTCAGACAGTTACAATATATGAGATGTGGAACATGGCTATTGTAAGTCATTTTTTAAAGTAGGAAATAAGTCATAATTGTGAAATTACTGCCCATAACATTGACCTGAATTGTGGGCATAATTACTAGAGTTAATTACAGTTGATATTTTAATAAATCATCTTCATAAGCATAATTTGATTTATAACACTCAGCATGGATCCACGAGAGCCGTTCCTGCTTGACTAATTTCCTGACTTTATGCAGTAGTGCATTTGTGGCAGACGATCACGATAAGGAATATGATACTCTTTATTTGGATTTTAGTAAAGCTTTCGATAGAGCACCACACAGAAGACTCTTAAAGACAGTGGCAGCTCAAAGTATTAGGGGAAAAGTCTTTAATGGATCGAGGCGTAGCTCAGCAACAACCAGAAAGAGAGTCTGTATAAATACGGTAAAATCTGAGGGGAGGATCAGTCACGAGACGCGTCCCGTCACTGATCCTCCTTGGTTTTAGGGCCATTTTTGTCATAATATACATAAATGACATTGACGAGAGAACAAGTGATATGAACAAATTTACTACTGTACAAAAATTGGAAGCATAATTAATTTAGAGAATTATGCCACCGAACTTCAGAAGGATTTATGCAAGTTCGGGACATGGTCTGAAAAGTGGAAGATGCAGTTCAATGTAGATGAATGCAAAGTTCTGAAGCTCGGGAAAGTAAATAACCCTGTTACTTATAAACTAAGTAATGAAGAACCTGGCAGGATCCTGAATCCAAGACAGCAATACTTAAGCGTAGATAATAATGAAAACAGATTACCGGGAATTATATCAAGATATGTAAGCAACTTGAGTCCGGAGGTCATACTACAGCTCTACACATCATTAGTAAGAATTCGATTAGAAATGTGCAGCTCAGCTCTGGTTTTCATACTTCAAAATGGATATAAATTAATTAGAATGACAAAACTGACTCACGAAATCGTAATGACACGATTGCAAACAAATCATACCCCGGCCGGGGTATGATTAGAATGACAAAATTAATCCATTGGATAAGAACTCTTCCATACTAAGAAATATGAAAATCCCTTAACCTACATCGTCTTGTAAGACGTAGAATGAGGGAAACCTGACTGAAGTGTATTAGTGGAAGATGGGCATAAATAAAGAAGATAAAAATAAGGTTGTAAGGATTTCTCTTCATAAGAGAACTCGAAATAAGGGTTTCATCTTGGATAAGTTTAGAATTAGAAAGGATATAGGAAAGTGCTGGTTTGAAAACAGAGAAGTCGATAAGGGGAAAAGTGTGTCTAGTAAGTTAGATAAATACATGAGTGAGAGGGGATAGATACGAGTGGGACTTGCACATGAGTTAATTAATATGTTTATAGAAGCTTATTCTGTGTGTGGCATTAAATATGTGTTGGACAAATATTTATGTTAGTTGGTTTGGGATTGAAAAGGACCTGCCTAGTTTGGGCCAGTAGACCTGCTGCAGTGTTCCTCCTTTCTTATGTTCTAGGTACTCGACTAATTTGCTACTGTTCGTTTGCGCCACGAGTCAGCTGCTACCACTTTACGTGCTCTTCTAATCTGCAACTGTCCAGATACTTAGCGAGTCAACTGCTGTCCAGGTGCTGTACCAGTCTGTTGCTGACTAGATTCTAAGCTAATCTGAAGGTTCCAAGGTGCTCCACGAGTTAACTGCTTTCCAGATGTTCTTAAAATATTTGATTAACTTCTCAGAGCTGAGAGGTGTGTAGTAGTGTAGTTCAAGACCTGGGAGGTGCTGAAAAATTTGAATGCTGACTGTAGAAATGAACATAGCTGGCAGGGTGAGTGGGTTTCCTATAAACTGAGAATTCAACCTGGTCGTTATTTCTGGTAATGAGAACATCCTTGATAGTGGCCTGGTGATGCACCAGGTGCTTTACTTTCTTCATTAATCTTCTTCATAGTGCCATGGTTATCATCCAAGTGCTTCAGCTTCTTCAGAACCCTTATTAATAGCGCCCTTGTGATGTACCAGGTGCTTCAGTTTCCTCAGTACCCTTCCTAATAGTCCCCTGATGATGGATCAGGTGCTTCAGTTCCTTCAGTAGCCTCCTTAATAGGGGCTTCAGGACTCTAACAATGTTACCTTTAATTAGGTGATTGCAGTTTTATTTGCACGCCGTGTTCTTGCCACAAAATGCACACTTACAGAGTGTTCCAGATAGGACAGGATCATAGCTCTTTCAGGTCACTGATGACACGTATATGAAATGGACATAAAAGTGCTTTTGGTCTTTCAAGAGAGAAAGAAAGGGGAAGCGGTTATTCAGACTCCCACCTTTTTCACTAAGTGGGGCTCTTAACGGTCTCTCACCCTCTCCTCCTCCTTCCTTGTTGGGTGTCTAGAAGTTGATAAAATTTTCACCTATACATGCTAGTTTTCTTTTTGTGTCAGCGTTCCATACAGAGATGGCCCACTTTTGGACATACTCCATTTGTCATCGGATAGGTTAGGTTAGGTAAGGTTCGTCAGGAAACAGGACAAGTGTTTCCTGACGAGTTTCTTAGTCAGATTAAGACCCTCCGATCGAGCTTTTGGTCATTTGACCGAGGTCTTCCTCTAGCTTACCTGTCCATTCCTTTAAAAATTATGGTTAAAGTTATTACCATTTTGCCTGTGCAGGTTCCTCCTGTAGATAGTGGGATACCTTTTAACCTTCTCCAGCTCATGCACATAACAGTAGGACCCTCTCGACAACGAAAGCCAATCCAGTGCTCATCTGAAGACTTCATCACATACTGCCGGTGAGGGATGTATGTTTCTTGGAGATTAAGGATGTGTTGAGTGAAAGAATCCTCTTGGATATCAACGTCACACAGGAGATCATTCCAATCTGAGGAGGCGAGCTCAGAGGAAAGGAACAGCCAGGTTCCTCTCTCTCAGCCAGTTTCCTCTTTCTTCAAGACAGTCTGTCGTCAAGACAGCCTTGTGGACAAAAGATTCTACATAGGCAAGGGAATGGCAAGCGACTGTGCCTTCAAATGGATTAGTCTCTAATGGCTCGAGGAGGATCCAGAGATGCGAGTAGGAAGATCAACAAAGTTTCTCATATCTAATGCAGTAAGAAATTCATCAAACTCCCTCTGTATAAGAAGTTGGTTGAAGTCACCAACAACTGTAATATGTGGACATTTATACTGATGCAGATAGAAGTCCACATTTTAGATAAAGAGAATGATAAGAACTGCTTGCATAAACTTGAGGAGAGGTAATAGTGTTTATGCATAGCTTGAAGAACATTTCTAGATGATTAGGGCTTCAAAATCAACGAGCTATGCATGTGCACTTTTACAGATGGCATATGACAACGCCTCCTCCTTGTCCATGCCTGTCTCTTCTCATCCACGAAGTATAGTAGCCAATTCTGTCACAATTTTCCGGAGTCCTGTCGTCCCAAAAATGTCTCAACAACGTCTAAGGGCCAGGATAATGAGCATCCATGAAACTGTGTTACATCCTAAACACTGCTAATGAAGCCTCTAATGTTGGCAGACAGGATGCTGTTACACTGGCTCCTTATGACTGTTCAGTTTGAGTTGATAGGTATGTAAGTATCTTGTTCTTGAGACAGGTGGGACACCAGGACAGCCGCTGCAATGTTCCTTTGTTATTTTTTTTTTTTGTATAAGGCACAAAACCACCTGTTGAGCCGAAACAGTAGAAGCTGGGGTTGATGATTTTTAAGTGTTCACCAGTGCTGAGATCCTCCTGGTTTGTTCCGAGAATAAATCTCTAAAGAAATGATGCTCCAGGCTATTCCGAGAATAAATCTCTAAAAAGATAATGTTCCTGTCTGATTCGGGAATAAATCTCGAAAGAAATGATGTTATAGTCTGTCAAGTTCCTGTTTGTTCCGAGAATAAAAATCTAAAGAAGTGATCTTATTGATACCCCCTTTTGTGGTAGTAACTACACCTAGTATCCCGCAGGCACAGTCAGTTATATGTCGCCTCCAGTGACAACAGGAAACTGCCTAGGTACCTGGCAGGGTTTACTGGAGTTTACCTGGAGAGGATGTCGGGGGTCAACACCCCCGCGGCCCGGTCTGAGACCAGGCTTCATGGTGGATCAGGGCTTGATCAACCAGGCTGTTACTGCTGGCCGCACGCAAGCTGACGTACCAACCACAGCCCGGTTGGACACATATTTGCTGCACCTCTTGTGTTTTGCTGCTGATTCAGCTGCTGATCTCTGTCTCCGTCTGTCTGTCTGTCTGTCTGTCTTTCTCTCTCTTTCTCTCTCTCTCTCTCTCTCTCTCTCTCTCTCTCTCTCTCTCTCTCTCACTATCTATCTATCTATCTATCTATCTATCTATCTATCTATCTATCTATCTATCTATCTATCTATCTATCTATCGCTCTCCGTCTCAAATTCCCATTCTGTAAAAACACAAAGATTTATTGGTGTACGGAGCTCATCAGGATTACGAGTAATAAACTAAAAGTTATAAAAGCAAAATCCGTGTGATCGCCTCACACCGAGACCCAGGCAACGATCCTGCCTCTGTGCTGAAGCAGCTTACAGCTTGCCACAGACACAGGCAACGATCCTGCCTGTGTGCTGAAGCAGCTTACAGCTTGCCACAGACACAGGCAACGATCCTGCCTCTGTGCTGAAGCAGCTTACAGCTTGCCACAGACACAGGCAACGATCCTGCCTGTGTGCTGAAGCAGCTTACAGCTTGCCACAGACCCAGGCAACGATCCTGCCTGTGTGCTGAAGCAGCTTACAGCTTGCCACAGACCCAGGCAACGATCCTGCCTCTGTGCTGAAGCAGCTTACAGCTTGCCACAGACCCAGGCAACGATCCTGCCTCTGTGCTGAAGCAGCTTACAGCTTGCCACAGACCCAGGCAACGATCCTGCTTGTGTGCTGAAGCAGCTTACAGCTTGCCACAGACCCAGGCAACGATCCTGCCTGTGTGCTGAAGCAGCTTACAGCTTGCCACAGACCCAGGCAACGATCCTGCCTGTGTGATGAAGCAGCTTACAGCTTGCCACAGACACAGGCAACGATCCTGCCTGTGTGATGAAGCAGCTTACAGCTTGCCACAGACACAGGCAACGATCCTGCCTGTGTGCTGAAGCAGCTTACAGCTTACCACAGACACAGGCAACGATCCTGCCTCTGTGCTGAAGCAGTTTACAGCTTGCCACAGACCCAGGCAACGATCCTGCCTCTGTGCCGAAGCAGCTTACAGCTTGCCACAGACACAGGCAACGATCCTGCCACTGTGATGAAGCAGCTTACAGCTTGCCACAGACCCAGGCAACGATCCTGCCTCTGTGCTGAAGCAGTTTACAGATTGCCACAGACACAGGCAACGATCCTGCCTCTGTGCTGAAGCAGCTTACAGCTTGTCACAGACACAAGCAACGATCCTGCCTCTGTGCTGAAGCAGCTTACAGCTTGCCACAGACCCAGGCAACGATCCTGCCTCTGTGCTGAAGCAGTTTACAGCTTGCCACAGACACAGGCAACGATCCCGCCTCTGTGTTGAAGCAGCTTACAGCTTGAAACAGACACAGGCAACGATCCTGCCTCTGTGTTGATGCAGCTTACAGCTTGCCACAGACACAGGCAATGATCCAGCCTATGTCTTGAAGCAGATTACAGCTTGCCACAGACACAGGCAACGATCCTGCCTCAGTGTTGAAGCAGCTTACAGCTTGCCACAGACACGGGCAACGATCCTGCCTCTGTGCTGAAGCAGCTTACAGCTTGCCACAGACCCAGGCAACGATCCTGCCTCTGTGCTGAAGCAGTTTACAGCTTGCCACAGACACAGGCAACGATACTGCCTCTGTGTTGAAGCAGCTTACAGATTGCCACAGACCCAGGCAACGATCCTGCCTCTGTGATGAAGCAGCTTACAGCTTGCCAAAGACACAGGCAACGATCCTGCCTCTGTGTTGAAGCACCTTACAGCTTGCCACAGACACAGGCAACGATCCTGCCTCGGTGCTGAAGCAGTTTACAGCTTGCCACAGACCCAGGCAACGATCCTGCCTCTGTGCTGAAGCAGCTTACAGCTTGCCACAGACACAGGCAACGATCCTGCCTCTGTGGTGAAGCAGCTTACAGCTTGCCACAGACCCAGGCAACGATCCTGCCTCTGTGCTGAAGCAGTTTACAGATTGCCACAGACACAGGCAACGATCCTGCCTCTGTGCTGAAGCAGCTTACAGCTTGTCACAGACACAAGCAACGATCCTGCCTCTGTGCTGAAGCAGCTTACAGCTTGCCACAGACCCAGGCAACGATCCTGCCTCTGTGCTGAAGCAGCTTACAGCTTGCCACAGACACAGGCAACGATCCTGCCTCTGTGGTGAAGCAGCTTACAGCTTGACACAGACACAGGCAACGATCCTGCCTCTGTGCTGAAGCAGCTTACAGCTTGCCACAGACCCAGGCAACGATCCTGCCTCTGTGCTGAAGCAGTTTACAGCTTGCCACAGACACAGGCAACGATCCTGCCTCGGTTCTGAAGCAGCTTACAGCTTGCCACAGACACAGGCAACGATCCTGCCTCTGTGGTGAAGCAGCTTACAGCTTGCCACAGACACAGGCAACGATCCTGCCTCTGTGTTGAAGCAGCTTACAGCTTGCCACACACACAGGCAACGATACTGCCACTGTGTTGATGCAGCTTACAGCTTGCCACAGACACAGGCAACGATCCTGCCTCTGTGTTGAAGCAGCTTACAGGTTGCCACAGACACAGGCAACGATCCTGCCTCTGTGTTGAAGCAGCTTACAGGTTGCCACAGACACAGGCAACGATCCTGTCTCTATGCTGAAGCAGCTTACAGCTTGCCACAGACACAGGCAACGATCCTGCCTCTGTGGTGAAGCAGCTTACAGCTTGCCACAGACAGAGGAAACGATCCTGCCTCTGTGCTGAAGCAGCTTACAGCTTGCCACAGACCCAGGCAACGATCCTGCCTGTGTGCTGAAGCAGCTTACAGCTTGCCACAGACCCAGGCAACGATCCTGCCTCTGTGCTGAAGCAGCTTACAGCTTGCCACAGACACAGGCAACGATCCTGCCTCTGTGGTGAAGCAGCTTACAGCTTGCCACAGACACAGGCAACGATCCTGCCTCTGTGCTGAAGCAGCTTACAGCTTGCCACAGACCCAGGCAACGATCCTGCCTCTGTGCTGAAGCAGCTTACAGCTTGCAACAGACAGAGGCAACGATCCTGCCTGTGTATTGAAGCAACTTACAGCTTCCCACAGACCCTGGCAACGATCCTGCCTCTGTGCTGAAGCAGCTTAAAGCTTGCCACAGACCCAGGCAACGATCCTGCCTCTGTGTTCAAGCAGCTTACAGCTTGCCACAGACCCAGGGAACGATCCTGCCTCTGTGCTGAAGCAGCTTACATCTTGCCACAGACCCAGGCAACGATCCTGCCTCTGTGTTGAAGCAGCTTACAGCTTGCCACAGACACAGGCAACGATCCTGCCTTTGTGCTTAAGAAGCTTACAGCTTGCCACAGACCCAGGCAACGATCCTGCCTTTGTGCTTAAGCAGCTTACAGCTTGCCACAGACCCAGGCAACGATCCTGCCTCTGTCTTGAAGCAGTTTACAGCTTGCCACAGACCCAGGCAACGATCCTGCTTCTGTGTTGAAGCAGCTTACAGCTTGCCACAGACCCAGGCATCGATCCTGCCTCTGTGTTGAAGCAGCTTACAGCTTGCCACAGACCCAGGCAACGATCCTGCCTCTGTGTTGAAGCAGCTTACAGCTTGCCACAGACCCAGGCAACGATCCTGCCTCTGTGTTGAAGCAGCTTACAGCTTGCCACAGACACAGGCAACGATCCTGCCTCTGTGTTGAAGCAGCTTACAGCTTGCCACAGACCAAGGCAACGATCCAGCCTCTGTGCTGAAGCAGCTTACAGCTTGCCACAGACCCAGGCAGCGATCCTGCCTCTGTGCTGAAGCAGCTTACAGCTTGCCATAGACACAGGCAACGATCCTACCGCTGTGCAGAAGCAGCTTACTGCTTGCCACAGACACAGGCAACGATCCTGCCTCTGTGCTGAAGCAGCTTAAACCTTGCCACAGACACAGGCAACGATCCTGCCTCTGTGCTGAAGCAGCTTAAAGCTTGCCACAGACCCATGCAACGATCCTGCCTCTGTGCTGAAGCAGCTCACAGCTTGCCACAGACACAGGCAACGATCCTGCCTCTGTGTTGAAGCAGCTTAAACCTTGCCACAGACACAGGCAACGATCCTGCCTCTGTGCTGAAGCAGCTTAAAGCTTGCCACAGACCCATGCAACGATCCTGCCTCTGTGCTGAAGCAGCTCACAGCTTGCCACAGACACAGGCAACGATCCTGCCTCTGTGCTGAAGCAGCTTACAGCTTGCCACAGACCCAGGCAACGATCCTGCCTGTGTGCTGAAGCAGCTTACAGCTTGCCACAGACCCAGGCAACGATCCTGCCTCTTTGCTGAAGAAGCTTACAGCTTGCCACAGACACAGGCAACGATCCTGCCTCCGTGCTGAAGCAGCTTACAGCTTGCCACAGACCCCGGCAACGATTCTGCCTCTGTGCTGAAGCAGCTTACAGCTTGCCACAGACACAAGCAACGATCCTGCCTGTGTGCTGAAGCAGCTTACAGCTTGCCACAGACACAGGCAACGATCCTGCCTGTGTGCTGAAACAGCTTACAGCTTGCCACAGACACAGGCAACGATCCTGCCTGTGTGATGAAGCAGTTTACAGCTTGCCACAGACACAGGCAACGATCCTGCCTGTGTGCTGAAGCAGCTTACAGCTTGCCACAGACACAGTCAACGATCCTGCCTCTGTGCTGAAGCAGCTTACAGCTTGCCACAGACCCAGGGAACGATCCTGCCTCTGTGCTGAAGCAGCTTACAGCTTGCCACAGACCCAGGCAACGATCCTGCCTCTGTGGTGAAGCAGCATACAGCTTGCCACAGACACAGGCAACGATCCTGCCTCTGTGCTGAAGCAGCTTACAGCTTGCCACAGACACAGGCAACGATCCTGCCACTTTGCTGAAGCAGCTTACAGCTTGCCACAGAGAGAGGCAACGATCCTGCCTCTGTGCTGAAGCAGCTTAAAGCTTGCCACAGACCCAGGCAACGATCCTGCCTCTGTGCTGAAGCAGCTTACAGCTTGCCACAGACCCAGGCAACGATCCTGCCTCTGTGCTGATGCAGCTTTACAGCTTGCCACAGACACAGGCAACGATCCTGCCTCTGTGTTGAAGCAGCTTACAGCTTGCCACAGACCCAGGCAACGATCCTGCCTCTGTGTTGAAGAAGCTTACAGCTTGCCACAGACACAGGCAACGATCCTGCCTCTGTGCTGAAGCAGCTTACAGCTTGCCACAGACACAGGCAACGACCCTGCCTCTGGGCTGAAGCAGCTTACAGCTTGCCACAGACCCAGGCAACGATCCTGCCTCTGTGCTGAAGCAGCTTACAGCTTGCCAAAGACACAGGCAACGATCCTGCCTCTGTGCTGAAGCAGCTTACAGCTTGCCACAGACCCAGGCAACGATCCTGCCTCTGTGCTGAAGCACCTTACAGCTTGCCACAGACCCAGGCAACGATCCTGCTTCTCTGCTGAAGCAGCGTACAGCTTGCCACAGACCCTGGCAACGATCCTGCTTCTGTGCTGAAGCAGCTTACAGCTTGCCACAGACCCAGGGAACGATCCTGCCTCTGTGCTGAACAGCTTACAGCTTGCCACAGACCCAGGCAACGATCCTGCCTCTGTGCTGAAGCAGCTTACAGCTTGCCACAGAGAGAGGCAACGATCCTGCCTCTGTGCTGAAGCAGCTTAAAGCTTGCCACAGACCCAGGCAACGATCTTGCCTCTGTGCTGAAGCAGCTTACAGCTTGCCACAGACCCAGGCAACGATCCTGCCTCTGTGCTGAAGCAGCTTTACAGCTTGCCACAGACACAGGCAACGATCCTGCCTCTGTGCTGAAGCAGCTTACAGCTTGCCACAGACACAGGCAACGACCCTGCCTCTGTGTTGAAGAAGCTTACAGCTTGCCACAGACACAGGCAACGATCCTGCCTCTGTGCTGAAGCAGCTTACAGCTTGCCACAGACACAGGCAACGACCCTGCCTCTGGGCTGAAGCAGCTTACAGCTTGCCACAGACCCAGGCAACGATCCTGCCTCTGTGCTGAAGCAGCTTACAGCTTGCCAAAGACACAGGCAACGATCCTGCCTCTGTGCTGAAGCAGCTTACAGCTTGCCACAGACACAGGCAACGATCCTGCCTCTGTGCTGAAGCACCTTACAGCTTGCCACAGACCCAGGCAACGATCCTGCTTCTGTGCTGAAGCAGCGTACAGCTTGTCACAGACACAGGCAACGATCCTGCCTCTGTGCTGAAGCAGCTTACAGCTTGCCACAGACCCAGGCAACGATCCTGCCTGTGTGCTGAAGCAGCTTACAGCTTGCCACAGAAAAAAGGCAACGATCCTGCCTCTGTGCTGAAGCAGCTTACAGCTTGCCACAGACACAGGCAACGATCCTGTCTCTGTGCTGAAGCAGCTTACAGCTTGCTACAGACCCACGCAACGATCCTGCCTCTGTGTCGAAGCAGCTTACAGCTTGCCACAGACACTGGCATCGATCCTGCCTCTGTGTTGAAGCAGCTTACAGCTTGCCACAGACACAGGCAACGATCCTGCCTCTGTGTTGAAGCAGTTTACAGCTTGCCACAGACACAGGCAACGATCCTGCCTCTGTGCTGAAGCAGCTTACAGCTTGCCACAGACCCAGGCAACGATCCTGCCTGTGTGCTGAAGCAGCTTACAGCTTGCCACAGACCCAGGCAACGATCCTGCCTCTGTGCTGAAGCAGCTTACAGCTTGCCACAGACACAGGCAACGATCCTGCCTGTGTGCTGAAGCAGCTTACAGCTTGCCACAGACCCAGGCAACGATCCTGCCTCTGTGCTGAAGCAGCTTACAGCTTGCCACAGACCCAGGCAACGATCCTGCCTCTGTGCTGAAGCAGCTTACAGCTTGCCACAGACCCAGGCAACGATCCTGCCTGTGTGCTGAAGCAGCGTACAGCTTGTCACAGACACAGGCAACGATCCTGCCTCTGTGCTGAAGCAGCTTACAGCTTTCCACAGACCCAGGCAACGATCCTGCCTGTGTGCTGAAGCAGCTTACAGCTTGCCACAGACCCAGGCAACGATCCTGCCTCTGTGCTGAAGCAGCTTACAGCTTGCAACAGACAGAGGCAACGATCCTGCCTGTGTATTGAAGCAACTTACAGCTTCCCACAGACCCTGGCAACGATCCTGCCTCTGTGTTGAAGCAGCTTACAGCTTGCCACAGACCCAGGCAACGATCCTGCCTCTGTGTTGAAGCAGCTTACAGCTTGCCACAGACCCAGGCAACGATCCTGCCTCTGTGCTGAAGCAGCTTACAGCTTGTCACAGACCCAGGCAGCGATCCTGCCTCTGTGCTGAAGCAGCTTACAGCTTGCCACAGACACAGGCAACGATCCTACCTCTGTGCAGAAGCAGCTTACAGCTTGCCACAGACACAGGCAACGATCCTGCCTCTGTGCTGAAGCAGCTTAAAGCTTGCCACAGACACAGGCAACGATCCTGCCTCTGTGCTGAAGCAGCTTAAAGCTTGCCACAGACCCAGGCAACGATCCTGCCTCTGTGCTGAAGCAGCTCACAGCTTGCCACAGACACAGGCAACGATCCTGCCTCTGTGCTGAAGCAGCTTACAGCTTGCCACAGACCCAGGCAACGATCCTGCCTGTGTGCTGAAGCAGCTTACAGCTTGCCACAGACCCAGGCAACGATCCTGCCTCTTTGCTGAAGAAGCTTACAGCTTGCCACAGACACAGGCAACGATCCTGCCTCCGTGCTGAAGCAGCTTACAGCTTGCCACAGACCCAGGCAACGATTCTGCCTCTGTGCTGAAGCAGCTTACAGCTTGCCAGAGACACAAGCAACGATCCTGCCTGTGTGCTGAAGCAGCTTACAGCTTGCCACAGACACAGGCAACGATCCTGCCTGTGTGCTGAAACAGCTTACAGCTTGCCACAGACACAGGCAACGATCCTGCCTGTGTGCTGAAGCAGCTTACAGCTTGCCACAGACACAGGCAACGATCCTGCCTGTGTGATGAAGCAGCTTACAGCTTGCCACAGACACAGGCAACGATCCTGCCTGTGTGCTGAAGCAGCTTACAGCTTGCCACAGACACAGTCAACGATCCTGCCTCTGTGCTGAAGCAGCTTACAGCTTGCCACAGACCCAGGGAACGATCCTGCCTCTGTGCTGAAGCAGCTTACAGCTTGCCACAGAACCAGGCAACGATCCTGCCTCTGTGATGAAGCAGCTTACAGCTTGCCACAGACACAGGCAACGATCCTGCCTCTGTGGTGAAGCAGCTTACAGCTTGACACAGACACAGGCAACGATCCTGCCTCTGTGCTGAAGCAGCTTACAGCTTGCCACAGACCCAGGCAACGATCCTGCCTCTGTGCTGAAGCAGTTTACAGCTTGCCACAGACACAGGCAACGATCCTGCCTCTGTGCTGAAGCAGCTTACAGCTTGCCACAGACACAGGCAACGATCCTGCCTCTGTGGTGAAGCAGCTTACAGCTTGCCACAGACACAGGCAACGATCCTGCCTCTGTGTTGAAGCAGCTTACAGCTTGCCACAGACACAGGCAACGATCCTGCCACTGTGTTGATGCAGCTTACAGGTTGCCACAGACCCAGGCAACGATCCTGCCTGTGTGCTGAAGCAGCTTACAGCTTGCCACAGACCCAGGCAACGATCCTGCCTGTGTGCTGAAGCAGCTTACAGCTTGTCACAGACCCAGGCAACGATCCTGCCTCTGTGCTGAAGCAGCTTACAGCTTGCCACAGACACAGGCAACGATCCTGCCTCTGTGGTGAAGCAGATTACAGCTTGCCAAAGACACAGGCAACGATCCTGCCTCTGTGCTGAAGCAGCTTACAGCTTGCCACAGACACAGGCAACGATCCTTCCTCTGTTCTGAAGCAGCTTACAGCTTGCCACAGACCCAGGCAACGATCCTGCCTGTGTGCTGAAGCAGCTTACAGCTTGCCACAGACCCAGGCAACGATCCTGCCTCTGTGCTGAAGCAGCTTACAGCTTGCCACAGACACAGGCAACGACCCTGCCTCTGTGTGCTGAAACGGCTTACGGCTTGCAACAGGACAGAGGGGCAACGAATCCTGCCTGTGTATTGAGCAACCTTACAGCTTCCACAGACCCTGGCAACGATCCGCACTTAACAGGCAACCCACAGCTTACGCCACAGACCAGGCAACGATCCTGCCTCTGTGTTCAAGCAGCTTACAGCTTACCACAGACCCGGAACGGAATCCTGCCTCTGTGGCTGAAAGCGAAACATATCTTGCCACAGACCCAGGCAAGCGATCCTGCCTCTGTGTTTGAAGCAGCTTCACGACACTTACCAGACACCCAGGCAACGATCCTGCCTTTGTGCTTGGGGCTGGCTTGCCACAAGGCCAGGCAACGATCCTATTCTTGTCCTTGACTTGGTTCACAACACCGCCCGGGCCAGGCAACGATCCTGCTTCTGTGTTGAGCAACCACGAAGCACTTACAGGACCAGGCATTCGATCCTGGCCTCCTGTGTTGAAGCAGCTACAGCTTACCCAGACCCAGGCAACGATCCTGCCACCAATGAAGCAGCTTACAAGCTTGCCACAGGGGACCAGGCAACGATCCTGCCTCTTGAGCCTGGACTGGACGCCACCAGACGAGCCAACGATCCTGCCTCTGTGTTGAAGCCGGCCTTACGGCACTTACAGACCCAGGCAACGATCCTGGCCTCTGTGTTGACAGCTTGGCTTGCCAACCAGAACGCGGAGGCAACGATCCTGCCTTATTGTGCCTGGGCTGGCACCTGGCTTACCACAGACACAAGTCAACGATCCTTGCCACTGTGGCTTGAAGCCGGCTTACAGCTTGGCCAGGACCCTGGGAACAGTCCTGCCTATGTGCTTGAAACGGCTTACCTGGACCTTGCCACGGGCACCCAGGCAACGATCCTGCTCCTGTGGTTGGAAAGCGGTTTACGTAGAAGCCCACCTGGGCAACTTTGAGCAAACGATCCTGCCTCTGTGCTTGAAGCGGCAAGGCTTGGCCAACAGACACAGGCAGCGATCCTGCCGCTTTGCAGGCGGCTTACGGCTTGGCAACAGAGAGGCAACCGATTCCTGCCTGTGCTTGAAGCGGCAAAGGCTTGCCACAGACCCAGGCCTGGCAGTCCTGCTCTGTGCCTGAAGCGGCTTAACGGCTTGCCACAGGACCAGGTAACGATCCTGCCTCCTGTGCTGATGGGCTACGGCTTTGCACAGACACAGGCCCAACGATCCTACCTCAGAAACGGCTTACAAACGCCACAGACACCCAGGCAACGATTCCTGCCTCTGTGCTGGAAACGGCACGGCCACGAACGCGGTTGGCGATCTCTGCCTCTTGAAGCGGCCAGCTTGGGCCACAGACCCAAGGCAACGATCCTGCCTCTTTGATTCACGGCAAACCTTTGGCAACACCACAGGCACGCAGGCCCAACGATCCTGCCTCTATTAACAGAAGCAGCTTACAGCTTACTACAGATTTGAGCAACGATCCTGCCTGTGCTGGGCAACACAGCTTACCACAGACCCAGGCAACGATCCTGCCTCTTTGCTGGCTACAGCTTACTTACAGACACAGGCAACGATCCTGCCTCCGTGCTGAAGCAGCTTACAGCTTGCCACAGACCCCGGCACGATTCTGCCTCTGTACTGGAAGCAACTTGCAACACTGCAGACACAAGCAACGATCTGCCTGTGTGCTGAAGCGGCTTACGGCTTGCCTGAACACAGGCAACGATCCTGCCTCTGTGCTGAAACAACACAGCTTACCGGAGCACAGGCAACGGTCCTGCCTGTGTGCTGGAGCAACCTGGCTTGCACAGACACAGGCAACGATCCTGCCTGTGTGATGGAAACGGTTACGGCTTGCAACAGACACGGGCAACGATCCTGCGTGTGCTGGGCGTAACACGGCTTGCCACAGACACAGTCCAACGATCCTGCCTCTGTGCTGAAGCGGCTTACAGCTTTCCAGAGACCTGGGAACGATCCGCCTCTGCCCTGGAACGGATGCCATAAGGCACTCCTGTGCTTGGAAGCAGCTTACGGTTGCCACTGACCCAGGCAACGATCCTGCCTCTGTGGTGAAGCAGCATTAACAGCTTGCCACAGACACGGCAACGATCCTGCCTCTGTGCTGAACAGCTTGGCCACAACGCACAGACACGAGGCGAACGATCCTAACCGCGGCTTGCTGAAGCAGCTTACAGCTTGCCACAGAGATAGGCAACGATCTGCCTCTCTGCCCTAACGACAGCTTAACAACGCACAGACACCCAGGCAACGATCCTGCCTCTGTGCTGAAGCGCTTAACGCTTACTTGCACAGACAGGGCTGAAGGCGACGGCTCGATCCTGCCTCTGTGCTTGATGCAGCTTACAGCTTGCCACAGACACAGGCAACGATCCTGCCTCTGTGTTGAAACGGCTTACGCTTAGCTTACAGACAGGCGAAGCGATCCTGCCTCTGTGTTGAAGAAGCTTACAAGCTTGACGGGAACAGACACAGGCAACGATCCTGCCTCTGGGCTGAAGCAGCTTACAGCTTGCCACAGACACAGGCAACGACCCTGCCTCTGGGCTGAAGCAGGTTTACAGCTTGCCACGGTTGCCACAGAGCAACGATCCTGCCTCTGTGCTGGAGCTTGGAACGAACGCCCGGAAGACTGAGCAACGATCCTGCCTCTGTGCTGGAAGCAACAACGGCTTGCCACAGCTTGCACGGTGGAGGCAAGGCGACCCGCGCCTCTGGGCTGACAGCTTACGGCTTGCCACGGGCCCAGGCAACGATCCTAGCCTAACGTGCTGATTGCCGGCAGCTTGCCAAAGACACAGGCAACGATCCTGCCTGTGTGCTGGAAGCAAGGCTTACAGCTTGCCAGACACAGTCAAGGTGGCGATCTAGCCTCTGTGCTGAAGCAGCTTACAGCTTGCCACAGACCCAGGCGATCCTGCCTCTGTGCTTAACAACGACAGCTTACGCTTGCAACCACAGACACAGGCAACAGTCCTGCCCTGCCTGTGCGTAAAGCAACACAGCTGCCACAGACACAGATCAGCGATCCTGCCTCTGTGCTGGAAGCTTGACTTACAACGACCTGGAGGCTTGCCACAGACCCAGGGAACGATCCTGCCTCTGTGCTGAAGCAGCTTACAGCTTACCACAGACCCAGGGAACGATCCTGCCTCTGTGCTAAGAAGCAGCTTACAGGCACACAGACACAGGCAACGATTCTGCCTCTGTGCTGAAGCAGCTTACAGCTTAGGCCACAGACGCTACAGAGCAACGACCCTGCCTCTGGGCTGGAAGCAGCTTACAGCTTGCCACAGACCCGGGAGGCAACGATCCTGCCTACTGCTGGGGAAGCACCTTACGCTTACGACCCGCAGACCCAAGGGAACGATCCCTGGCGCCACTCTGTGCTGAAGCAACACAGCTTACAGACCCAGGCAACGATCCTGCCTCTGTGCTGAACGCTTACGGCTTGCCACAGAGAGAGGCAACGATCCTGCCTCTGTGCTGAAGCAGCTTAAGCTCCACAGACCCGGCAACGATCCTTGCCTCTGTGCTGGAAGCGCTTACAGCTTGCCACAGCCCAGCAACGATCCTGCCTCTAATGCTGTTAAGCTGAAGCACACAGCTTGCCAACACGACACAGGCAGCAAGATCCTACCTCTGAGCTGGAAGCGGTTAACTTGGACAGCAAGAGCAGAACACAGCTTGGGGAACCACCTGGGCTGCTGGAAGCAAACTCTTGCCACAAGACCCAGGCAACGATCCTGCCTCTCTGTGCTGCCTTGCACTTACGGCTTAACCTTACAGACCCAGGCAACGATCCTGCTTGGTGCTGCTTGAAGCAGCTTACAGCTTGCCACAGACACTTAGGTTCAACGATCCTGCCTCTGTGCTGGAAGCGGCTTACGGCTTGCCACAGACCCAGGGCAACGATCCTGCCTCTAGCTGCTGAAGCAGCGCTTACAAGCTTGCCACGGCAGACACAGGCAACGATCCTGCCTGTGTGCTGAAGCAGGCTTACGGCTTGGCCACAGACACAGTCAACGATCCTGCCTCCTGTGCTGAAGCGGCTTACAGCTTGCCAGAGACCCGGGAACGATCCTGCCTCTGTGCTGAAGCAGGCACAGCTTGCACAGACAGAGGCAACGATCCTGCCTCTGTGCTGGAAGCAGCTTTTACGGCTTGCCACAGACACCACCCTGGCAACGATTGCCTCTGTGCTGGAAGCAGCCTGGCCTTCCAGCTTGCCACAGACACCCAGGCAACGATCCTGCCTCTGCTGAGCAGCTTTACGGCTTGCCACAGACGGGAACGATCCTGCCTCTGTGCTGAGACAGGCTTACGGCTTGCCACAGACGCCAGGCAACGATCCTGCCTCTGTGCTTGGAACAGCTTAGCTTGCCACAGACCCAGCAACGATCCTGCCTCTGCTTGGAAGCAGTTTGACACTTACAGACACGAGGCAACGATCCTGCCTCTCTATTAGCTGAAGCGGCGGCAAGATTGCCACAGACACCCAGGCAACGATCCTGCCTCTGTGCTTACAGCTTACGACTTGCCACAGCTTGCCACAGACACAGGCAACGATCCTGCCTCTGTTACGAGCAGCTTACAGCTGCACAGACACAGGCAGGCGATCCTGCCTGCTCATGCTTGACAGCGGAGCAGCTTGCAGACACAGGCAACGATCCTGCCTCTGCTGAATTGCCGAACTTACCACAGCTTGCCACAGACAGGCAAGGGCGATCTGCTTACCTCTGGCTGAATTAACACCGCAACACCGCTGCCACAGACACGAGCAACGATCCTGCTTCTCTGCCCTGAGGCAGCGGATGCAGCTGCACAGAATGGCAACGATCAGCTACTAATGCGCTGAAGCGGCTTACAGCTTGCCACAGACACAGGCAACGATCCTGCCTCCTGTGCTGAAGCAGGCGTACAAGGCTTGTTCACAGACACGAGGCAACGATCCTGCCTCTGTGCTGAAAGCAGGCGGCTTTACAGCTTTACACCGACACCAGGCAACGATCCTGCCTCCTGTGCTGAAGCAACACAGCTTGCCAGACACAGACACCGGTCACCTGCTTGGAAGCGGCTTGCAACACTTACGGGCCACAGGCAACGACCTGCCTCTGTGCTGAAGCAGCTTACAGCTTGCAACAGCCACAGCAACGATCCTGCCTGTGTAACTGGAAGCGCTTACAGCTTACCAGGACAGGGGAACGATCCTGCCTCTGTGCTGGAAGCGGCTTACGGCTGCACACACCAGGCAACGATCTGCCTGGAGCAACTGAGCTAAGCAGCTTTACCAACACCACAGCAGTCAACGATCCTGCCTCTGTGCTGGAAGCAGCTTACAACCACAGACCCGGGAACGATCCTGCCTCTGTGCTGAAGCACTTACGCTTGCCACAGACCCAGGGAACGATGCCTCTGTGCTGAAAGCAGCTTTACAGCTTGCCACAGACACAGGCAACGATTCTGCCTCTGTGCTGGGAAACGGCTTACGCTGACAGACACAGGCAACGACCCTGCCTCTGGGCTGACGGCTTACAGCTTGCCGGGCCCAGGCAACGATCTGCCTCTGTGCTGAAACCTTACCAGCTTGCCGCAGACCCAGGGAACGATACTGCCTCTGTTGCTGAACGCTTACAGCTTGCCTAGGGCCCACAACGATCAACCTGCCTCTGATGCTGGAAACGGCTTACAGCTTGCCACAGAGAGGCAACGAATAACCTGCCTCTGTGCTGAAGCAGCTTAAGGGATTGCCACAGACCCAGTCAACGATCATGCCTCTGTGCTGAAGCAGCTTACAGCTTGCCACAGACCCAGGCAACGATCCTGCCTCTGTGCCTGAGCAGCTTGAACAGCTTGCACAGGGCTTACAGGCATTCGATCCTGCCTCTGTGCTGAAGCATTACAGCTTCGTTACACGACACCCAGGCAACGATCCTGCCTCTGTGCTGAAGCGGCTTACAGCTTGCCACAGACCCAGGCAGCGATCCTGCCTCTGAGCTGGAAGCAGCTTAAGCAAACTTGCCACAGACCCAGGCCCAACGATCCTGCCTTCTGTGCTGAAGCAGTACAGCTGCCAACAGACCCGAGCAACGATCCTGCTGTGTATTGAAGCGGACTTACAAGCTTGCCACAGACCCAGGCAACGATCCTGCCTCTGTGCTTGAACAGCTTGTCTGTGCAACAGACACAGGCAACGATCCTGCCTGCTGTGCTGAAGCGGCTTACGGCTTTGCCCACGAGACACAGGTTCAACGATCCTGCTTCTTGTGCTGACGCCTAACACGCTTGCCAGCAGACTGGGCAACGATCCTGCCTCTGTGCTGAAGCGGCTTACAGCTTGCCACTTGACAGGGCAACCGATCCTGCCTCTGTGCTGAAGCAGGCTTATACGCTTGCCGCCGGCCCGCAGCAGGCAACGATCCTCAACGACTCTGCTGGCTTGCAAGCGCCTACAGCTTGCCACAGACACAGCAACGATCCTGCACTTGCTGCCTCCAAGCGGCTTACAGCTTGCCACGGAGCACAGGCAACGATCCTGCCTCTGTGCTTGAAGAGCGACACGGCTTGCCACAGACACAGGGCAACGATCCTGCCTTCTGTATGAAGCGCTTACAGCTTGCCGACACAGGCAACGATCCTGCCTCTGTGCTGAAGCGGCTTACGCTTGCCACAGACCCAGGCAACGATCCTGCCTCTGTGCTGGAAGGCGGCTTACGGCTTGCCACGGGCCACAGGCAACGATCCTGCCTCTGCTGAAGCAGCTTTACAGCTTGCCACAGACACAGGCAACGATACTGCCTCTGTGCTTGAAGGCAGGCTTACGGCTTGAACGCAGCAACGATCCACCTGCCTCTGTGCTGGAAGGGCACAACCCCGAACAAGGCAACGATCCCCTCTGTGCTGGAAGCAGCTTCCACAGCGCCCACCAGACAACAGGCAACGATCCTGCCTCTGTGCTGAAGCAGCTTACAACCCACAGACCCAGGCAACGATCCTGCCTTGTGCGGCTTACAGCTTACTTACAGCTTGACCAAAGGAACAAGGCAACGATCCTGCCTGCTGCTGAATTCTGAATCGCACGCTTACAGCTTGCACAGACTGAACTGAGCAAGCGATCCTGACCTCTGTGCAGCAAGCTTACAGGCTTGCCACGAACCCACAACGGTCCTGCTTTGCCTGACAACACGGCTTGCACCAGGACACAAGGCAAGATCCTGCCTCTGTGCTGAAGCAGCGTTACAGCTTGCCAACAGACCAGAAGACGGGAACGATCCTGCCTCTGTGCTGAAGCATAACACGCTTGCCACAGACCAATGGCAGCGATCCTCCCCGCCGCCTGGACCGCTTACGACGGACTTGCCTTGGGAGAAGCAACGATCCTGCCTCTGTGCTGGAAACGGCAAAGCGCCACAGACCAGGCAACGATCCTTGCCTCTGTGCTTAAGCGGCTTACCACAGCCTTGACAGACCTAGGCAACGATCCTGCCTCTGTGCTGATGCAGCTTTACAGCTGCCACAGACCCAGGCAACGATCCTGCCTCTGTGTTGAAGGCAGCTTACAGCTTGCCACAGACACCCAGGCAACGATCCTGCCTGCCTTGTGCTGGGCTGGAAGCGAAACACAGCTTGCCACAGGGACACGAGGCCAACGATCCTGCCTCTGTGGGCTGAAGCGAACACAGGCTTGCCGCGAGACACAGGACAACGATCCTGCCTCTGGGCTGGAAGCGGCCTTACAGGCTTGCCACAGGCCTGGTAACGATCACCTAACACCTCTGTGCTGAGCGGACACCCAGGCTTGCCAACACACGAGGCAACGATCCCTGCCTCTGGAGCTGGAAGCCGGCTTTACAGGCCTTGCCACGGACCAGGCAAGGCTGATCCCTGTCCTCTGTGGGCTGAAGCGGACTTACAGGCTTACCAAGACACACAGGCAACGATCCTGCCTCCTGTGCTGGAAGCAGGCTTAACTTGCAAGCTTGCCACCACGGAACTGAGGCAACGATCCTGCCTCTGTTAACTGAAGCGAACACAGCTTGCCGCCAAGACACCCAGGGGCAACGATCCTGCCTCTGTGCTGCAAGGCAGGCTTACAAGCCTTACCAGACCCACGGGCAACGATCCTGCCATCTGTGCTGGAAGCGGCTTACGGCTTGCCACAGACACAGGCCCAACGATCCTGCCTCATGTTAACGAGGGCAACCACAGCTTGCCACCAGAACCCACGATCAACGATCCTGCCATCAGGTAACGAGCAGGCTTTACAGCTTGCCACAGACCCGGGAAGGGGCGATCCTGCCTCCTGTACTGAAAGCAGGCTTTACGGAACTTGCCACAGGACACAGGGGCAACGATTCCTGCCTCTGTTAACAGGCACGGCTTTACGGCTTACCACAGACACAGGGCAACGATTTTGCCCTGCGCATGGACTGGAAACGCAAACGTTACACAGCTTGCCACAGACACGAGGCAACGATCCCTGCCTCTGTGGGCTGGAAGGCAGCCTTACAACTGCCACAGACCCAGGGGCAACGATCCTGCCTCCTGTAACTGAAGCGACCTTACAGGCTTGCCACAGACCCGAGGAACGGCGATCCTGCCTCTGTGCTGGAAACAGGCTTACGAGAAACTTGCCCACCAGGGACCAGGGGCAACGATCCTGCCTCTGTACTGAAGCAGGCGAGCAAGGCTTGCCACAGGACCAGGCAGCTTAGTCCTTGACCACCATTGTGACAGGCACGGCTTAAGATTGCCACAGGACCCAGGCTAACGATCTTGCGCACCTCACCAATGCTGGAGAAAGCGGCACACAAGCTTGCTACCAGACCCACCGGGCAACGATCCTGCCTCTGTGCTGAAGCAGGCTTTACGGAAAACACCAACAGACACAGGCAAGCAGGTCACCCTGCCTCTGTGGGCTGGAAAGCAGGCTTACAGCTTGCCACCAGACCCACAGGCAAGGATCCTGCCTATCTGGCTGAAGCACCTTACAACCCACCACAGACCCAGGCAACGATGCCTGGCTTAAGCCTGAATGAATACCAGTCGTACGGCTTCACCTACAGGACCTGGCAACAGATCCTGGCTTCAGGTGCTGAAGCCAGCTTACCAGCCTGCCGCAGACCCGAGCAACGGATCCAGACCTTATGTATTGCTGGAAAGCAGGCGTACAGGGCTTGTCACAGACACAAGGGCAACGATCCTGCCTCTGTGCTGGAAACGTACAGCTTGCCCACTACAGACCCAGGCAACGATCCTGCCTGTGTGCCAAACGGCAAGCCAACAACAACAGACCCAGGCAACGATCCTGCCTCTGTGCTGGAAGCAGCTTACAGCTTTACCGCAACAGACCCAGAAGGCAACGATCCTACCTGTGTATTGGAAATGGCAACTTACAGCTTCCCACAGACCCTGGCAACGATCCTGATCTGTACCTGCAAACGGCAAAGCTTTGCCACAGGACCCAGGCAACGATCCGCCTGCCTCTGTGTTCCAAAAGCGGAATTACAGCTTGCCACAGACCCAGGGAACGATCCTGCCTCTGTGCTGGAAGCAGCTTACATCTTGCCACAGACCCAGGCAAGCGATCCTGCCTCTGTGAGTTGAAAGCGAACACAGGCTTGCACCACAGACACGAAGGCAACGATCCTGCCTCTGTGTTGAAGCGGTTTACAACTTACCACGGGAACTTTACGATCAACGATCCTGCCTCTGTGCTGGAAACGGCTTAACACGGCTTTACCACAGACACCCGAGCGATCCTGCCTTCTGTGTTGAACGACGGCTTACAACACCTGGAACACGACACAGACGAATCCTGCCTCTGTGGTTGAAGCAGACTTACAGGCCTGCCACAGACACAGGCAAGCGATCACCACACCTCTGTGTTGGAAGCAGGTTTACCAGCTTCCCACAGACACAGGCAACGATCCTGCCTCTGTGTTGAAGAAGCTAACAGCTTGCCACAGACACAGGCAACGATCCACTGCCTGTTGAAGCAGCTTACAGCCGCCGCCATAGACACGAGGCAACGATCCTGCCTCTGTGTTGACGAGCGGTTTACAGCTTGCCACAGAACCCAGGCAACGGATTATGCCTCTGTGCTGAAACGGCTTAACCGCAACTTGCCCAGGGAACGACAAGCAAAGCAACCGAATCCTGCCAATGATAACTGGAAGGCAGGCTTACAGGCTTTGCCACAGACACGGGCAACGATCCTGCCTGTATTGCTGAAACAGCCTGGCAACACTTACAGACACGGGCAAGCCTTGATCACCTGCCTGTGTGCTGAAGACAGCTTACAGCTTGCCACAGACACAGGACAACGATCCTGCCTATATGATGAAGCAGGCTTACAACTTACCTTACAGACACAGGGCAACGATCCTGCCTGTGTGCTGGAAAGCAAGCCTTACAGGCTTGCCGCCACACACCAGATCCAACGATCCTGCCTCTGTGCAGGAAACGGCAGCAACACTTACACGGGACCAGGAACGATCCTGCCTCTGTGTACTGGAAGCAGCTTACAGGCTTGCCACAGACACGAGGACAACGATCTACCTGTGTGCACAAGGCAGGCTTACAGGCTTACCACAGACCTGATCAAGCGATCCTGCCTCTGTGCTGAAAGCGGCCCCACAAGCTTCACCACAGACCCAGTGGGAACGATCCTGCCTGCCTCTGTGCTGAAGCAGCTTAACACGGCTTGCACAGACCGAACGATCCTGCCTCTGTGCGTGAAGCGAGCTTTACAAGCTTGCCACAGGGACACAGGGCAACGATTCTGCCCCTCTGTGCTGGAAACGGCAACACAAGCTTGCCACAGACACAGGGCAACGACCCTGCCTCTGGGCTGGAAGCAGGCTTACGGCTTGCCTGGGCCCAGGGCAAGCGATCCTGCCTCTAATGCTGGAAGCACCTTACAGCCTTGCCAGACCAGGGAACGATCCTGCCTCTGTGCTGAACAACAGCAGCTTGCCACAGACCCAGGCAACGATCCTGCCTCTGTGCTGGAAACGCAGCTTAACACCACAGAGCAGAGGGCCAACGATCCTGCCATCTGTGCTGAAAGCGGCAAGATTGCCCACAGACCCAGGGCAACGATCTTGCCTCTGTGCTGGAAGCAGGCTTTACAACCTTGCCAGGGCACCCAGGCAACGATCCTGCCTCTGTGCTGGAGGAAGCAGCCTACAGCTTGCCACAGACACGGGCAAGGCAAGGACCCTGCCTCTGTGGGCACAAAGCAGCTTACAGCTTGCCGGAACGGGCCGGAGGCAACGGATCCCTGCCTCTGGGCTGAAGCGGCCTTACTTAACACTTGCCACGAAGACCAGGCAACGATCCTGCCTTCTCTGCTGGAAACTGCACCGTTACAGGCTTGCCACAGACCCAGGCAACGATCACTGCTTCTCTGCTGAAGCAGTACACAGCTTGCCACAGGGACCCAGGCAAACGATCCTGCTTCTGTTAACTGAAGCAGGCGTTACAGGCTTTAGCCACAGGGCCACCCAGGGCAACGATCCTGCCTTCTGGCGCTGGAAGCGGACGTTACAGCTTTCCACTGAACACCAGGCAACGAATCCTGCCTCTGTGCTGGAAAGCAGGCTTACAGGCTTGCCACAGACCCACGAGCGAATCGCAATCCTGCCTAATGTTGCTGGAAGCGGAAACAACAGCTTACAACGAACCCAGGAACAACGATCCTACCTTACCTGTGTATTGACAACTTACAGCTTGCCCAGCAGACCCAGAGGCAACGATCCTGCCTCTGTGATTGGAAGCAGGCGAACGGCTTGCCACGAAGACCCTGGGCAACGATCCTGCCTCTGTGATCGGAAGCGGCTTACAGCCTTGGAGCCAGGCAACGGGAACAATCCTGCCTCTGTGCTTGAGCAAGCACAGGCTTGCCACAGTACCTGAACCCAGGGGCAACGATCCTGCACCTCTGTGCTTGAAGCAGCTTACAGCTTGCCACAGACACCCAGGCAACGATCCGCCTGTCCTAGAAGCTGGCCGCCTTGAAGACCAGGCTTAACGATCCTGCCTCTGTCTTGCCAGGCAGTTTGCAACGCACAGGCCCAACGGGCAGTCCTGCTTCTGTGCTTAGGAAACGGCTTACAGCTTGCCGGACCCAGGACCCCAATCGATCCACTGCCTCTGTCTTGGACGAGCTTTACAGCTTGCCACAGACCCAGGCAACGATCCACCACTTCTGTGTTGGGAAGCGGCTTACAACCTTGCACAGGACCCAGGCAATCGATCCTGCCTCTGTGTTGAGCAGGCTTACAGCTTGCCACGGAACCCAGGGCAACGATCCTGCGCACTCTGTCGTTGAAGCAAGCTTAACAGCTTGCCACAGACACAGCCATCGATCCTGCCTCTATGCTTGAAGCAAGCTTACAGCCTTGCCACAGACCCACAGGCAACGATCCTACCTCTGGCTGCGAAAGCGACTTTACAGCTTGTCCACAGACCCAGGCAAGCGATTGCTGCCTCTGTGCTGGAAGCAGCTTACAGGCTTGCCACAGACACAAGGCAACGATCCTACCGCCTGTGCTGGAAAGCGGCTTACGGCTTGCCACAGACACAGGCAACGATCCTGCCTCTGTGCTGGAAACAACCAAGGCTTGCCACAGGACACAGGCAACGATCCTGCCTCTGTGCTGAGCGGGCGGCTTACGGACCAGGCAACGATCCTTGCGCTCTATTAACCAAGCAGTCACAGCTTGCCACAGACACAGGCAACGATCCTGCCTATATGACGGCAAAGCAGCTTACAGCTTGCCACAGACACCCAGGCAACGATCCTGCCTTGTGCTGGAAATGACGGCTTGCAACACCACAGACACCAGGTCCAACGATCCTGCCTCTGTGCTGGAAGGAAACAGCAGGCTTGCCCACAGACACCCAGGGCAACGATCCTGCCTCTGTGCTGGAAGCGACACTTGGCAGCCTTTACAGACCGCAGGCAAGCGATTCCTGCCACCTCTGTGCTGGAAACGGCAGCCTTACAGCTTACCACAGACACAGTCAACGATCCTGCCTGTGCTGGACGGACGACACGGCTTGCCACCAGGACCACGGGAACGATCCATGCCTCTGTTAACAGACGGCAACACGAGGCTTGCCACAGACCCACGGGCCAACGGATCCTGCCGCGTGTGCTGGGAAACAGCTTTACGGCTTGCCACAGAACACAGGCAACGAATTCCTGCCTCTGTGATGAAGCAGCTTTACGAGGCTTGCCAGCAGACACCAGGCAACGATCCCTGCCTGTCTGGGCTGGAAACGGCTTACAGGCCAACGCCACAGAACCCTGAGGTCAACGATCCTGCCTCCTGTGCTGGAAGCGGCATTACAGGCTTGCCGCCAGAGACCCTGGGGAACGATCACCTGTGCTGGAAACGGCTTAAAACTTGCCCGCTGGACCAGGCAACGATCTGCCTCTGTGGTGAAGCAGCTTCCAGCTTGCCACAGACCCACGGGCAAGCGATCCTGCCTGCGTAACGAAGCGGCTTACAGCTTGCCACAGGACAACGGGCAGGCGATCCTACGGCTTGCCGCAGACACAGGCAACGATCCTGCCTCTGTGTTGAAGCAGCATGCAGGTTGCCGACACAGAGGTAACGATCGCCACTATGCTTGCGGCAACCACAACTTCCTGAACACCCAGGCAACGATCTTGCCTCTGTGCTGGAAGCAGCTTACAGCTTGCCACAGGAACCCACGGGCAACGATCCTGCCTCCGTGATGCACAAACGGCTTACAGCTTGCCACAGGACCCGAAGCGGCGATTCTGCCTCTGGTAACGACGAAGCACCCCGCCAGCTTGCCAGAACACAAGGCAACGATCCTGCGCGGTAACGGAAGCGGCTTGGCTTGCCGCAGACGCGAAGGCCGGCGATCCTGCCTGTGTGCTTGACAGCGCCTTGGCCTACCACGGACCACGCAGGCAAGCGGATCCCTGCCTGACATGGGCTAGAAGCAGAACACAACAACCTGAACCCACAGGCAACCCGAGGCAACCTGTGTGATGAAGCAGCTTGGCTTGCCAACAGGACAACGGGCAACGATCCTATAATTGGCACGAAGCAGCTTACAACGCCTACAGACCACGGATCAACGATCCTACCTTCTGTGCTGGAAGCAAGCGTACAGCTTGCCACCCAGACCAGGAGACGATCTGCGCTGTGCTGGAAGCGGCCACAACGCACAGACCCGGGGAACGATCCTGCCTTCTGTGCTGAACAACGGCTTACAGCTTGCCACAGACCGAGGGCAACGATCCATATCCTGTGGCTGAAGCGGCACGGCTGCCACAGAGAGGAAGGGCAGGCAGTATCTGGCTCTTGTGGCACCAGGCAGCTTAGCTTGCCGGTTCAGAGGCAACGATCCTTGCCTCCTGTGCTGGAAGCAGCTTACGGCTGCCACAGGAACCCAGGCAACGATCCTGCCTCTGTGCTGAAAGCAGGCTTTACAGCTTGCCACAGACACCCAGGCAACGATCCTGCCTCTGTGCTGAAGCAGGCTTACAGGCTGCGCAAGAACACGAACGAGGACCAACTGATCCTTGGCCTGAATCAGCTTACAGCTTGCCACGAGACACAAGGCAAACCGATCCTGCCTCTGGTTGGAAGCACCTTCCCTGGACTTGGCTTCAAAGACACCAGGCAACGATTCCGCCTCTGCTCTGAAGTAGGCTTACGGCTTGCCACAGACACGGAGGGCAACGATCCTGTCACCATGTTGTATCCAATTCTGGCTGCACTTTACGGGCCAGGCAACGATCTGGCCTCTGTGTTTTAAGCAGGTTTACCTTGCCACAGACCCACAGGCAGCGATCCTGGATCTGTGTTGGAAGCAGGTACAGGCTTGCCTTACAGACACAGGCAACTGATCACTGCCTCTGTGTTGAAAGAGCAGCTTACAAGGTGCCACAGACACAGGCAACGATCGGCACTTACCTATGTGTTGAAGCGGCTTACAGCTTGCCACCACACCCAGGACAACGATCCTTCCTCAGCGTTGGGGCTGCGGTAGAGTACTTACGGGCACGGAAGGCGTCGTCTGCCTCTGTGTTGGACTTTGCCACAGCTTGCCACAGACACAGGCAACGATCCTGCCTGCCTCCTATGTTTGAAGCAGCTTACAGCTTGCCTCGGAACACAGGCAACGATCCTGGCCTCTGTGTTGGAAGCAACACGGCCTTGCCACAGGCCCACCCGAGGCAACGATCCACCTGCCCTCTGTGTTGAGCAGCACAGGTGCCTTGGGCACAGGCAACGATCCTGCCTCTGGCCGCGCGGCGGCCTTGGCTTCCTGGGCACAGGCAACGATCCCATTAGCTACCGGTAACGGCGGCTTGGCCACGGCCTTGAACCCAGGCAACGATCCCTGGGCCTGACGTGCTGAGCTGGCACCTGGCTTGCCTTGGACCAGGCAACGATCTGCCTCTGTGCTGAAGCCGGCTTACAACACCACAGACACGAGGCAACGATCCACCTGTTGCTTGAAGCAGCTTACAGCTTGCCACCACAGACCCAGGCAACGATTCCTGCCTGGCGTTGCTGACGGCTTACAAGCACCGCCACAGACACCCAGGCAACGATGCCTGCCATGTTGACCAGCTTACAGCTCCTTGGCAAGACACGAACTTGGCGATCCTGCCTGTGTTTGGACGGCTTTGGCCACCCTTTTGAACTGGGCCGAGGCAACGATCCTGCCTCTGTGTTGAAAACGGTTACAGCTTGCCACAGACGCGGCGACAAGCGATCCTGCCAACTACGTGGGCAACGGAACTACAACGCCTGGTGCAGGGAAACCGATCCTGCCTCTGTCTTGGAAGCAGGCCTTACAGCTTGCCACGAACCACCCGGGAGGCGAACTTCATCACCGCACCTCTGTTGAAGCGGCTTGCAGCTTGGCCACGTTTGAGCCGGCGGATCCTTGCCTCTGTACTGGAAGCGGCTTACCCAGCTTGCCAGCTTGCCACAGACCCAGGCAACGATCCTGCCTCTGTGCTGAAGCAGCTTACAGCTTGCAACAGACAGAGGCAACGATCCTGCCTGTGTATTGAAGCAACTTACAGCTTCCCACAGACCCTGGCAACGATCCTGCCTCTGTGCTGAAGCAGCTTAAAGCTTGCCACAGACCCAGGCAACGATCCTGCCCGATCCTGCCTCTGTGTTGAAGCAGTTTACAGCTTGCCACAGACACAGGCAACGATCCTGCCTCTGTGTTGAAGCAGCTTACAGCTTGCCACAGACACAGGCAACGATCCTGCCTCTGTGTTGAAGCAGCTTACAGCTTGCCACAGACACAGGCAACGATCCTGCCTCTGTGTTGAAGCAGCTTACAGCTTGCCACAGACACAGGCAACGATCCTGCCTCTGTGTTGAAGCAGTTTACAGCTTGCCACAGACACAGGCAACGATCCTGCCTCTGTGTTGAAGCAGCTTACAGCTTGCCACAGACACAGGCAACGATCCTGCCTCTGTGTTGAAGCAGCTTACAGCTTGCCACAGACACAGGCAACGATCCTGCCTCTGTGTTGAAGCAGCTTACAGCTTGCCACAGACACAGGCAACGATCCTGCCTCTGTGTTGAAGCAGCTTACAGCTTGCCACAGACACAGGCAACGATCCTGCCTCTGTGTTGAAGCAGCTTACAGCTTGCCACAGACACAGGCAACGATCCTGCCTCTGTGCTGAAGCAGCTTACAGCTTGCCACAGACACAGGCAACGATCCTGCCTCTGTGCTGAAGCAGCTTACAGCTTACCACAGACACAGGCAACGATCCTGCCTCTGAAGCAGCTTACAGCTTGCCACAGACACAGGCAACGATCCTGCCTCTGTGTTGAAGCAGCTTACAGCTTGCCACAGATACAGGCAACGATCCTGCCTCTGTGTTGAAGCAGCTTACAGCTTGCCACAGACACAGACAACGATCCTGCCTCTGTGTTGAAGCAGTTTACAGCTTGCCTCAGACACAGGCAATGATCCTGCCTCTGTCGAAGCAGCGTACATCTTGCCATAGACACAGGCAACGATCCTGCCTCTCTGTTGAAGCAGCTTACAGCTTGCCACAGACACAGGCAACGATCCTGCCTCTGTGTTGAAGCAGCTTACAGCTTGCCACAGACACAGGCAACGATCCTGCCTCTGTGTGCTGAAGCAGCTTACAGCTTGCCACAGACACAGGCAACGATCCTGCCTCTGTGCTGAAGCAGCTTACAGCTTGCCACAGACACAGGCAACGATCCTGCCTCTGTGTTGAAGCAGCTTACAGCTTGCCACAGACACAGGCAACGATCCTGCCTCTGTGCTGAAGCAGCTTACAGCTTACCACAGACACAGGCAACGATCCTGCCTCTGTGCTGAAGCAGCTTACAGCTTGCCACAGACACAGGCAACGATCCTGCCTCTGTGCTGAAGCAGCTTACAGCTTGCCACAGACACAGGCAACGATCCTGCCTCTGTGCTGAAGCAGTTTACAGCTTGCCACAGACACAGGCAACGATCCTGCCTCTGTGTTGAAGCAGCTTACAGCTTGCCACAGACCCAGGCAACGATCCTGCCTCTGTGCAGAAGCAGCTTACAGCTTGCCACAGACACAGGCAACGATCCTGCCTCTGTGCTGAAACAGCTTACAGCTTGCCACAGACACAGGCAATGATCCTGCCTCTGTCGAAGCAGCGTACATCTTGCCATAGACACAGGCAACGATCCTGCCTCTCTGTTGAAGCAGCTTACAGCTTGCCACAGACACAGGCAACGATCCTGGCTCTGTGTTGAAGAATCTTACAGCTTGCCACAGACACAGGCAACGATCCTGCCTCTGCGTTGAAGCAGTTTACAGCTTGCCACAGACCCAGGCAACGATCCTGCCTCTGTGCTGAAGCAGCTTACAGCTTGCCACAGACACAGGCAACGATCCTGCCTCTGTGCTGAAGCAGCTTACAGCTTGCCACAGACACAGGCATCGATCCTGCCTCTGTGCTGAAGCAGCTTACAGCTTGCCACAGACACAGGCAACGATCCTGCCTCTGTGCTGAAGCAGCTTACAGCTTGCCACAGACACAGGCAACGATCCTGCCTCTGTGCTGAAGCAGCTTACAGCTTGCCACAGACACAGGCAACGATCCTGCCTCTGTGTTGAAGCAGCTTACAGCTTGCCACAGACACAGGCAACGATCCTGCCTCTGTGCTGAAGCAGCTTACAGCTTGCCACAGACACAGGCAACGATCCTGCCTCTGTGCTGAAGCAGCTTACAGCTTGCCACAGACACAGGCAACGATCCTGCCTCTGTGCTGAAGCAGCTTACAGCTTGCCACAGACCCAGGCAACGATCCTGCCTCTGTGCTGAAGCAGCTTACAGCTTGCCACAGACACAGGCAACGATCCTGCCTCTGTGCTGAAGCAGCTTACAGCTTGCCACAGACACAGGCAACGATCCTGCCTGTGTGCTGAAGCAGCTTACAGCTTGCCACAGACACAGGCAACGATCCTGCCTCTGTGTTGAAGCAGCTTACAGCTTTCCACAGACACAGGCAACGATCCTGCCTCTGTGTTGAAGCAGCTTACAGCCTGCCACAGACACAGGCAACGATCCTGCCTCAGTGTTGAAGCAGTTTAGAGCTTGCCACAGACACAGGCATCGATCCTGCCTCTGTGTTGAAGCACCTTACAGCTTGCCACAGACACAGGCAACGATCCTGCCTCTATGTTGAAGCAGCTTACAGCTTGCCTCAGACACAGGCAACGATCCTGCCTCTGTGTTGAAGCAGCTTACAGCTTGCCACAGACACAGGCAACGATCCTGCCTCTGTGTTGAAGCAGCTTACAGCTTGCCACAGACACAGGCAACGATCCTGCCTCTGTGCTGAAGCAGCTTACAGCTTGCCACAGACACAGGCAACGATCCTGCCTCTGTGCTGAAGCAGCTTACAGCTTGCCACAGACACAGGCAACGATCCTGCCTCTGTGCTGAAGCAGCTTACAGCTTGCCACAGACACAGGCAACGATCCTGCCTCTGTGCTGAAGCAGCTTACAGCTTGCCACAGACACAGGCAACGATCCTGCCTCTGTGTTGAAGCAGCTTACAGCTTGCCACAGACACAGGCAACGATCCTGCCTCTGTGCTGAAGCAGCTTACAGCTTGCCACAGACACAGGCAACGATCCTGCCTCTGTGCTGAAGCACCTTACAGCTTGCCACAGACACAGGCAACGATCCTGCCTCCTGAAGCAGCTTACAGCTTGCCACAGACACAGGCAACGATCCTGCCTCTGCTGAAGCAGCTTACAGCTTGCCACAGACACAGGCAACGATCCTGCCTCTGTGCTGAAGCAGCTTACAGCTTGCCACAGACCCAGGCAACGATCCTGCCTCTGTGCTGAAGCAGCTTACAGCTTGCCACAGACACAGGCAACGATCCTGCCTCTGTGCTGAAGCAGCTTACAGCTTGCCACAGACACAGGCAACGATCCTGCCTCTGTGCTGAAGCAGCGTACAGCTTGCCACAGACCCTGGCAACGATCCTGCTTCTGTGCTGAAGCAGCTTACAGCTTGCCACAGACCCAGGCAACGATCCTGCTTCTGTGCTGAAGCAGCGTACATACAGCTTGTCACAGACACAGGCAACGATCCTGCCTCTGTGCTGAAGCAGCTTACAGCTTGCCACAGACACAGGCAACGATCCTGCCTCTGTGCTGAAGCAGCTTACAGCTTGCCACAGACCCAGGCAACGATCCTGCCTCTGTGCTGAAGCAGCTTACAGCTTGCCACAGACCCAGGCAACGATCCTGCCTCTGTGCTGAAGCAGCTTACAGCTTGCCACAGACCCAGGCAACGATCCTGCCTCTGTGCTGAAGCAGCTTACAGCTTGCCACAGACCCAGGCAACGATCCTGCCTCTGTGCTGAAGCAGCTTACAGCTTGCCACAGACACAGGCAACGATCCTGCCTCTGTGCTGAAGCAGCTTACAGCTTGCCACAGACCCAGGCAACGATCCTGCCTCTGTGCTGAAGCAGCTTACAGCTTGCCACAGACCCAGGCAACGATCCTGCCTCTGTGCTGAAGCAGCTTACAGCTTGCCACAGACCCAGGCAACGATCCTGCCTCTGTGCTGAAGCAGCTTACAGCTTGCCACAGACACAGGCAACGATCCTGCCTCTGTGCTGAAGCAGCTTACAGCTTGCCACAGACCCAGGCAACGATCCTGCCTCTGTGCTGAAGCAGCTTACAGCTTGCCACAGACACAGGCAACGATCCTGCCTCTGTGCTGAAGCAGCTTACAGCTTGCCACAGACACAGGCAACGATCCTGCCTCTGTGTTGAAGCAGCTTACAGCTTGCCACAGACACAGGCAACGATCCTGCCTCTGTGTTGAAGCAGCTTACAGCTTGCCACAGACACAGGCAACGATCCTGCCTCTGTGCTGAAGCAGCTTACAGCTTGCCACAGACACAGGCAACGATCCTGCCTCTGTGTTGAAGCAGCTTACAGCTTGCCACAGACACAGGCAACGATCCTGCCTCTGTGTTGAAGCAGCTTACAGCTTGCCACAGACACAGGCAACGATCCTGCCTCTGTGTTGAAGCAGTTTACAGCTTGCCACAGACACAGGCAACGATCCTGCCTCTGTGCTGAAGCAGCTTACAGCTTGCCACAGACACAGGCAACGATCCTGCCTCTGTGTTGAAGCAGCTTACAGCTTGCCACAGACACAGGCAACGATCCTGCCTCTGTGTTGAAGCAGCTTACAGCTTGCCACAGACACAGGCAACGATCCTGCCTCTGTGCTGAAGCAGCTTACAGCTTGCCACAGACCCAGGCAACGATCCTGCCTCTGTGCTGAAGCAGCTTACAGCTTGCCACAGACACAGGCAACGATCCTGCCTCTGTGCTGAAGCAGCTTACAGCTTGCCACAGACACAGGCAACGATCCTGCCTCTGTGCTGAAGCAGCTTACAGCTTGCCACAGACACAGGCAACGATCCTGCCTCTGTGCTGAAGCAGCTTACAGCTTGCCACAGACACAGGCAACGATCCTGCCTCTGTGCTGAAGCAGCTTACAGCTTGCCACAGACCCAGGCAACGATCCTGCCTCTGTGTTGAAGCAGCTTACAGCTTGCCACAGACACAGGCAACGATCCTGCCTCTGTGCTGAAGCAGCTTACAGCTTGCCACAGACACAGGCAACGATCCTGCCTCTGTGCTGAAGCAGCTTACAGCTTGCCACAGACCCAGGCAACGATCCTGCCTCTGTGCTGAAGCAGCTTACAGCTTGCCACAGACACAGGCAACGATCCTGCCTCTGTGCTGAAGCAGCTTACAGCTTGCCACAGACACAGGCAACGATCCTGCCTCTGTGCTGAAGCAGCTTACAGCTTGCCACAGACACAGGCAACGATCCTGCCTCTGTGCTGAAGCAGCTTACAGCTTGCCACAGACACAGGCAACGATCCTGCCTCTGTGTTGAAGCAGCTTACAGCTTGCCACAGACACAGGCAACGATCCTGCCTCTGTGTTGAAGCAGCTTACAGCTTGCCACAGACACAGGCAACGATCCTGCCTCTGTGTTGAAGCAGCTTACAGCTTGCCACAGACACAGGCAACGATCCTGCCTCTGTGTTGAAGCAGCTTACAGCTTGCCACAGACACAGGCAACGATCCTGCCTCTGTGTTGAAGCAGCTTACAGCTTGCCACAGACACAGGCAACGATCCTGCCTCTGTGTTGAAGCAGCTTACAGCTTGCCACAGACACAGGCAACGATCCTGCCTCTGTGTTGAAGCAGCTTACAGCTTGCCACAGACACAGGCAACGATCCTGCCTCTGTGTTGAAGCAGCTTACAGCTTGCCACAGACACAGGCAACGATCCTGCCTCTGTGCTGAAGCAGCTTACAGCTTGCCACAGACACAGGCAACGATCCTGCCTCTGTGCTGAAGCAGCTTACAGCTTGCCACAGACACAGGCAACGATCCTGCCTCTGTGCTGAAGCAGCTTACAGCTTGCCACAGACACAGGCAACGATCCTGCCTCTGTGCTGAAGCAGCTTACAGCTTGCCACAGACACAGGCAACGATCCTGCCTCTGTGTTGAAGCAGCTTACAGCTTGCCACAGACACAGGCAACGATCCTGCCTCTGTGTTGAAGCAGCTTACAGCTTGCCACAGACACAGGCAACGATCCTGCCTCTGTGTTGAAGCAGCTTACAGCTTGCCACAGACCCAGGCAACGATCCTGCCTCTGTGTTGAAGCAGCTTACAGCTTGCCACAGACACAGGCAACGATCCTGCCTCTGTGTTGAAGCAGCTTACAGCTTGCCACAGACACAGGCAACGATCCTGCCTCTGTGTTGAAGCAGCTTACAGCTTGCCACAGACCCAGGCAACGATCCTGCCTCTGTGTTGAAGCAGCTTACAGCTTGCCACAGACACAGGCAACGATCCTGCCTCTGTGCTGAAGCAGCTTACAGCTTGCCACAGACCCAGGCAACGATCCTGCCTCTGTGCTGAAGCAGCTTACAGCTTGCCACAGACACAGGCAACGATCCTGCCTCTGTGCTGAAGCAGCTTACAGCTTGCCACAGACACAGGCAACGATCCTGCCTCTGTGCTGAAGCAGCTTACAGCTTGCCACAGACACAGGCAACGATCCTGCCTCTGTGCTGAAGCAGCTTACAGCTTGCCACAGACACAGGCAACGATCCTGCCTCTGTGCTGAAGCAGCTTACAGCTTGCCACAGACCCAGGCAACGATCCTGCCTCTGTGCTGAAGCAGCTTACAGCTTGCCACAGACACAGGCAACGATCCTGCCTCTGTGCTGAAGCAGCTTACAGCTTGCCACAGACCCAGGCAACGATCCTGCCTCTGTGCTGAAGCAGCTTACAGCTTGCCACAGACCCAGGCAACGATCCTGCCTCTGTGCTGAAGCAGCTTACAGCTTGCCACAGACCCAGGCAACGATCCTGCCTCTGTGCTGAAGCAGCTTACAGCTTGCCACAGACCCAGGCAACGATCCTGCCTCTGTGCTGAAGCAGCTTACAGCTTGCCACAGACCCAGGCAACGATCCTGCCTCTGTGCTGAAGCAGCTTACAGCTTGCCACAGACACAGGCAACGATCCTGCCTCTGTGCTGAAGCAGCTTACAGCTTGCCACAGACACAGGCAACGATCCTGTCTCTGTGCTGAAGCAGCTTACAGCTTGCTACAGACACAGGCAACGATCCTGCCTCTGTGCTTGAAGCAGCTTACAGCTTGCCACAAACACTGGCAACGATCCTGCCTCTGTGCTGAAGCAGCTTACAGCTTGCCACAGACACAGGCAACGATCCTGCCTCTGTGCTGAAGCAGCTTACAGCTTGCCACAGACACAGGCAACGATCCTTCCTCTGTGCTGAAGCAGCTTACAGCTTGCCACAGACACAGGCAACGATCCTGCCTCTGTGCTGAAGCAGCTTACAGCTTGCCACAGACACAGGCAACGATCCTGCCTCTGTGCTGAAGCAGCTTACAGCTTGCCACAGACACAGGCAACGATCCTGCCTCTGTGCTGAAGCAGCTTACAGCTTGCCACAGACACAGGCAACGATCCTGCCTCTGTGCTGAAGCAGCTTACAGCTTGCCACAGACCCAGGCAACGATCCTGCCTCTGTGCTGAAGCAGCTTACAGCTTGCCACAGACACAGGCAACGATCCTGCCTCTGTGCTGAAGCAGCTTACAGCTTGCCACAGACACAGGCAACGATCCTGCCTCTGTGCTGAAGCAGCTTACAGCTTGCCACAGACACAGGCAACGATCCTGCCTCTGTGCTGAAGCAGCTTACAGCTTGCCACAGACACAGGCAACGATCCTGCCTCTGTGCTGAAGCAGCTTACAGCTTGCCACAGACACAGGCAACGATCCTGCCTCTGTGCTGAAGCAGCTTACAGCTTGCCACAGACACAGGCAACGATCCTGCCTCTGTGCTGAAGCAGCTTACAGCTTGCCACAGACCCAGGCAACGATCCTGCCTCTGTGCTGAAGCAGCTTACAGCTTGCCACAGACACAGGCAACGATCCTGCCTCTGTGCTGAAGCAGCTTACAGCTTGCCACAGACACAGGCAACGATCCTGCCTTTGTGCTTACAGCTTGCCACAGACCCAGGCAACGATCCTGCCTCTGTGTTGAAGCAGCTTACAGCTTGCCACAGACACAGGCAACGATCCTGCCTCTGTGTTGAAGCAGCTTACAGCTTGCCACAGACACAGGCAACGATCCTGCCTCTGTGTTGAAGCAGCTTACAGCTTGCCACAGACACAGGCAACGATCCTGCCTCTGTGTTGAAGCAGCTTACAGCTTGCCACAGACACAGGCAACGATCCTGCCTCTGTGTTGAAGCAGCTTACAGCTTGCCACAGACACAGGCAACGATCCTGCCTCTGTGTTGAAGCAGCTTACAGCTTGCCACAGACACAGGCAACGATCCTGCCTCTGTGTTGAAGCAGCTTACAGCTTGCCACAGACACAGGCAACGATCCTGCCTCTGTGCTGAAGCAGCTTACAGCTTGCCACAGACACAGGCAACGATCCTGCCTCTGTGCTGAAGCAGCTTACAGCTTGCCACAGACACAGGCAACGATCCTGCCTCTGTGTTGAAGCAGCTTACAGCTTGCCACAGACACAGGCAACGATCCTGCCTCTGTGCTGAAGCAGCTTACAGCTTGCCACAGACACAGGCAACGATCCTGCCTCTGTGCTGAAGCAGCTTACAGCTTGCCACAGACACAGGCAACGACCCTGCCTCTGGGCTGAAGCAGCTTACAGCTTGCCACAGACACAGGCAACGATCCTGCCTCTGTGCTGAAGCAGCTTACAGCTTGCCACAGACACAGGCAACGATCCTGCCTCTGTGCTGAAGCAGCTTACAGCTTGCCACAGACACAGGCAACGATCCTGCCTCTGTGCTGAAGCAGCTTACAGCTTGCCACAGACCCAGGCAACGATCCTGCCTCTGTGCTGAAGCAGCTTACAGCTTGCCACAGACACAGGCAACGATCCTGCCTCTGTGTTGAAGCAGCTTACAGCTTGCCACAGACACAGGCAACGATCCTGCCTCTGTGCTGAAGCAGCTTACAGCTTGCCACAGACCCAGGCAACGATCCTGCCTCTGTGCTGAAGCAGCTTACAGCTTGCCACAGACACAGGCAACGATCCTGCCTCTGTGTTGAAGCAGCTTACAGCTTGCCACAGACACAGGCAACGATCCTGCCTCTGTGTTGAAGCAGCTTACAGCTTGCCACAGACACAGGCAACGATCCTGCCTCTGTGTTGAAGCAGCTTACAGCTTGCCACAGACACAGGCAACGATCCTGCCTCTGTGTTGAAGCAGCTTACAGCTTGCCACAGACACAGGCAACGATCCTGCCTCTGTGTTGAAGCAGCTTACAGCTTGCCACAGACACAGGCAACGATCCTGCCTCTGTGTTGAAGCAGCTTACAGCTTGCCACAGACACAGGCAACGATCCTGCCTCTGTGTTGAAGCAGCTTACAGCTTGCCACAGACACAGGCAACGATCCTGCCTCTGTGCTGAAGCAGCTTACAGCTTGCCACAGACACAGGCAACGATCCTGCCTCTGTGCTGAAGCAGCTTACAGCTTGCCACAGAGACAGGCAACGATCCTGCCTCTGTGCTGAAGCAGCTTACAGCTTGCCACAGACACAGGCAACGATCCTGCCTCTGTGCTGAAGCAGCTTACAGCTTGCCACAGACACAGGCAACGATCATGCCTCTGTGCTGAAGCAGCTTACAGCTTGCCACAGACACAGGCAACGATCCTGCCTCTGTGCTGAAGCAGCTTACAGCTTGCCACAGACACAGGCAACGATCCTGCCTCTGTGCTGAAGCAGCTTACAGCTTGCCACAGACACAGGCAACGATCCTGCCTCTGTGCTGAAGCAGCTTACAGCTTGCCACAGACACAGGCAACGATCCTGCCTCTGTGCTGAAGCAGCTTACAGCTTGCCACAGACCCAGGCAACGATCCTGCCTCTGTGCTGAAGCAGCTTACAGCTTGCCACAGACCCAGGCAACGATCCTGCCTCTGTGCTGAAGCAGCTTACAGCTTGCCACAGACCCAGGCAACGATCCTGCCTCTGTGCTGAAGCAGCTTACAGCTTGCCACAGACACAGGCAACGATCCTGCCTCTGTGCTGAAGCAGCTTACAGCTTGCCACAGACCCAGGCAACGATCCTGCCTCTGTGCTGAAGCAGCTTACAGCTTGCCACAGACCCAGGCAACGATCCTGCCTCTGTGCTGAAGCAGCTTACAGCTTGCCACAGACACAGGCAACGATCCTGCCTCTGTGCTGAAGCAGCTTACAGCTTGCCACAGACACAGGCAACGATCCTGCCTCTGTGCTGAAGCAGCTTACAGCTTGCCACAGACAGAGGCAACGATCCTGCCTCTGTGCTGAAGCAGCTCACAGCTTGCCACAGACACAGGCAACGATCCTGCCTCTGTGCTGAAGCAGCTTACAGCTTGCCACAGACACAGGCAACGATCCTGCCTCTGTGTTGAAGCAGCTTACAGCTTGCCACAGACACAGGCAACGATCCTGCCTCTGTGTTGAAGCAGCTTACAGCTTGCCACAGACACAGGCAACGATCCTGCCTCTGTGTTGAAGCAGCTTACAGCTTGCCACAGACACAGGCAACGATCCTGCCTCTGTGTTGAAGCAGCTTACAGCTTGCCACAGACACAGGCAACGATCCTGCCTCTGCTTGCCACAGACACAGGCAACGATCCTGCCTCTGTGTTGAAGCAGCTTACAGCTTGCCACAGACACAGGCAACGATCCTGCCTCTGTGTTGAAGCAGCTTACAGCTTGCCACAGACACAGGCAACGATCCTGCCTCTGTGTTGAAGCAGCTTACAGCTTGCCACAGACACAGGCAACGATCCTGCCTCTGTGCTGAAGCAGCTTACAGCTTGCCACAGACACAGGCAACGATCCTGCCTCTGTGCTGAAGCAGCTTACAGCTTGCCACAGACACAGGCAACGATCCTGCCTCTGTGCTGAAGCAGCTTACAGCTTGCCACAGACACAGGCAACGATCCTGCCTCTGTGCTGAAGCAGCTTACAGCTTGCCACAGACACAGGCAACGATCCTGCCTCTGTGCTGAAGCAGCTTACAGCTTGCCACAGACACAGGCAACGATCCTGCCTCTGTGCTGAAGCAGCTTACAGCTTGCCACAGACACAGGCAACGATCCTGCCTCTGTGCTGAAGCAGCTTACAGCTTGCCACAGACCCAGGCAACGATCCTGCCTCTGTGCTGAAGCAGCTTACAGCTTGCCACAGACACAGGCAACGATCCTGCCTCTGTGCTGAAGCAGCTTACAGCTTGCCACAGACACAGGCAACGATCCTGCCTCTGTGCTGAAGCAGCTTACAGCTTGCCACAGACACAGGCAACGATCCTGCCTCTGTGCTGAAGCAGCTTACAGCTTGCCACAGACACAGGCAACGATCCTGCCTCTGTGCTGAAGCAGCTTACAGCTTGCCACAGACACAGGCAGCGATCCTGCCTCTGTGCTGAAGCAGCTTACAGCTTGCCACAGACACAGGCAACGATCCTGCCTCTGTGCTGAAGCAGCTTACAGCTTGCCACAGACACAGGCAACGATCCTGCCTCTGTGCTGAAGCAGCTTACAGCTTGCCACAGACCCAGGCAACGATCCTGCCTCTGTGCTGAAGCAGCTTACAGCTTGCCACAGACCCAGGCAACGATCCTGCCTCTGTGCTGAAGCAGCTTACAGCTTGCCACAGACACAGGCAACGATCCTGCCTCTGTGCTGAAGCAGCTTACAGCTTGCCACAGACACAGGCAACGATCCTGCCTCTGTGCTGAAGCAGCTTACAGCTTGCCACAGACCCAGGCAACGATCCTGCCTCTGTGCTGAAGCAGCTTACAGCTTGCCACAGACACAGGCAACGATCCTGCCTCTGTGCTGAAGCAGCTTACAGCTTGCCACAGACACAGGCAACGATCCTGCCTCTGTGCTGAAGCAGCTTACAGCTTGCCACAGACCCAGGCACGACGATACAGCTTGCCACAGACACAGGCAACGATCCTGCCTCTGAAGCAGCTTACAGCTTGTGCTGAAGCAGCTTACAGCTTGCCACAGACACAGGCAACGATCCTGCCTCTGTGCTGAAGCAGCTTACAGCTTGCCACAGACACAGGCAACGATCCTGCCTCTGTGTTGAAGCAGCTTACAGCTTGCCACAGACACAGGCAACGATCCTGCCTCTGTGCTGAAGCAGCTTACAGCTTGCCACAGACACAGGCAACGATCCTGCCTCTGTGTTGAAGCAGCTTACAGCTTGCCACAGACACAGGCAACGATCCTGCCTCTGTGCTGAAGCAGCTTACAGCTTGCCACAGACACAGGCAACGATCCTGCCTCTGTGTTGAAGCAGCTTACAGCTTGCCACAGACACAGGCAACGATCCTGCCTCTGTGCTGAAGCAGCTTACAGCTTGCCACAGACACAGGCAACGATCCTGCCTCTGTGTTGAAGCAGCTTACAGCTTGCCACAGACACAGGCAACGATCCTGCCTCTGTGCTGAAGCAGCTTACAGCTTGCCACAGACACAGGCAACGATCCTGCCTCTGTGCTGAAGCAGCTTACAGCTTGCCACAGACACAGGCAACGATCCTGCCTCTGTGTTGAAGCAGCTTACAGCTTGCCACAGACACAGGCAACGATCCTGCCTCTGTGTTGAAGCAGCTTACAGCTTGCCACAGACACAGGCAACGATCCTGCCTCTGTGTTGAAGCAGCTTACAGCTTGCCACAGACACAGGCAACGATCCTGCCTCTGTGCTGAAGCAGCTTACAGCTTGCCACAGACACAGGCAACGATCCTGCCTCTGTGTTGAAGCAGCTTACAGCTTGCCACAGACACAGGCAACGATCCTGCCTCTGTGTTGAAGCAGCTTACAGCTTGCCACAGACACAGGCAACGATCCTGCCTCTGTGTTGAAGCAGCTTACAGCTTGCCACAGACACAGGCAACGATCCTGCCTCTGTGTTGAAGCAGCTTACAGCTTGCCACAGACACAGGCAACGATCCTGCCTCTGTGCTGAAGCAGCTTACAGCTTGCCACAGACACAGGCAACGATCCTGCCTCTGTGCTGAAGCAGCTTACAGCTTGCCACAGACACAGGCAACGATCCTGCCTCTGTGCTGAAGCAGCTTACAGCTTGCCACAGACACAGGCAACGATCCTGCCTCTGTGTTGAAGCAGCTTACAGCTTGCCACAGACACAGGCAACGATCCTGCCTCTGTGCTGAAGCAGCTTACAGCTTGCCACAGACACAGGCAACGATCCTGCCTCTGTGCTGAAGCAGCTTACAGCTTGCCACAGACACAGGCAACGATCCTGCCTCTGTGCTGAAGCAGCTTACAGCTTGCCACAGACACAGGCAACGATCCTGCCTCTGTGCTGAAGCAGCTTACAGCTTGCCACAGACCCAGGCAACGATCCTGCCTCTGTGCTGAAGCAGCTTACAGCTTGCCACAGACACAGGCAACGATCCTGCCTCTGTGCTGAAGCAGCTTACAGCTTGCCACAGACCCAGGCAACGATCCTGCCTCTGTGCTGAAGCAGCTTACAGCTTGCCACAGACCCAGGCAACGATCCTGCCTCTGTGCTGAAGCAGCTTACAGCTTGCCACAGACCCAGGCAACGATCCTGCCTCTGTGCTGAAGCAGCTTACAGCTTGCCACAGACACAGGCAACGATCCTGCCTCTGTGCTGAAGCAGCTTACAGCTTGCCACAGACACAGGCAACGATCCTGCCTCTGTGCTGAAGCAGCTTACAGCTTGCCACAGACACAGGCAACGATCCTGCCTCTGTGCTGAAGCAGCTTACAGCTTGCCACAGACACAGGCAACGATCCTGCCTCTGTGCTGAAGCAGCTTACAGCTTGCCACAGACACAGGCAACGATCCTGCCTCTGTGCTGAAGCAGCTTACAGCTTGCCACAGACACAGGCAACGATCCTGCCTCTGTGCTGAAGCAGCTTACAGCTTGCCACAGACACAGGCAACGATCCTGCCTCTGTGCTGAAGCAGCTTACAGCTTGCCACAGACACAGGCAACGATCCTGCCTCTGTGCTGAAGCAGCTTACAGCTTGCCACAGACACAGGCAACGATCCTGCCTCTGTGCTGAAACAGCTTACAGCTTGCCACAGACACAGGCAACGATCCTGCCTGTGTGCTGAAGCAGCTTACAGCTTGCCACAGACACAGGCAACGATCCTGCCTCTGTGCTGAAGCAGCTTACAGCTTGCCACAGACCCAGGCAACGATCCTGCCTCTGTGCTGAAGCAGCTTACAGCTTGCCACAGACACAGGCAACGATCCTGCCTCTGTGCTGAAGCAGCTTACAGCTTGCCACAGACACAGGCAACGATCCTGCCTCTGTGCTGAAGCAGCTTAAAGCTTGCCACAGACACAGGCAACGATCCTGCCTCTGTGCTGAAGCAGCTAACAACTTGCCACAGACACAGGCAACGATCCTGCCTCTGTGCTGAAGCAGCTTACAGCTTGCCACAGACCCAGGCAACGATCCTGCCTGTGTGCTGAAGCAGCTTACAGCTTGCCACAGACACAGGCAACGATCCTGCCTCTGTGCTGAAGCAGCTTACAGCTTGCCACAGACACAGGCAACGATCCTGCCTCTGTGCTGAAGCAGCTTACAGCTTGCCACAGACACAGGCAACGATCCTGCCTCTGTGTTGAAGCAGCTTACAGCTTGCCACAGACACAGGCAACGATCCTGCCTCTGTGTTGAAGCAGCTTACAGCTTGCCACAGACACAGGCAACGATCCTGCCGCTGTGCTTGAAGCAGATCCTGCCTCTTACAGCTTGCCACAGACACAGTCAACGATCCTGCCTCTGTGCTGAAGCAGCTTACAGCTTGCCACAGACACAGGCAACGATCCTGCCTCTGTGTTGAAGCAGCTTACAGCTTGCCACAGACACAGGCAACGATCCTGCCTCTGTGTTGAAGCAGCTTACAGCCTGCCACAGACACAGGCAACGATCCTGCCTCTGTGCTGAAGCAGCTTACAGCTTGCCACAGACACAGGCAACGATCCTGCCTCTGTGCTGAAGCAGCTTACAGCTTGCCACAGACACAGGCAACGATCCTGCCTCTGTGCTGAAGCAGCTTACAGCTTGCCACAGACACAGGCAACGATCCTGCCTCTGTGCTGAAGCAGCTTACAGCTTGCCACAGACACAGGCAACGATCCTGCCTCTGTGCTGAAGCAGCTTACAGCTTGCCACAGACACAGGCAACGATCCTGCCTCTGTGCTGAAGCAGCTTACAGCTTGCCACAGACACAGGCAACGATCCTGCCTCTGTGCTGAAGCAGCTTACAGCTTGCCACAGACACAGGCAACGATCCTGCCTCTGTGCTGAAGCAGCTTACAGCTTGCCACAGACACAGGCAACGATCCTGCCTCTGTGCTGAAGCAGCTTACAGCTTGCCACAGACCCAGGCAACGATCCTGCCTCTGTGCTGAAGCAGCTTACAGCTTGCCACAGACCCAGGCAACGATCCTGCCTCTGTGCTGAAGCAGCTTACAGCTTGCCACAGACCCAGGCAACGATCCTGCCTCTGTGCTGAAGCAGCTTACAGCTTGCCACAGACACAGGCAACGATCCTGCCTCTGTGCTGAAGCAGCTTACAGCTTGCCACAGACCCAGGCAACGATCCTGCCTCTGTGCTGAAGCAGCTTACAGCTTGCCACAGACACAGGCAACGATCCTGCCTCTGTGCTGAAGCAGCTTACAGCTTGCCACAGACACAGGCAACGATCCTGCCTCTGTGCTGAAGCAGCTTACAGCTTGCCACAGACACAGGCAACGATCCTGCCTCTGTGCTGAAGCAGCTTACAGCTTGCCACAGACACAGGCAACGATCCTGCCTCTGTGCTGAAGCAGCTTACAGCTTGCCACAGACACAGGCAACGATCCTGCCTCTGTGCTGAAGCAGCTTACAGCTTGCCACAGACCCAGGCAACGATCCTGCCTCTGTGCTGAAGCAGCTTACAGCTTGCCACAGACCCAGGCAACGATCCTGCCTCTGTGCTGAAGCAGCTTACAGCTTGCCACAGACACAGGCAACGATCCTGCCTCTGTGCTGAAGCAGCTTACAGCTTGCCACAGACACAGGCAACGATCCTGCCTCTGTGCTGAAGCAGCTTACAGCTTGCCACAGACACAGGCAACGATCCTGCCTCTGTGCTGAAGCAGCTTACAGCTTGCCACAGACACAGGCAACGATCCTGCCTCTGTGTTGAAGCAGCTTACAGCTTGCCACAGACACAGGCAACGATCCTGCCTCTGTGTTGAAGCAGCTTACAGCTTGCCACAGACACAGGCAACGATCCTGCCTCTGTGTTGAAGCAGCTTACAGCTTGCCACAGACACAGGCAACGATCCTGCCTCTGTGTTGAAGCAGCTTACAGCTTGCCACAGACACAGGCAACGATCCTGCCTCTGTGTTGAAGCAGCTTACAGCTTGCCACAGACACAGGCAACGATCCTGCCTCTGTGTTGAAGCAGCTTACAGCTTGCCACAGACACAGGCAACGATCCTGCCTCTGTGTTGAAGCAGCTTACAGCTTGCCACAGACACAGGCAACGATCCTGCCTCTGTGTTGAAGCAGCTTACAGCTTGCCACAGACACAGGCAACGATCCTGCCTCTGTGTTGAAGCAGCTTACAGCTTGCCACAGACACAGGCAACGATCCTGCCTCTGTGTTGAAGCAGCTTACAGCTTGCCACAGACACAGGCAACGATCCTGCCTCTGTGTTGAAGCAGCTTACAGCTTGCCACAGACACAGGCAACGATCCTGCCTCTGTGTTGAAGCAGCTTACAGCTTGCCACAGACACAGGCAACGATCCTGCCTCTGCCTCTGTGCTGAAGCAGCTTACAGCTTGCCACAGACCCAGGCAACGATCCTGCCTCTGTGCTGAAGCAGCTTACAGCTTGCCACAGACACAGGCAACGATCCTGCCTCTGTGCTGAAGCAGCTTACAGCTTGCCACAGACACAGGCAACGATCCTGCCTCTGTGCTGAAGCAGCTTACAGCTTGCCACAGACACAGGCAACGACCCTGCCTCTGGGCTGAAGCAGCTTACAGCTTGCCACAGACACAGGCAACGATCCTGCCTCTGTACTGCAGCAGCTTACAACTTCCCACAGACACAGGCAACGATCCTGCCTCTGTGCTGAAGCAGCTTACAGCTTGCCACAGACACAGGCAACGATCCTGCCTCCGTGCTGAAGCAGCTTACAGCTTGCCACAGACCCAGGCAACGATCCTGCCTCTGTGCTGAAGCAGCTTACAGCTTGCCACAGACACAGGCAACGATCCTGCCTCTGTGCTGAAGCAGCTTACAGCTTGCCACAGACACAGGCAACGATCCTGCCTCTGTGCTGAAGCAGCTTACAGCTTGCCACAGACACAGGCAACGATCCTGCCACTTTGCTGAAGCAGCTTACAGCTTGCCACAGAGAGAGGCAACGATCCTGCCTCTGTGCTGAAGCAGCTTACAGCTTGCCACAGACACAGGCAACGATCCTGCCTCTGTGCTGAAGCAGCTTACAGCTTGCCACAGACACAGGCAACGATCCTGCCTCTGTGCTGAAGCAGCTTACAGCTTGCCACAGACACAGGCAACGATCCTGCCTCTGTGCTGAAGCAGCTTACAGCTTGCCACAGACACAGGCAACGATCCTGCCTCTGTGCTGAAGCAGCTTACAGCTTGCCACAGACACAGGCAACGATCCTGCCTCTGTGTTGAAGCAGCTTACAGCTTGCCACAGACACAGGCAACGATCCTGCCTCTGTGCTGAAGCAGCTTACAGCTTGCCACAGACACAGGCAACGATCCTGCCTCTGTGCTGAAGCAGCTTACAGCTTGCTAAAGACACAGGCAACGATCCTGCCTCTGTGCTGAAGCAGCTTACAGCTTGCCACAGACACAGGCAACGATCCTGCCTCTGTGGTGTATCAGCTTACAGCTTGCCACAGACACAGGAAACGATCCTGCCTCTGCTTGCTTGAAGCGAGCTTACAACTTGCCACAGACACAGGCAACGATCCTGCCTCTGTGCTGAAGCAGCTTACAGCTTGCCACAGACACAGGCAACGATCCTGCCTCTGTGCTGAAGCAGCTTACAGCTTGCCACAGACCCAGGCAACGATCCTGCCTCTGTGCTGAAGCAGCTTACAGCTTGCCACAGACCCAGGCAACGATCCTGCCTCTGTGCTGAAGCAGCTTACAGCTTGCCACAGACACAGGCAACGATCCTGCCTCTGAAGCAGCTTACAGCTTGCCACAGACCCAGGCAACGATCCTGCCTCTGTGCTGAAGCAGCTTACAGCTTGCCACAGACACAGGCAACGATCCTGCCTCTGTGCTGAAGCAGCTTACAGCTTGCCACAGACACAGGCAACGATCCTGCCTCTGTGCTGAAGCAGCTTACAGCTTGCCACAGACACAGGCAACGATCCTGCCTCTGTGTTGAAGCAGCTTACAGCTTGCCACAGACACAGGCAACGATCCTGCCTCTGTGTTGAAGCAGCTTACAGCTTGCCACAGACACAGGCAACGATCCTGCCTCTGTGCTGAAGCAGCTTACAGCTTGCCACAGACACAGGCAACGATCCTGCCTCTGTGTTGAAGCAGCTTACAGCTTGCCACAGACACAGGCAACGATCCTGCCTCTGTGTTGAAGCAGCTTACAGCTTGCCACAGACACAGGCAACGATCCTGCCTCTGTGTTGAAGCAGCTTACAGCTTGCCACAGACACAGGCAACGATCCTGCCTCTGTGTTGAAGCAGCTTACAGCTTGCCACAGACACAGGCAACGATCCTGCCTCTGTGTTGAAGCAGCTTACAGCTTGCCACAGACACAGGCAACGATCCTGCCTCTGTGTTGAAGCAGCTTACAGCTTGCCACAGACACAGGCAACGATCCTGCCTCTGTGCTGAAGCAGCTTACAGCTTGCCACAGACACAGGCAACGATCCTGCCTCTGTGCTGAAGCAGCTTACAGCTTGCCACAGACACAGGCAACGATCCTGCCTCTGTGCTGAAGCAGCTTACAGCTTGCCACAGACACAGGCAACGATCCTGCCTCTGTGCTGAAGCAGCTTACAGCTTGCCACAGACACAGGCAACGATCCTGCCTCTGTGCTGAAGCAGCTTACAGCTTGCCACAGGCACAGGCAACGATCCTGCCTCTGTGCTGAAGCAGCTTACAGCTTGCCACAGACACAGGCAACGATCCTGCCTCTGTGCTGAAGCAGCTTACAGCTTGCCACAGACACAGGCAACGATCCTGCCTCTGTGCTGAAGCAGCTTACAGCTTGCCACAGACACAGGCAACGATCCTGCCTCTGTGCTGAAGCAGCTTACAGCTTGCCACAGACACAGGCAACTATCCTGCCTCTGTGTTGAAGCAGCTTACAGCTTGCCACAGACACAGGCAACGATCCTGCCTCTGTGTTGAAGCAGCTTACAGCTTGCCACAGACACAGGCAACGATCCTGCCTCTGTGTTGAAGCAGCTTACAGCTTGCCACAGACACAGGCAACGATCCTGCCTCTGTGTTGAAGCAGCTTACAGCTTGCCACAGACACAGGCAACGATCCTGCCTCTGTGTTGAAGCAGCTTACAGCTTGCCACAGACACAGGCAACGATCCTGCCTCTGTGTTGAAGCAGCTTACAGCTTGCCACAGACACAGGCAACGATCCTGCCTCTGTGCTGAAGCAGCTTACAGCTTGCCACAGACACAGGCAACGATCCTGCCTCTGTGCTGAAGCAGCTTACAGCTTGCCACAGACACAGGCAACGATCCTGCCTCTGTGCTGAAGCAGCTTACAGCTTGCCACAGACACAGGCAACGATCCTGCCTCTGTGCTGAAGCAGCTTACAGCTTGCCACAGACACAGGCAACGATCCTGCCTCTGTGCTGAAGCAGCTTACAGCTTGCCACAGACACAGGCAACGAGCCTGCCTCTGTGCTGAAGCAGCTTACAGCTTGCCACAGACACAGGCAACGATCCTGCCTCTGTGCTGAAGCAGCTTACAGCTTGCCACAGACACAGGCAACGATCCTGCCTCTGTGCTGAAGCAGCTTACAGCTTGCCACAGACACAGGCAACGATCCTGCCTCTGTGCTGAAGCAGCTTACAGCTTGCCAAAGACACAGGCAACGATCCTGCCTCTGTGCTGAAGCAGCTTACAGCTTGCCACAGACACAGGCAACGATCCTGCCTCTGTGCTGAAGCAGCTTACAGCTTGCCACAGACACAGGCAACGATCCTGCCTCTGTGCTGAAGCAGCTTACAGCTTGCCACAGACACAGGCAACGATCCTGCCTCTGTGCTGAAGCAGCTTACAGCTTGCCACAGACACAGGCAACGATCCTGCCTCTGTGCTGAAGCAGCTTACAGCTTGCCACAGACACAGGCAACGATCCTGCCTCTGTGCTGAAGCAGCTTACAGCTTGCCACAGACACAGGCAACGATCCTGCCTCTGTGCTGAAGCAGCTTACAGCTTGCCACAGACACAGGCAACGATCCTGCCTCTGTGTTGAAGCAGCTTACAGCTTGCCACAGACACAGGCAACGATCCTGCCTCTGTGCTGAAGCAGCTTACAGCTTGCCACAGACACAGGCAACGATCCTGCCTCTGTGCTGAAGCAGCTTACAGCTTGCCACAGACACAGGCAACGATCCTGCCTCTGTGCTGAAGCAGCTTACAGCTTGCCACAGACACAGGCAACGATCCTGCCTCTGTGTTGAAGCAGCTTACAGCTTGCCACAGACACAGGCAACGATCCTGCCTCTGTGCTGAAGCAGCTTACAGCTTGCCACAGACACAGGCAACGATCCTGCCTCTGTGCTGAAGCAGCTTACAGCTTGCCAAAGACAGCTTACAGCCTGCCACAGACACAGGCAACGATCCTGCCTCTGTGTTGAAGCAGTTTACAGCTTGCCACAGACACAGGCAACGATCCTGCCTCTGTGCTGAAGGAGCTTACAACTTGCCACAGACACAGGAAACGATCCTGCCTCTGTGTTGAAGCAGCTTACAGCTTGCCACAGACACAGGCAACTATCCTGCCTCTGTGTTGAAGCAGCTTACAGCTTGCCACAGACACAGGCAACGATCCTGCCTCTGTGCTGAAGCAGCTTACAGCTTGCCACAGACCCAGGCAACGATCCTGCCTCTGTGCTGAACCAGCTTACAGCTTGCCACAGAGAAAGGCAACGATCCTGCCTCTGTGTTGAAGCAGCTTACAGCTTGCCACAGACACAGGCAACGATCCTGCCTCTGTGCTGAAGCAGCTTACAGCTTGCCACAGACACAGGCAACGATCCTGCCTCTGTGTTGAAGCAGCTTACAGCTTGCCACAGACACAGGCAACGATCCTGCCTCTGTGTTGAAGCAGCTTACAGCTTGCCACAGACACAGGCAACGATCCTGCCTCTGTGTTGAAGCAGCTTACAGCTTGCCACAGACACAGGCAACGATCCTGCCTCTGTGTTGAAGCAGCTTACAGCTTGCCACAGACACAGGCAACGATCCTGCCTCTGTGTTGAAGCAGCTTACAGCTTGCCACAGACACAGGCAACGATCCTGCCTCTGTGTTGAAGCAGCTTACAGCTTGCCACAGACACAGGCAACGATCCTGCCTCTGTGTTGAAGCAGCTTACAGCTTGCCACAGACACAGGCAACGATCCTGCCTCTGTGTTGAAGCAGCTTACAGCTTGCCACAGACACAGGGAACGATCCTGCCTCTCTGTGCTGAAGCAGCTTACAACTTGCCACAGACACAGGCAACGATCCTGCCTCTGTGCTGAAGCAGCTTACAGCTTGCCACAGACACAGGCAACGATCCTGCCTCTGTGTTGAAGCAGCTTACAGCTTGCCACAGACACAGGCAACGATCCTGCCTCTGTGCTGAAGCAGCTTACAGCTTGCCACAGACACAGGCAACGATCCTGCCTCTGTGCTGAAGCAGCTTACAGCTTGCCACAGACACAGGCAACGATCCTGCCTCTGTGTTGAAGCAGCTTACAGCTTGCCACAGACACAGGCAACGATCCTGCCTCTGTGTTGAAGCAGCTTACAGCTTGCCACAGACACAGGCAACGATCCTGCCTCTGTGTTGAAGCAGCTTACAGCTTGCCACAGACACAGGCAACGATCCTGCCTCTGTGCTGAAGCAGCTTACAGCTTGCCACAGACACAGGCAACGATCCTGCCTCTGTGCTGAAGCAGCTTACAGCTTGCCACAGACACAGGCAACGATCCTGCCTCTGTGCTGAAGCAGCTTACAGCTTGCCACAGACACAGGCAACGATCCTGCCTCTGTGTTGAAGCAGCTTACAGCTTGCCACAGACACAGGCAACGATCCTGCCTCTGTGCTGAAGCAGCTTACAGCTTGCCACAGACACAGGCAACGATCCTGCCTCTGTGTTGAAGCAGCTTACAGCTTGCCACAGACACAGGCAACGATCCTGCCTCTGTGTTGAAGCAGCTTACAGCTTGCCACAGACACAGGCAACGATCCTGCCTCTGTGTTGAAGCAGCTTACAGCTTGCCACAGACACAGGCAACGATCCTGCCTCTGTGTTGAAGCAGCTTACAGCTTGCCACAGACACAGGCAACGATCCTGCCTCTGTGTTGAAGCAGCTTACAGCTTGCCACAGACACAGGCAACGATCCTGCCTCTGTGTTGAAGCAGCTTACAGCTTGCCACAGACCCAGGCAACGATCCTGCCTCTGTGCTGATGCAGCTTTACAGCTTGCCACAGACACAGGCAACGATCCTGCCTCTGTGTTGAAGCAGCTTACAGCTTGCCACAGACACAGGCAACGATCCTGCCTCTGTGTTGAAGCAGCTTACAGCTTGCCACAGACACAGGCAACGATCCTGCCTCTGTGTTGAAGCAGCTTACAGCTTGCCACAGACACAGGCAACGATCCTGCCTCTGTGTTGAAGCAGCTTACAGCTTGCCACAGACACAGGCAACGATCCTGCCTCTGTGTTGAAGCAGCTTACAGCTTGCCACAGACACAGGCAACGATCCTGCCTCTGTGCTGAAGCAGCTTACAGCTTGCCACAGACACAGGCAACGATCCTGCCTCTGTGCTTGAAGCAGCTTACAGCTTGCCACAGACACAGGCAACGATCCTGCCTCTGTGTTGAAGCAGCTTACAGCTTGCCACAGACACAGGCAACGATCCTGCCTCTGTGCTGAAGCAGCTTACAGCTTGCCACAGACACAGGCAACGATCCTGCCTCTGTGCTGAAGCAGCTTACAGCTTGCCACAGACACAGGCAACGATCCTTCCTCTGTGTTGAAGCAGCTTACTGCTTGCCACAGACACAGGCAACGATCCTGCCTCTGTGCTGAAGCAGCTTACAGCTTGCCACAGACACAGGCAACGATCCTGCCTCTGTGTTGAAGCAGCTTACAGCTTGCCACAGACACAGGCAACGATCCTGCCTCTGTGTTGAAGCAGCTTACAGCTTGCCACAGACACAGGCAACGATCCTGCCTCTGTGTTGAAGCAGCTTACAGCTTGCCACAGACACAGGCAACGATCCTGCCTCTGTGTTGAAGCAGCTTACAGCTTGCCACAGACACAGGCAACGATCCTGCCTCTGTGTTGAAGCAGCTTACAGCTTGCCACAGACACAGGCAACGATCCTGCCTCTGTGTTGAAGCAGCTTACAGCTTGCCACAGACACAGGCAACGATCCTGCCTCTGTGTTGAAGCAGCTTACAGCTTGCCACAGACACAGGCAACGATCCTGCCTCTGTGTTGAAGCAGCTTACAGCTTGCCACAGACACAGGCAACGATCCTGCCTCTGTGTTGAAGCAGCTTACAGCTTGCCACAGACACAGGCAACGATCCTGCCTCTGTGCTGAAGCAGCTTACAGCTTGCCACAGACACAGGCAACGATCCTGCCTCTGTGTTGAAGCAGCTTACAGCTTGCCACAGACACAGGCAACGATCCTGCCTCTGTGTTGAAGCAGCTTACAGCTTGCCACAGACACAGGCAACGATCCTGCCTCTGTGTTGAAGCAGCTTACAGGTTGCCACAGACACAGGCAACGATCCTGCCTCTGTGTTGAAGCAGCTTACAGCTTGCCACAGACACGGGCAACGATCCTGCCTCTGTGCTGAAGCAGCTTACAGTTTGCCACAGAACCAGGCAACGATCCTGCCTCTGTGCTGAAGCAGCTTACAGCTTGCCACAGACACAGGCAACGATCCTGCCTCTGTGCTGAAGCAGCTTACAGCTTGCCACAGACACAGGCAACGATCCTGCCTCTGTGTTGAAGCAGCTTACAGCTTGCCTCTGTGTTGAAGCACAGCTTGACAGACAGGCAACGATCCTGCCTCTGTGTTGAAGCAGCTTACAGCTTGCCACAGACACAGGCAACGATCCTGCCTCTGTGTTGAAGCAGCTTACAGCTTGCCACAGACACAGGCAACGATCCTGCCTCTGTGTTGAAGCAGCTTACAGCTTGCCACAGACACAGGCAACGATCCTGCCTCTGTGTTGAAGCAGCTTACAGCTTGCCACAGACACAGGCAACGATCCTGCCTCTGTGTTGAAGCAGCTTACAGCTTGCCACAGACACAGGCAACGATCCTGCCTCTGTGTTGAAGCAGCTTACAGCTTGCCACAGACACAGGCAACGATCCTGCCTCTGTGTTGAAGCAGCTTACAGCTTGCCACAGACACAGGCAACGATCCTGCCTCTGTGCTTGAAGCAGCTTACAGCTTGCCACAGACACAGGCAACTATCCTGCCTCTGTGTTGAAGCAGCTTACAGCTTGCCACAGACACAGGCAACGATCCTGCCTCTGTGCTGAAGCAGCTTACAGCTTGCCACAGACACAGGCAACGATCCTGCCTCTGTGTTGAAGCAGCTTACAGCTTGCCACAGACACAGGCAACGATCCTGCCTCTGTGTTGAAGCAGCTTACAGCTTGCCACAGACACAGGCAACGATCCTGCCTCTGTGTTGAAGCAGCTTACAGCTTGCCACAGACACAGGCAACGATCCTGCCTCTGTGTTGAAGCAGCTTACAGCTTGCCACAGACACAGGCAACGATCCTGCCTCTGTGTTGAAGCAGCTTACAGCTTGCCACAGACACAGGCAACGATCCTGCCTCTGTGTTGAAGCAGCTTACAGCTTGCCACAGACACAGGCAACGATCCTGCCTCTGTGCTGAAGCAGCTTACAGCTTGCCACAGACACAGGCAACGATCCTGCCTCTGTGTTGAAGCAGCTTACAGCTTGCCACAGACACAGGCAACGATCCTGCCTCTGTGTTGAAGCAGCTTACAGCTTGCCACAGACACAGGCAACGATCCTGCCTCTGTGTTGAAGCAGCTTACAGCTTGCCACAGACACAGGCAACGATCCTGCCTCTGTGTTGAAGCAGCTTACAGCTTGCCACAGACACAGGCAACGATCCTGCCTCTGTGTTGAAGCAGCTTACAGCTTGCCACAGACACAGGCAACGATCCTGCCTCTGTGTTGAAGCAGCTTACAGCTTGCCACAGACACAGGCAACGATCCTGCCTCTGTGTTGAAGCAGCTTACAGCTTGCCACAGACACAGGCAACGATCCTGCCTCTGTGTTGAAGCAGCTTACAGCTTGCCACAGACACAGGCAACGATCCTGCCTCTGTGTTGAAGCAGCTTACAGCTTGCCACAGACACAGGCAACGATCCTGCCTCTGTGTTGAAGCAGCTTACAGCTTGCCACAGACACAGGCAACGATCCTGCCTCTGTGTTGAAGCAGCTTACAGCTTGCCACAGACACAGGCAACGATCCTGCCTCTGTGTTGAAGCAGCTTACAGCTTGCCACAGACACAGGCAACGATCCTGCCTCTGTGTTGAAGCAGCTTACAGCTTGCCACAGACACAGGCAACGATCCTGCCTCTGTGTTGAAGCAGCTTACAGCTTGCCACAGACACAGGCAACGATCCTGCCTCTGTGTTGAAGCAGCTTACAGCTTGCCACAGACACAGGCAACGATCCTGCCTCTGTGCTGAAGCAGCTTACAGCTTGCCACAGACACAGGCAACGATCCTGCCTCTGTGTTGAAGCAGCTTACAGCTTGCCACAGACACAGGCAACGATCCTGCCTCTGTGTTGAAGCAGCTTACAGCTTGCCACAGACACAGGCAACGATCCTGCCTCTGTGTTGAAGCAGCTTACAGCTTGCCACAGACACAGGCAACGATCCTGCCTCTGTGTTGAAGCAGCTTACAGCTTGCCACAGACACAGGCAACGATCCTGCCTCTGTGTTGAAGCAGCTTACAGCTTGCCACAGACACAGGCAACGATCCTGCCTCTGTGTTGAAGCAGCTTACAGCTTGCCACAGACACAGGCAACGATCCTGCCTCTGTGTTGAAGCAGCTTACAGCTTGCCACAGACACAGGCAACGATCCTGCCTCTGTGTTGAAGCAGCTTACAGCTTGCCACAGACACAGGCAACGATCCTGCCTCTGTGTTGAAGCAGCTTACAGCTTGCCACAGACACAGGCAACGATCCTGCCTCTGTGTTGAAGCAGCTTACAGCTTGCCACAGACACAGGCAACGATCCTGCCTCTGTGTTGAAGCAGCTTACAGCTTGCCACAGACACAGGCAACGATCCTGCCTCTGTGTTGAAGCAGCTTACAGCTTGCCACAGACACAGGCAACGATCCTGCCTCTGTGTTGAAGCAGCTTACAGCTTGCCACAGACACAGGCAACGATCCTGCCTCTGTGTTGAAGCAGCTTACAGCTTGCCACAGACACAGGCAACGATCCTGCCTCTGTGTTGAAGCAGCTTACAGCTTGCCACAGACACAGGCAACGATCCTGCCTCTGTGTTGAAGCAGCTTACAGCTTGCCACAGACACAGGCAACGATCCTGCCTCTGTGTTGAAGCAGCTTACAGCTTGCCACAGACACAGGCAACGATCCTGCCTCTGTGTTGAAGCAGCTTACAGCTTGCCACAGACACAGGCAACGATCCTGCCTCTGTGTTGAAGCAGCTTACAGCTTGCCACAGACACAGGCAACGATCCTGCCTCTGTGCTGAAGCAGCTTACAGCTTGCCACAGACACAGGCAACGATCCTGCCTCTGTGCTGAAGCAGCTTACAGCTTGCCACAGACACAGGCAACGATCCTGCCTCTGTGTTGAAGCAGTTTACAGCTTGCCACAGACACAGGCAACGTTCCTGCCTCTGTGCTTGAAGCAGCTTACAGCTTGCCACAGACACAGGCAACGATCCTGCCTCTGTGTTGAAGCAGCTTACAGCTTGCCACAGACACAGGCAACGATCCTGCCTCTGTGTTGAAGCAGCTTACAGCTTGCCACAGACACAGGCAACGATCCTGCCTCTGTGTTGAAGCAGCTTACAGCTTGCCACAGACACAGGCAACGATCCTGCCTCTGTGTTGAAGCAGCTTACAGCTTGCCACAGACACAGGCAACGATCCTGCCTCTGTGTTGAAGCAGCTTACAGCTTGCCACAGACACAGGCAACGATCCTGCCTCTGTGTTGAAGCAGTTTACAGCTTGCCACAGACCCAGGCAACGATCCTGCCTCTGTGTTGAAGCAGCTTACAGCTTGCCACAGACACAGGCAACGATCCTGCCTCTGTGTTGAAGCAGTTTACAGCTTGCCACAGACACAGGCAACGATCCTGCCTCTGTGTTGAAGCAGCTTACAGCTTGCCACAGACACAGGCAACGATCCTGCCTCTGTGTTGAAGCAGCTTACAGCTTGCCACAGACACAGGCAACGATCCTGCCTCTGTGTTGAAGCAGTTTACAGCTTGCCACAGACACAGGCAACGATCCTGCCTCTGTGTTGAAGCAGCTTACAGCTTGCCACAGACACAGGCAACGATCCTGCCTCTGTGTTGAAGCAGCTTACAGCTTGCCACAGACACAGGCAACGATCCTGCCTCTGTGTTGAAGCAGTTTACAGCTTGCCACAGACACAGGCAACGATCCTGCCTCTGTGTTGAAGCAGCTTACAGCTTGCCACAGACACAGGCAACGATCCTGCCTCTGTGCTGAAGCAGCTTACAGCTTGCCACAGACACAGGCAACGATCCTGCCTCTGTGTTGAAGCAGCTTACAGCTTGCCACAGACACAGGCAACGATCCTGCCTCTGTGTTGAAGCAGCTTACAGCTTGCCACAGACACAGGCAACGATCCTGCCTCTGTGTTGAAGCAGCTTACAGCTTGCCACAGACCCAGGCAACGATCCTGCCTCTGTGCTGAATCAGCTTACAGCTTGCCACAGACACAGGCAACGATCCTGCCTCTGTGTTGAAGCAGCTTACAGCTTGCTAAAGACACAGGCAACGATCCTGCCTCTGCTCTGAAGCAGCTTACAGCTTGCCACAGACACAGGCAACGATCCTGCCTCTGTGTTGTAGCAATTTACAGCTTGCCACAGACAGAGGCAACGATCCTGCCTCTGCTCTGAAGCAGCTTACAGCTTGCCACAGACACAGGCAACGATCCTGCCTCTGTGTTGTAGCAATTTACAGCTTGCCACAGACAGAGGCAACGATCCTGCCTCTGTGTTGAAGCAGTTTACAGCTTGCCACAGACACAGGCAACGATCCTGCCTCTGTGTTGAAGCAGCTTACAGCTTGCCACAGACACAGGCAACGATCCTGCCTCTGTGTTGAAGCAGCTTACAGCTTGCCACAGACACAGGCAACGATCCTGCCTCTGTGTTGAAGCAGCTTACAGCTTGCCACAGACACAGGCAACGATCCTGCCTCTGTGTTGAAGCAGCTTACAGCTTGCCACAGACACAGGCAACGATCCTGCCTCTGTGTTGAAGCAGCTTACAGCTTGCCACAGACCCAGGCAACGATCCTGCCTCTGTGTTGAAGCAGTTTACAGCTTGCCACAGACCCAGGCAACGATCCTGCCTCTGTGTTGAAGCAGCTTACAGCTTGCCACAGACACAGGCAACGATCCTGCCTCTGTGTTGAAGCAGCTTACAGCTTGCCACAGATACAGGCAACGATCCTGCCTCTGTTTTGAAGCAGTTTACAGCTTGCCACAGACACAGGCAACGATCCTGCCTCTGTGTTGAAGCAGCTTACAGCTTGCCACAGACACAGGCAACGATCCTGCCTCTGTGTTGAAGCAGCTTACAGCTTGCCACAGACACAGGCAACGATCCTGCCTCTGTGTTGAAGCACTTTACAGCTTGCCACAGACACAGGCAACGATCCTGCCTCTGTGTTGAAGCAGCTTACAGCTTGCCACAGACACAGGCAACGATCCTGCCTCTGTGTTGAAGCAGTTTACAGCTTGCCACAGACACAGGCAACGATCCTGCCTCTGTGTTGAAGCAGCTTACAGCTTGCCACAGACACAGGCAACGATCCTGCCTCTGCGTTGAAGCAGTTTACAGCTTGCCACAGACACAGGCAACGATCCTGCCTCTGTGTTGAAGCAGTTTACAGCTTGCCACAGACCCAGGGAACGAGTTTCGGGGGTCAAGACCAGGCCTCCTGGTATATTCAACCAGGCTGTTGCTGCTGGCTGCACGCAAACCAACGTACGAGCCACAGCCCGGCTGATCAGGAACTGACTTTAGGTGCTTGTCCAGTGCCAGCTTGAAGACTGCCAGGGGTCTGTTGGTAATCCCCCTTATGTGTGCTGGGAGGCAGTTGAACAGCTCGGGCCCCTGACACTTATTGTATGGTCGCTTTGCCACAGCACAACAGGCAACGATCCTGCCTCTGTGTTTAAGCAGCTTACAGCTTGCCACAGACACAGGCAACGATCCTGCCTCTGTGAACCATCTTACAGCTTGAAGCAGTTTACAGCTTGCCACAGACCCAGGCAACTATCCTGCCTCTGTGTTGAAGCAGCTTACAGCTTGCCACAGACACAGGCAACGATCCTGCCTCTGTGTTGAAGCAGCTTACAGCTTGCCACAGACACAGGCAACGATCCTGCCTCTGTGTTGAAGCAGCTTACAGCTTGCCACAGACACAGGCAACGATCCTGCCTCTGTGTTGAAGCAGCTTACAGCTTGCCACAGACACAGGCAACGATCCTGCCTCTGTGTTGAAGCAGCTTACAGCTTGCCACAGACACAGGCAACGATCCTGCCTCTGTGTTGAAGCAGCTTACAGCTTGCCACAGACACAGGCAACGATCCTGCCTCTGTGTTGAAGCAGCTTACAGCTTGCCACAGACACAGGCAACGATCCTGCCTCTGTGTTGAAGCAGCTTACAGCTTGCCACAGACACAGGCAACGATCCTGCCTCTGTGTTGAAGCAGCTTACAGCTTGCCACAGACACAGGCAACGATCCTGCCTCTGTGTTGAAGCAGCTTACAGCTTGCCACAGACACAGGCAACGATCCTGCCTCTGTGTTGAAGCAGCTTACAGCTTGCCACAGACACAGGCAACGATCCTGCCTCTGTGTTGAAGCAGCTTACAGCTTGCCACAGACACAGGCAACGATCCTGCCTCTGTGTTGAAGCAGTTTACAGCTTGCCACAGACACAGGCAACGATCCTGCCTCTGTGTTGAAGCAGTTTACAGCTTGCCACAGACACAGGCAACGATCCTGCCTCTGTGTTGAAGCAGCTTACAGCTTGCCACAGACACAGGCAACGATCCTGCCTCTGTGCTGAAGCAGCTTACAGCTTGCCACAGACACAGGCAACGATCCTGCCTCTGTGTTGAAGCAGCTTACAGCTTGCCACAGACACAGGCAACGATCCTGCCTCTGTGTTGAAGCAGCTTACAGCTTGCCACAGACACAGGCAACGATCCTGCCTCTGTGTTGAAGCAGCTTACAGCTTGCCACAGACACAGGCAACGATCCTGCCTCTGTGTTGAAGCAGCTTACAGCTTGCCACAAACACAGGCAACGATCCTTCCTCAGTGTTGAAGCAGCTTACAGCTTGCCACAGACACAGGCAACGATCCTGCCTCTGTGCTGAAGCAGCTTACAGCTTACCACAGACACAGGCAACGTTCCTGCCTCTGTATTGAAGCAGCTTACAGCTTGCCACAGACACAGGCAACGATCCTGCCTCTGTGTTGAAGCAGTTTACAGCTTGCCACAGACACAGGCAACGATCCTGCCTCTGTGTTCAAGGAGTTTACAGCTTGCCACAGACACAGGCAACGATCCTGCCTCTGTGTTCAAGCAGTTTACAGCTTGCCACAGATACAGGCAACGAGCCTGCCTGTGTGTTAAAGCAGCTTACAGCTTGCCACAGACACAGGCAACGATCCTGCCTCTGTGTTGAAGCAGCTTACAGCTTGCCACAGACACAGGCAACGATCCTGCCTCTGTGTTGAAGCAGCTTACAGCTTGCCACAGACCCAGGAAACGATCCTGCCTCTGTGTTGAAGCAGCTTACAGCTTGCCACAAACACATGCAACGATCCTGCCCCTGAGTTGAAGAAACTTACAGCTTGCCACAGAACCAGGCAACGATCCTGCATCTGTGTTGAAGCAGTTTACAGCTTGCCACAGACCCAGGCAACTATCCTGCCTCTGTTTTGAAGCAGCTTACAGCTTGCCACAGACATAGGCAACGATCCGGCCTCTGTGTTGAAGCAGCTTACAGCTTGCCACAGACACAGGCAACGATGCTGCTTCTTTTTTGAAGCAGTTTACAGCTTGCAACAGACACAGGCAACGATCCTGCCTCTGTGTTGAAGCAGCTTACAGCTTGCAACAGACACAGGCAACTATCCTGCCTCTGTGTTGAAGCAGCTTACAGCTTGCCACAGACACAGGCAACGATCCTGCCTCTGTGTTGAAGCACTTTAAAGCTTGCCACAGACAAAGGCAACGATCCTGCCTCTGTGTTGAAGCAGTTTACAGCTTGCCACAGACCCAGGCAACGATCCTGCCTCTGTGTTGAAGCAGCTTACAGGTTGCCACAGTCACAGGCAACGATCCTGCCTCTGTGTTGAAGCAGCTTACAGGTTTCCACAGTCACAGGCAACGATCCTGCCTCTGTGTTGAAGCAGTTTACAGCTTGCCACAGACACAGGCAACGATCCTGGCTCTGTGTTGAAGCAGTTTACAGCTTGCCACAGACACAGGCAACGATCCTGCGTCTGTGTTGAAGCAGCTTACAGCTTGCCACAGACACAGGCAACGATCCTTCCTCTGTGCTGAAGCAGCTTACAGCTTGCCACAGACACAGGCAACGATCCTGCCTCTGTGCAGAAGCAGCTTACAGCTTGCCACAGACATAGGCAACGATCCTGCCTCTGTGTTGAAGCAGCTTACAGCTTGCCACAGACACAGGCAACGATCCTGCCTCTGTGTTGAAGCAGCTTACAGGTTGCCACAGACACAGGCAACGATCCTGCCTCTGTGTTGAAGCAGCTTACAGCTTGCCACAAACACAGGAAACGACCCTTCCTCAGTGTTCAAGCAGCTTACAGCTTGCCCCAGACACAGGCAACGATCCTTCCTCTGTGCTGCAGCAGCTTACAACTTCCCACAGACACAGGCAACGATCCTGCCTCTGTGCTGAAGCAGCTTACAGCTTACCACAGACACAGGCAACGTTCCTGCCTCTGTATTGAAGCAGTTTACAGCTTGCCACAGACAAAGGCAACGATCCTGCCTCTGTGCTGAAGCAGGTTACAGCTTGCCACAGACACAGGCAACGATCCTGCTTCTGTGTTGAAGCAGTTTACAGCTTGCCACAGACACAGGCAATGATCCTGCCTCTGTGTTCAAGCAGTTTACAGCTTGCCACAGATACAGGCAACGAGCCTGCCTGTGTGTTAAAGCAGCTTACAGCTTGCCACAGACACAGGCAACGATCCTGCCTCTGTGTTGAAGCAGCTTACAGCTTGCCACAGACACAGGCAACGATCCTGCCTCTGTGTTGAAGCAGCTTACAGCTTGCCACAGACACAGGCAACGATCCTGCCTCTGTGTTGAAGCAGCTTACAGCTTGCCACAGACACAGGCAACGATCCTGCCTCTGTGTTGAAGCGGCTTACAGCTTGCCACAGACCCAGGCAACGAACCTGCATCTGTGTTGAAGCAGTTTACAGCTTGCCACAGACCCAGGCAACTATCCTGCCTCTGTGTTGAAGCAGCTTACAGCTTGCCACAGACATAGGCAACGATCCGGCCTCTGTGTTGAAGCAGCTTACAGCTTGCCACAGACACAGGCAACGATGCTGCCTCTTTTTTGAAGCAGCTTACAGCTTGCCACAGACACAGGCAACGATCCTGCCTCTGTGTTGAAGCAGATTACAGCTTGCAACAGACACAGGCAACTATCCTGCCTCTGTGTTGAAGCAGCTTACAGCTTGCCACAGACACAGGCAACGATCCTGCCTCTGTGTTGAAGCACTTTAAAGCTTGCCACAGACAAAGGCAACGATCCTGCCTCTGTGTTGAAGCAGTTTACAGCTTGCCACAGACCCAGGCAACGATCCTGCCTCTGTGTTGAAACAGCTTACAGCTTGCCACAGACACAGGCAACGATCCTGCCTCTGTGTTGAAGCAGTTTACAGCTTGCCTCAGACACAGGCAACGATCTTGCCTCTGTGTTGAAGCAGCTTACAGCTTGCCACAGACACAGGCAACGATCCTGCCTCTGTGTTGAAGCAGCGTACAGCTTGCCACAGACATAGGAACCGATCCTGCCTCTGTGTTGAAGCAGCTTACAGCTTGCCACAGACACAGGCAACGATCCTGCCTCTGCGTTGAAGCAGTTTACAGCTTGCCACAGACCCAGGCAACGATCCTGCCTCTGTGTTGAAGCAGCTTACAGCTTGCCACAGACACAGGCAACGATCCTGCCTCTTTGTTGAAGCAGTTTACAGCTTGCCACAGACACAGGCAACGATCCTGCCTCTGTGTTGAAGCAGCTTACAGCTTGCCACAGACACAGGCAACGATCCTGCCTCTGTGTTGAAGCAGTTTACAGCTTGCCACAGACACAGGCAACGATCCTGCCTCTGTGTTGAAGCAGCTTACAGCTTGCCACAGACACAGGCAACGATCCTGCCTCTGTGTTGAAGCAGCTTACAGCTTGCCACAGACACAGGCAACGACCCTGACTCTGTGTTGAAGCAGTTTACAGCTTGCCACAGACACAGGCAACGATCCTGCCTCTGTGTTGAAGCAGCTTACAGGTTGCCACAGACACAGGCAACGATCCTGCCTCTGTGTTGAAGCAGTTTACAGCTTGCCACAGACACAGGCAACGATCCTGCCTCTGTGTTGAAGCAGCTTACAGGTTTCCACACACACAGGCAAGGATCATGCCTCTTTGCTGAAGCAGTTTGCAGCTTGCCACAGACACAGGTAACGATGCTGCCTCTTTGCTGAAGCAGCTTACAGCTTGCCACAGACACAGGCAACGATAATGCCTCTGTGCTGAAGCAGCTTACAGCTTGCCACAGACTCTCACATGCATGTTCCTGGCGTCTACATTTTATGTTTTACCGAATGCTGAATAATTATGGAATATTTATTGAAACCTCAGAGTAATATAAATTAAGTATTTAATGTGATTGAACATAAGAACATAAGAAAGGAGGAACACTGCAACAGGCCTGTTGGCCCATACTAGGCAGGTCCTTTATAATTCATCCCACTAACAAACATTTGACCAACCCTGATGTAATCATAGTGGCAGTGAATATCCAGTCATGATTTTCATTCTTTTTAATTTAGTTTAAAGTTTGATTGTGATGTATTAGATCATGCGTGTAAGTTCTCTTTGTAGAGTGTTTGTTAGAGTTTCGAATCCTCTTGGTTCCTTGTATGGTATTTGCATGTTCCACGTCGTTATCTCACTTAAAATGTTGACTACTTTAAGACTGAGAGATTATCTGTGTTTTTATCTTTTTTGAATGGCCTTCCGCTTCTGGCCTTGCACTTCATACAATTTATATTTATCTTACAGGTAAAATCCTCTTAGTTTCTTTTATTTTTAACCATTCTTCTACTGGGTGTGCGATTGATGCTATCTTTCTGTTGATAAATCCCCTGTTGATGCCATCAGACTGCATATCCCATGATGCATCCCTTCCTATTAACCTTCCCTTTCCTTCTAATTATTTTTCCCCATAGCTTTTAAGTAAATATTGATATATCTAGGTTAATTTTATTTATTTCATTCATCAATACAAAAAAAAATGTTTTGTAATTAATTCAGTAGTGCGAATGATATTTTGGCATAAAAAGAAACATAATGTTTGCCTCTCATTATGTCGTGTCTTCAGATGTATCGTGTGAGCAATTTTGATAAAAAATTTTCCACGAAATAAATTTATGTAAACAATCCTTTTCTGCAACAATATTAAATTTGGCAAATTTCTATAATCTAGTGATTAATTTATTTATCTGAAGAAATTTCTATCCACTAAACAAACGACTCAGGAAGGTGTTTACTATGCAGTCAAAAAACTCACGATACTCACTGTCAAAGCAAAGAGTATACAGAAAAATCTCCCTCACATCACTGAGAGAACTCAAGAACCTACTGATTGAACTGGATACTTACAAATGGTTTTTGCCACAGATGTATTTCAGTGGATTTTGAAAAAAAAAAAGTGCGGAGACATTGTTCTAAATTTAACCTATATCCTCATGTAATTTGGTGTTTGTTTGCTTTATTATTAATTAATTTTGCATTCAGATAGAGAGTTTTTGTAACAGAGGTTTCCTTTCACTGTCTAAACCTGAGATTGTTTCCATTGTCTCTCTTGAAATAATCCAGTGTATTTGCCTCTTTTCAACGGCTTTTAAAATATTGCGTGGTCGGTTTGCCACTGAATGAAGCAGTGATGTTTGTTGCCATCTTATACTCAGTGATAGCATTCCGGTCAATGGGTACGATAGTCAAGTGCAATCTTCCAACCTTCTATTCGTTGAGGTATCAGCTGATGCTGTGCTTGTGATTGGGAAGGACGTGAGGGATTGCTATGCATCAGTTAACATTACCTGCATGTAAACACTATCACCGACATTGTCATTTATAGGACATCGAAATTCGGAGAACTGTCATACGTCTGCAGACAATGTCCGATGTTCTGCTTTTTTTTACTACATTTTAAAACAGCCTCTGAGAATATGAGTTTCTGAAAACTTGTCATGTTTTAACATAGAGAAAGATATTTTAATTAGGACATGTGCAATAGCTGTAGTAACATAGCTAAGGGTAAGCAGCTTGTAATTTTATGTTTTGATTTGTCTCTCCTGTGTATATTCTAATTAATGAATATAAACTAAGTATTGGCCTAGGCCTATTTAATGACTGAAAGGGCTTTGCCTCTGATTGCCTTGCTGTTGTCTATGATCACTACTTTGTGGACTTAATCTTTGGCTAAATAGTTTCTGCTAAAAAAAATTACTGTTAATACTACAATTTCTATTATTATTACTACTTCTCCTATTATTACTAATTTCCTTTTCCTGCTTCTTCCTGATCTCTGAATTATCTCTCTCAGACGTCTTGACAATGCTTCAGAATGGAAGCAAATATTTTCTAAGGTTTAATCTTTATTTTAGTATTATTTATGCAGGTTTTCCACTGAAGAAACCTTTTTACGAAATGTATCTTTTTTTTAGTTATTATTATTATTATTATTATTATTATTATTATTATTATTATTATTATTATTATTATTATTATTATTATTATTATTACTATCATCATCATCATCATTCGTCTTCTTCTTCTTCTTCTTCTTATTATTATTATTATTATTATTATTATTACTATCATCATCATCATCATTCGTCTTCTTCTTCTTCTTCTTCTTCTTCTTCTTCTTATTATTATTATTATTATTATTATTATTATTATTATTATTATTATTATTATTATTATTATTTTTATTGTTATTATTGTCACTGGAGTTATTGTTATTGTTGCAATGTGGATTTATTTTTCTTATTTTTTCGGACACACTAGACTAGTGAAGGGAAATAACAATAAAAAAATAGATTTAAAAGCGTGTGATGGTGTACTTACTCGTGTTTGGAAACAGAGGAAAGCTTGTCTAACATAAACTATTATGATGAGAGTAAGACACATGTGCAACATCTGGGTATCTTTATTGTAGACGTTTCGCCATCCAGTGGCTTTATCAATACAAATTCTAGGACATAACTTGAAGACAGTAGAACTATGTACAGAAGATGAGGTAATCAGTCCCTCAACCTAGGAGTAGGTGCGAACAGCACCATAGTCGTGGAGATTCTGAAGCAGAAGAAAGAATCCTGGCGCTTATATAGTAACGTCAGGTGTAGCAGACGAGGGCATATTCACTGGTAGGCGGGATTCCCCAGTGGAAGTAGGTCCTTCCCAAAGAGATGGGTTAGTTGTAGTAGTAGTGTCGTAGTCGTGAAGGTTATGTACATGTCCTCAGAATTAAGATTCCATGATGTTGCAGTGTCTGACAAGTTGTGTACGAATGGTATATAATACCGACAAGATGAGAGTAAGACACATGTGCAACATCTGGGTATCTTTATTGTAGACGTTTCGCCATCCAGTGGCTTTATCAATACAAATTCTAGGACATAACTTGAAGACAGTAGAACTATGTACAGAAGATGAGGTAATCAGTCCCTCAACCTAGGAGTAAGTGCGAACAGCACCATAGTCGTGGAGATTCTGAAGCAGAAGAAAGAATCCTGGCGCTTATATAGTAACGTCACTACTACTACTACTACTACAACTAACCCATCTCTTTGGGAAGGACCTACTTCCACTGGGGAATCCCGCCTACCAGTGAATATGCCCTCGTCTGCTACACCTGACGTTACTACATAAGCGCCAGGATTCTTTCTTCTGCTTCAGAATCTCCAAGACTATGGTGCTGTTCGCACTTACTCCTAGGTTGAGGGACTGATTACCTCATCTTCTGTACATAGTTCTACTGTCTTCAAGTTATGTCCTAGAATTTGTATTGATAAAGCCACTGGATGGCGAAACGTCTACAATAAAGATACCCAGATGTTGCACATGTGTCTTACTCTCATCTTGTCGGTATTATATACCATTCGTACACAACTTGTCAGACACTGCAACATCATGGAATCTTAATTCTGAGGACATGTACATAACCTTCACGACTACGACACTACTACTACAACTAACCCATCTCTTTGGGAAGGACCTACTTCCACTGGGGAATCCCGCCTACCAGTGAATATGCCCTCGTCTGCTACACCTGACGTTACTATATAAGCGCCAGGATTCTTTCTTCTGCTTCAGAATCTCCACGACTATGGTGCTGTTCGCACTTACTCCTAGGTTGAGGGACTGATTACCTCATCTTCTGTACATAGTTCTACTGTCTTCAAGTTATGTCCTAGAATTTGTATTGATAAAGCCACTGGATGGCGAAACGTCTACAATAAAGATACCCAGATGTTGCACATGTGTCTTACTCTCATCTTGTCGGTATTATATACCATTCGTACACATAAACTATTATCCAAACCGAGAATAATGAGAGTAGTTGAAGAGCATGTAATGAATATGCACAGGTAAGGAGGGAGCCCCAACCACAATACGAAAATGGCACAGCAGCGAAAACCAAGTTCGACCCGAAACTATATAGAAACATCAGGAGGTAAACAACAGTCAAGGTGCAGGTAATCAGGCTGAGGAAAGAAGAAAGCGAGATCACAGGAAATGACCGAGAAGTATGTGCTGAGCTCAAGATGAGATTTAAAGAAGTATTAACAGTGGAGACAGAAAAGACTCTTGAAACATGGAGGGGTGGGGTATACCACCATGTGCTTGACACAATACAGACAACCGAGGAAGAGGTGAGGAGGCTGCTAAGCTAACTAGATATTTCAAAGGCGATGGGACAGGATAACATCTCTCCGTGGGTCCTGAGAGAGGAAGCAAGAGGCGCTCTGTGTACCACTAACATCAATCTTCAACACATCTATTGGAACAAAACAATTCTCTGAAGTATGGAAGACAGCAAATATAGTCCCAGTTTTTAAAAACAAACAAGACAGACACGCAGCACTAAACGACAGACCAGTATCACCGATATTCATACGATGCAAAGTCACATTATCAGGAGAAGAGTGGTGGAGCACCTAGAAACGAATGAACTTTTCAAAGACAACCAGCCCGGATTCAGGGACGGAAAATCCTGTGTCACAATCCTACTGGAGTTCTGTGGCAAGGTGACAGCAGTAAGACAAGAGAGAGAGGGGTGGGTAGACTGCATTTTCTTGGACTGGATAAAGACTTTTGATACAGTTCCAGAGAAGAGATTAATGCAAAAGCTGGAGGACTAGGCAGGCATAACTGGGAAGGCACTGCAATAGATCAGGGAATACCTGACAGGAAGGCAGCATTGAGTTGTGGTATACGACGAGGTGTCGCAGTGGGCGCCTGTGACGAGCTAGGTTTTACATGGGTCAGTAAAATAGCCGGTGCTGTTTCTGGAACATGGAAATGACACGACAAAAGTATACTCAGAACTGTCTCTTTTGCAGACAATATCAAGGTAATGAGGAGAATTCAATCGAAGGACGACCAGGCAGGACTACAGGCCTGGACAGGCCGCAGACCTGGTCCAGAAACTAACTCCTTAAGTTCAACCCCACCAAGATTAAAGTCATGAACATTCGGGAAAGGCAAAGAAGACCGCAGACAGAGTACAGTCTATGGGGCCAAAACCTACAAACCTCACTTAAGAAAAATAATCTTAAGGCGCATATTAACCAAATAACTGCTGCAGCATATGTGCGCCTGGCAAACACAAGATTAGCATTTCGATATCTCAAAAGGAATCATTCAGGACTCTGTACACAGTGTACCTAAGGCCCATATTGGAGTACATAGCACGAGTTTGCAATCCAGACTTGACCCAGCACATCAGGAAATTTGAGAAAGCGCAAAGGTTCGCAAGCAGACTAGTCCTGGAGCTAAGGGGCATCTCCTACGAGGAGATGTTAAGGGAAATCGACCTGACGACACTGTAGGACAGGGCAGATCGAAGGAATATGAAAACGACATATAAAAATACTGAAAAGGATCGACAGGGTAGGCAGAGACATGATGTTCCAGAGATGGGACACAGCAATAAATATATATATATATATATATATATATATATATATATATATATATATATATATATATATATATATATATATATATATATTATATACATATATATATATATATATATATATATATATTTATATTTTTGCATATATGTATATATATATATATATATATATATATATATATATATATATATATATATATATATATATATATATATATATATATATAAGGGAAGGTTGGAGGGAGGGGGTAAAAGAGGTTTTGTGTGCGAGGGGCTTGGACTTCCAGCAGGCATGCGTGAGCGTGTTTGATAGGAGTGAATGGAGACAAATGGTTTTTAATACTTAACGTGCTGTTGGAGTGTGAGCAAAGTAACATTTATGAAGGGGTTCAGGGAAACCGGCAGGCCGGACTTGAGTTCTGGAGATGGGAAGTACAGTGTCTGCACTCTGAAGGAGGGGTGTTAATGTTGCAGTTTAAAAACTGTAGTGTAAAGCACCCTTCTGGCAAGACAGTGATGGAGTGAATGATGGTGAAAGTTTTTCTTTTCCGGGCCACCCTGCCTTGGTGGGAATCGGCCAGTGTGATATATATATATATATATATATATATATATATATATATATATATATATATATATATATATATATATATATATATATATATATATATATATATGTATATATATATATATATATATATATATATATATATATATATATATATATATATATATATATATATATATATATATATATATATATATATGCAATAAGATCACAGTAAACAGGTGATTTCAGAATATGCAAAACAACCACTCTGAAAGAACAGAGAAATTCCAAGCGCTTTCGTGGATACTCACATTATCAAGGAACTAGTTCCTTGATAATGTGAGTAGTCACGAAAGCTCTTGGAATTTCTCTATTCTTTCAGTGTGGTTGTTTTGCATATGTATATATATATATATATATATATATATATATATATATATATATATATATATATATATATATATATATATATATATATATATATATATATATATATATATATATATATAGGTAGTAGTTTGGTAGACAGCAACCACCCAGGGAGGTACTACCGTCCTGCCAAGTGAGTGTAAAACGGAAACCTGTAATTGTTTTACTTGATGGTAGGATTGCTGGTGTCTTTTTTTTCTGTCTCATACACATGCAAGATTTCAGGTACGTCTTGCTACTTCTACTTACACTTAGGTCACACTACACATACATGTACAAGCATATATATACACACTCCTCTGGGTTTTCTTCTATTTTCTTTCTAGTTCTTGTTCTTATTTATTTCCTCTTATCTCCATTGGGAAGTGGAACAGAATTCTTCCTCTGTAAGCCATGCGTGTTGTAAGAGGCGACTAAAATGCCGGGAGCAAGGGGCTAGTAACCCCTTCTCCTGTATACATTACTAAATTTAAAACGAGAAACTTCTGGTTTTTTTTGGGGGGCCACCCTACCTCAGTGGGATACGGCTGGTGCGTTGAAAGAAAGAATATATATATATATATATATATATATATATATATATATATATATATATATATATATATATATATATATATATATATATATATATATATATATATGCAAAACAACCACTCTGAAAGAATAGAGAAATTCCAAGCGCATTCGTGACTACTCACATTGATAATGTGAGTAGTCACGAATGCGCTTGGAATTTCTCTATTCTTTCAGAGTGGTTGTTTTGCATATTCTGAAATTACCTGTTTACTGTGATCTTATTGCATATATATATATATATATATATATATATATATATATATATATATATATATATATATATATATATATATATATATATATACAAATATACAAACGCTGATCTCTGGCTGAAGGAGACTCGAACCTATGAACCTTGGAACAAGGTACGCAGTGCTGTACCTATCTCACCACACTGGACAATACCTTGGCGTGCAGCTTGCGCTACACGTTGATCCAAGGCAGCCAGCTTTCAGGGAGAAGGCTTACAGCTTTTCATCTCATCCCCTGCATGCATCAGCCTTACTAGAGATTTTAACAATGCAAGGAATTCGCAAGAGCAGGCGAAATATACACAAACACTGATCTCTGGCTGAAGGAGACTCGAACCTACGAAACTTGGAAAAAGGAGCGCAGTGCTATACCTATCTCACCACAATGGACAATACCTTGGCGAGCAGCTTGCGCTACACGTTTATCCAAGGCAGCCAGCTTTCAGGGAGAAGGCTTACAGCATTTCATACCAGGAGAGGATGAGATGAAAAGCTGTAAGCCTTCTCCCTGACAGCTGGCTGCCTTGGATCAACCTGTAGCACAAGCTGCACGCCAAAGTATTGTCCAGTGTGGTGAGATAGGTATAGCACTGCGTACCTTGTTCCAAGGTTCGTAGGTTCGAGTCTCCTTCAGCTAGAGATCAGCGTTTGTGTATATTTCGCCTGCTCTTGCGAAATCCTTGCATTGTTAAAATCTCTAGTAAGGCTGATGCAAGCAGGGGATGAGATGAAAAGCTGTAAGCCTTCTCCCTGAAAGCTGGCTGCCTTGGATCAACGTGTAGCACAAGCTGCACGCCAAGGTATTGTCCATTGTGGTGAGATAGGTATAGCACTGCGCTCCTTTTTCCAAGTTTCGTAGGTTCGTGTCTCCTTCAGCCAGAGATCAGTGTTTGTGTATATTTCGCATGCTCTTGCGAATTCCTTATATATATATATATATATATATATATATATATATATATATATATATATATATATATATATATATATATATATATATATATATATATATATATATATATATATATATATACATATATATATATATATATATATATATATATATATATATATATATATATATATATATATATATATCTGTCGTGCCGAATAGGCAGAACTTGCCATATTGGCTTAAATAGCAACGCTCATCTTGCCGTATAGGACAAGTGAAAAATTTGTGTATGCAATAATTTCGCCAAAATCATTCTGAACCTAACGAAAAAAATATATTTGATTGTGTCTGTTTAGTACTAAATTACTGTAAACGTATTTAAAATATATTTTGTTGGGTTAGGCAAAAATAAATTGCTCTTGTTATAATTAGGTTAGGTAAGTTTTCTAAGATTCTTTTGGTGAAAAATTATTTTTTTTTACATTAACATTAATGAAAAAAATATATCTTTAATCGTATAAGAGAAAATTTCGGAAAGGACTTAATTTTAAATGAGTTCTTGCTAATTGACCAGTTTTACATATTCGACACGACATATATATATATATATATATATATATATATATATATATATATATATATATATATATATATATATATATATATATATATATATATATATATATATATATATATATATATATATATATATATATATATATATATATATATATATATATATATATATATATATATATTTTATTATCACACTGGCCGATTCCCACCAAGGCAGGGTGGCCCGAAAAAGAAAAACTTTCACCATCACCATCATATATATATATATATATATATATATATATATACATATATGCAATAAGATCACAGTAAACAGGTGATTTCAGAATATGTAAAACAACCACTCTGAAAGAATAGAGAAATTCCAAGTGCTTTCGTGACTACTCACATTATCAAGGAACTATGAAAGTAAAGCATCCAAGGAAGCTATATAAGAGGTCTGGCCAGCACCTCACTGTCAGATCCCTCAACGGTTAAACACCTGACGCGCGCCGACCCAACTTGGATAGGTCCTTTGACAACTCACCCACAAACTATTCTACCCAAGAAAATTTAAAAATTATTATTTGTCCAGTGTATTATTAAATTCTTCCCAAATTCTATTAATTATAAATGGATCTAATTTATATAAACCAAAGGAAATATTCATATTATTGTCAAAACTGCTTTTTATGAAACAAGATTGAATTATATTCCTGTCGACCATGGACTTGCTTGATACTACTTTCTCAACTTTTTGAAAATCAATTGGATGGTTAAAATCTCTTACATGAATAAATAGAGCATTGGAATCTTGTCCAGTTCTAATGCTATATTTATGTTGTTTTAATCTTAGTTCGAGATTTTTACCAGTTTGACCGTAATAAACTTTATCGCAAATTTTACAAGGAATCTTATAGGGGGGAATTCTTTATCAAAAGTTTTTTTACTGTATCAAGATTTTTGAATACAACTTTAATATTAAAAGTCTTAAGAAGAGAATGCATATCAACCAAGTTTTCATGGTAAAGGAGAACCAACATATTTTTAGTTGAATAAGGCTGGTTGTCCCTTTTTGGATTGTAAAAAGTATTTCTAGCAACTTTGAAAGATTTATCAATTACATTTCTTGGGTATTTTAAATCATTACCTATTTCATAAATTTTGGATATTTCCTCATCTATGAACTCAGGACTACAAATTCGTAAAGCTCTCAAAAACATTGATGAGAAAACAGACAGTTTGACTCTGTCTTGATGCGAGGAATAATAGTGGACATAGGAACAGTTATTTGTAGGTTTTCTGTAAATCTTGTTTCATAAAAAGCAGTTTTGACAATAATATGAATATTTCCTTTGGTTTATATAAATTAGATCCATTTATAATTAATAGAATTTGGGAAGAATTTAATAATACACTGGACAAATAATAATTTTTTTAATTTTCTTTGGTAGAATAGTTTGTGGGTGAGTTGTGCAAAGGACCTATCCAAGTTGGGTCGGCGCGCATCAGGTGTTTAACCGTTGTGGGATCTGACAGTGAGGTGCTGGCCAGACCTCTTATATAGCTTCCTTGGATGCTTTACTTTCATAGTTCCATGATAATGTGAGTAGTCACGAAAGCGCTTGGAATTTCTCTATTCCTTCAGAGTGGTTGTTTTGCATATATATATATATATATATATATATATATATATATATATATATATATATATATATATATATATATATATATATATATATATATATATATATATATATATATATATATATATATATATATATATATATATATATATATATATATATATATATATATATATATATATAATTATTATTATTATTATTATTATATAGGGTGGTAACACCTCTGGAACTCTCCTGGGGACCCTCATCCTCAGAGAAAAGAATAAACTTGCTTCAGAGGAAAACTCAAGGTTTTCCCTGAAGCTGTTTGAGAATTTTCTCCTTCCACCCCCTATATTTGATATATATTTCATTGAAAGACAAAATACATTTACAAAACGTTCACAGAAATACAATAGAAAGTAAAACAACATGAGATAAGAACTCAGTGCTACATCTCGAATACTTCGTCCAGCTCCACGGTGGTGGGTCTTGTGCCCGAAATGCTGCAGGCATTTCCTCTCTGGATCGCGACACTGTGTCTCTGAAAGAGGAAGCTGGTCGACCTGTGGTCCTTGGTCTCTGTGATGAGCTTTTCGCCCAGCTCTTTGAGAAACTTTAGCGCACACTTGCCCCATGCTCCAAGGGTCTCCAACCCTATTGGGATGAAGTTATAACAAGATGGAAGATCTTCATATTTGCGGATCTTCTGGGTCTCTCTGTGGCTGGCAGCTCCACCCCCTTCAGCTTCGAAATATGGTAAGTAGGTGTCTGCTAATGTGGCAGCACAGGTGCAGTCCCAGGCAATCTGCTTTCCATCCTTCCAGGGTAGCATAGTGGGTCCATCAAGACGCTTTTGGCTTCCGTCAGACCTCTGCCCTTGGGGTTCCCGTTGAGCTGGGCAACGGGCTGTGGCGAGGCTTCTCTTTATGATGTCATTGACCTCCTCATGTTTGGCATACTTCCCTTTTGCTGTGTGACACACGAGACCATGAAGTCCAAATTGATCAGCTGTCGCCCTGCCGCAAATACACCCACGTTTGGTGAGGATGGGGGCGGTTAGGCGAAGAGCAACACCAATCCGAATGGCCTGTGGGTCGAGTCGAATGCCAAAGAAGGAATTGGGAACATCTAAAAGGAAATCTCCTGAGTGTGGTACCTTCACTGCCAGGAGACGAGCTTTGTCCTGAAGCATTGGTGAGCATTGTGTTGGCGATTTTTTCCATGATCGGTTTGTCCCATTGGGACTGTTTGTGTTCTTTGGGAGAAGCTGGTATACTGAAGGAGTCTGTAAGGGTGTCCCACCGAATCGTTGCTCCAGTAAACCTGGGGTCCTGAGCTCCTACCACGTTTCTCATGCGTTCAGTAACAATCTCCTTGACTAATGCACTGGAAGCCAAACACGAAGACAGAAAAGCAGGTAAAGCAACATGCGTTGCTTTGCGCACCCCTATACCTCCCAGTCGCACTGGGAGGGTTGCCTGATCCCATTGCTGATCCTCTAGTGACAGGGCCAGTGCCTTCATAAAGGTTGATCTCAGGTGTGTGTCATATTTGTCGAGTATAGGGTTGTCAAAGGAGGGTGCATACCTCAGGAATTTGCGGTTTGGTGGGACACCTTCACAGAATCCTCCAGTAGACCAGCTCCTCCCAAAGAGCACAAACAGTCCCACTGGGACAAACCGATCATGGAAAAAACCGCCAACACAAGGCTCTCCAATGCTTCAGGAAAGGACAAAGCTCGTCTCCTGGCAGTGAAGGGACCACACTCATGAGATTTCCTGTTAGCTGTTCCCAATTCCTCCTTGGGCACCCGTCTCGACCCATAGGCCATTCGGATTGGTGCTGCTCTTCGCCTAGCCGTCCCCATCTCACCGAACATAGGTGTATTTGCGGCAGGGCGACAGCTGATCAATTCGGACTTCATGGTCTCGTGTGTCACACAACCGAAGGGAAGTATGCCAGACATGAGGAGGTCAATGACATCATGAAGAGAAGCCTCGCCACAGTCCGTTGCCCAGCTCAACGGGAACCCCAAGTACAGAGGTCTGATGGAAGTCAAAAGCATCCTGATGGAGCCACTATGCTACCCTGGAAGGATGGAAAGCAGATTGCTTGTGACTACACCTGTGCTGCACATTGGCAGACACCTACTTGCCATACTCTGTAGTGGAAGGAGGTGGAACTGCCAGCCACAGGGAGACCCAGAAGATCCGACAATATGAAAACCTTCTCCCTTGCTATAACTTCATTCGAATAATGTCGGTGACCCTTGGCGCATGGGCAAGTGTGCTCTAAAGTTCCTCAAAAAGCTGGGTGAAAAGCTCATCATAGAAACCAAAGACCACAGGGCGACTAGCTTCCTCTTTCAGAGACTTTGTGTTGCAATCCAGAGAGGAAATGCCTGCAGTATTCTGGGCACGCGGCCCACCGCAGGGGAGCTGGACGAAGTATTCGAGATGTAGCTCTGAGTTACCTATGTTGTTTTACTTTCTGTTGTATTTTTGTGAATGTTTGGCCAATGTATTTTGTCTTTAAATAAAACGTACTTGAAATATAGGGGGTGGTAGGAGAAAATTCTCAAACAGCTTCAGGGAGAACCTTGAGTTTTCCCTGAAGCAAGTTTATTCTTTTCTCTGATGATGAGAGTCCTCAGGACAGTTCTAGAAGTGGTACCTTTAGCTCTATTAGGGAGGATTGTTGGCAAAATTTCTAAATTTAATGTTAAAAACAACATAGATTTAGTTGATAAATTAAGCTCCTTGACTGACTTAAATGATTTTAACATGGTTAGTTTTGATGTTAATTCCTTGTTTACGAAAGTTCCTGTTGATGATTTATTAAGTTTATTATCTGAAGAACTCGTTAATTATGATTTACCATTACCAGTTCCTACTATCATTAAACTTATTAAACTTTGCATTGTTGATGCAAAATTTGCATTTAATGATAAGTTTTACACTCAGAAGTTTGGTAGGGCAATGGGAAATCCTCTTTCACCTGTTCTTAGTAACCTATACATGGAATTTTTTGAAACAAGGTTGCTTAACACAATCCTCCCTAATAGAGCTAAATGGTTCAGATATGTTGATGATATTTTGTGTCTTATGCCCAAAAATGTAGATATACACCATTTCCTTGACAAATTAAATAGCTTAGCCCATTCTATAAACTTTACTGTTGAGTTTGAAGAAAATAGCTCATTGCCTTTTCTAGATGTTTTAATTATTAAGAGTAATATGAATTCAAATTTAAAATTTACAGAAAACCTACAAATAAGTGTTCCTATGTCCACTATTATTCTTCGCATCAAGATAGAGTCAAACTGTCTGTTTTCTCATCAATGTTTTTGAGAGCTTTACGAATTTGTAGTCCTGAGTTCATAGATGAGGAAATATCCAAAATTTATGAAATAGGTAATGATTTGAAATACCCAAGAAATGTAATTGATAAATCTTTTAAAGTTGCTAGAAATACTTTTTACAATCCAAAAAGGGACAACCAGCCTTATTCAACTAAAAATATGTCGCCGTCTAGTTGAATCCTCTCTAATACACACAACTTTCCTTGTATGAACCTTAGCCCTGGCTTCGTCTCTGTAGATGCCTTCCTCTCCTACTACATTGTAAAATGCTCCAAACTTCAGAACACCCGTGACTTAACCTGAATCCTCATTTTTTCTTTTCTTTTTCTTCTTCTTCCTCTTCCCCTTTCATCTTTCCTTTTCTCCTCTGGGTTGTCTTCTCTCTCCTGTCTCGTGTTTCTGTTCCTTCTTCATTTATTTCACCACTTCCCCTTTCACGCACCTCTGTGCGCTTGCTCTCCCTCTGTGGGTTTCTAGCTCTCTTGCAGTGCTCCCCTTCCTTTGTATTTGACTGGCTCGTCTTCCTTATTTCCCACTTCTACCACTACCACTACTACTACCTCTTCTTCTTCTACTACTACTACAACCACTGATGAAATTAAGACACATGTGCGAGGTCTGGTTGTCTTTGTTGTGGACGTTTCGCAATCCAGTGGCTGGCTGGATGGCGAAACGTCTACGATGGGGATGCCCGGGTGTTGTACATGTGTCTTAATTTCATCTTGTCGGTATTATATACAATTCTTGTACTACTACTACTACCACCACCTCTTCCTGCCTATATATAGCTGTCCTGCTCTACCTCTGGTTAGTGTGACTTTGTCAATGGTCCAAGTCGGACCGAAACGTCGTCGTAAGCTTCTCTCTTTTATGTGCGGGTTATTTGTGTATCATTCCAGTCACGGTATTGTTCCTTTTTTGTTATTTAAAAATATGTTGGTTCTCCCTTACCATGAAAACTTGGATGATATGCCTTCCCTTCTTAAGATTTTTAATATTAAAGTTATATTCAAAAATCTTGATACAGTAAAAAAACTTTTGATAAAGAATTCCTCCCAAAGTGCTGATGGATATGTCTATAAGATTCCTTGTATAATTTGCGATAAAGTTTATTACGGTCAAACTGGTAAAAATTTCGAACTAAGATTAAAACAACATAAATATAGCATTAAAACTGGACAAGATTCCAATGCTCTATTTATTCATGTAAGAAATTTTAACCATCCAATTGATTTTCAAAAAGTTGAGAAAGTAGTATCAAGCAAGTCCATGGTCGACAGGAATATAATTGAATCTTGTTTCATAAAAAGCAGTTTTGACAATAATATGAACATTTCCTTTGGTTTATATAAATTGGATCCATTTATAATTAATAGAATTTGGGAACAATTTAATAATACATTGGACAAATAATAATTTTTAAAATTCTAATTTCTTGGGTAGAATAGTTTGCTGGCGGGTTGTGTGAAGGACCTGTCTAGTTGGGCTGGTTGGCCTGCTGCAGTGTTCCCTTTCTTATAAGTCGCGTGTCAGGTGTTCCTTTGTTGTGGGATCTGATAGTGAGGTGTGGGCTAGACCCTTTATATACGTTCATTTGATGCTCTACTTTCATTGTTCCTTGATAATGTGAGTAGTGACGAAAGCGCTTGGAATTTCTCTATTCTTTCACAGTGGTTGTTTTGCATATATATATATATATATATATATATATATATATATATATATATATATATATATATATATATATATATATATATATATATATATATATGTCGTGCCGAATAGGCAGAACTTGCGATCTTGGCTTAAATAGCAACGCTCATCTTGCCATATAGGGCAAGTGAAAATTTGTGTATGCAATAATTTCGCCAAATTCATTCTGAACCTAACGAAAAAAATGTATTTGATTGTGTTTGTTTAGTATTAAATTATTGTAAACAAATCTTAAATATATACAGTTGGGTTAGGCTAAAATAAATTGTTCTTGTTATAATAAGGTTAGGTAAGTTTTCAAAGATTATTTTGGTGCAAAATTAAAAATTTTTACATTAACATTAATGAAAAAAATATATCTTTAAACGTATAAGAGAAATTTTAGAAAGGACTTAATTTTAAATGAGTTCTTGCTAATTGGCCTGTTTTACAAATTCGGCACGACATATATATATATATATATATATATATATATATATATATATATATATATATATATATATATATATATGTGTGTGTGTGTGTGTGTGTGTGTGTGTGTGTGTGTGTGTGTGTGTGTGTGTGTGTGTGTGTGTGTGTGTGTGTGTGTGTGTCGTGCCGAATAGGCAGAACTTGCGATCTTGGCTTAAATAGCAACGCTCATCTTGGCATATAAGACAAGCGAAAATTTGTGTATGCAATAATTTCGCCAAAATCATTCTGAACCTAACGAAAAAAATATATTTCGTTGTGTTTGTTTAGTATTAAATTATTGTAAACGTATCTAAAATATATTTAGTTGGATTAGGCAAAAATAAATTATGCTTGTTATAATAAGGTTAGGTAAGTTTTCTAAGATTCTTTTGGTGCAAAATTATAAATTTTTACATCACCTGAAGTTTACCTGGAGAGAGTTCCGGGGGTCAACGCCCCCGCGGCCCGGTCTGTGACCAGGCCTCCTGGTGGATCAGAGCCTGATCAACCAGGCTGTTGCTGCTGGCTGCACGCAAACCAACGTACGAGCCACAGCCCGGCTGATCAGGAACTGACTTTAGGTGCTTGTCCAGTGCCAGCTTGAAGACTGCCAGGGGTCTGTTGGTAATCCCCCTTACGTGTGCTGGGAGGCAGTTGAACAGTCTCGGGCCCCTGACACTTATTGTATGGTCTCTTAACGTGCTAGTGACACCCCTGCTTTTCATTGGTTGGATGGTGCATCGTCTGCCAAGTCTTTTGCTTTCGTAGTGAGTGATTTTCGTGTGCAAGTTCGGTACTAGTCCCTCTAGGATTTTCCAGGTGTATATAATCATGTATCTCTCCCTCCTGCGTTCCAGGGAATACAGGTTTAGGAACCTCAAGCGCTCCCAGTAATTGAGGTGTTTTATCTCCGTTATGCGCGCCGTGAAAGTTCTCTGTACATTTTCTAGGTCGGCAATTTCACCTGCCTTGAAAGGTGCTGTTAGTGTGCAGCAATACTCCAGCCTAGATAGAACAAGTGACCTGAAGAGTGTCATCATGGGCTTGGCCTCCCTAGTTTTGAAGGTTCTCATTATCCATCCTGTCATTTTTCTAGCAGATGCGATTGATACAATGTTATGGTCCTTGAAGGTGAGATCCTCCGACATGATCACTCCCAGGTCTTTGACGTTGGTGTTTCGCTCTATTTTGTGGCCAGAATTTGTTTTGTACTCTGATGAAGATTTAATTTCCTCATGTTTACCATATCTGAGTAATTGAAATTTCTCAGCGTTGAACTTCATATTGTTTTCTGCAGCCCACTGAAAGATTTGGTTGATGTCCGCCTGGAGCCTTGCAGTGTCTGCAATGGAAGACACTGTCATGCAGATTCGGGTGTCATCTGCAAAGGAAGACACGGTGCTGTGGCTGACATCCTTGTCTATGTCGAATATGAGGATGAGGAACAAGATGGGAGCGAGTACTGTGCCTTGTGGAACAGAGCTTTTCACCGTAGCTGCCTCGGACTTTACTCTGTTGACGACTACTCTCTGTGTTCTGTTAGTGAGGAAATTATAGATCCATCGACCGACTTTTCCTGTTATTCCTTTAGCACGCATTTTGTGCGCTATTACGCCATGGTCACACTTGTCGAAGGCTTTTGCAAAGTCTGTATATATTACATCTGCATTCTTTTTGTCTTCTAGTGCATTTAGGACCTTGTCGTAGTGATCCAATAGTTGAGACAGACAGGAGCGACCTGTTCTAAACCGATGTTGCCCTGGGTTGTGTAACTGATGGGTTTCTAGATGGGTGGTGATCTTGCTTCTTAGGACCCTTTCAAAGATTTTTATGATATGGGATGTTAGTGCTATTGGTCTGTAGTTCTTTGCTGTTGCTTTACTGCCCCCTTTGTGGAGTGGGGCTATGTCTGTTGTTTTTAGTAACTGTGGGACGACCCCCGTGTCCATGCTCCCTCTCCATAGGATGGAAAAGGCTCGTGATAGGGGCTTCTTGCAGTTCTTGTTGAACACAGAGTTCCATGAGTCTGGCCCTGGGGCAGAGTGCATGGGCATGTCATTTATCGCCTGTTCGAAGTCATTTGGCGTCAGGATAACATCGGATAGGCTTGTGTTAATCAAATTTTGTGGCTCTCTCTTATAAAATTCATTTTGATCTTCGACTCTCAGTCTGGTTAGCGGCTTGCTAAAAACTGAGTCATATTGGGACTTGAGTAGCTCACTCATTTCCTTGCTGTCATCTGTGTAGGACCCATCTTGTTTAAGTAGGGGCCCAATACTGGACGTTGTTCTCGATTTTGATTTGGCATAGGAGAAGAAATACTCTGGGTTTCTTTCGATTTCATTTATGGCTTTTAGTTCTTCCCGCGACTCCTGACTCCTAAAGGATTCTTTTAGCTTAAGTTCGATGCTTGCTATTTCTCTGACCAGTGTCTCCCTACGCATTTCAGATATATTGACCTCTTTTAGCCGCTCTGTTATTCTTTTCCGTCGCCTGTAAAGGAAGCGCCTGTCTCTTTCTATTTTACATCTACTCCTCCTTTTTCTTAGAGGAATAAGCCTTGTGCATACATCGAGTGCCACCGAGTTAATCTGTTCTAGGCATAAGTTGGGGTCTGTGTTGCTTAGTATATCTTCCCAGCTTATATCGGTTAGGACTTGGTTTACTTGGTCCCACTTTATGTTTTTGTTATTGAAGTTGAATTTGGTGAATGCTCCCTCGTGACTAGTCTCATTATGTCGGTCTGGGGCTCCACGCATACATGTCTGAACCTCAATTATGTTGTGATCTGAGTATATTGTTTTTGATATGGTGACATTTCTTATCAGATCATCATTGTTAGTGAAGATGAGGTCTAGTGTATTCTCCAGTCTAGTAGGCTCTATTATTTGCTGGTTTAAATTGAATTTTGTGCAGAGATTTAAAAGCTCGTGTGAGTGTGAGTTTTCATCAGAGCTGCCTCCTGGTGTTATTACTGCAACAATATTATTTGCTATATTCCTCCATTTTAGGTGCCTTAAGTTGAAATCCCCCAGGAGCAAGATGTTGGGTGCAGGAGCTGGAAGATTTTCCAGACAGTGGTCAATTTTTAACAGCTGTTCCTGGAATTGCTGGGATGTTGCATCCGGAGGCTTGTAGACTACCACAATGACTAGGTTTTGGTTCTCGACCTTTACTGCTAAAACTTCCACTACATCATTTGAGGCATTAAGCAGTTCTGTGCAAACAAGTGACTGCAATGTACAGGCCAACCTCCTCCCTTTTGCCTGTTCACTCTGTCACATCTGTATAGGTTGTAACCTGGGATCCATATTTCGTTGTCCAAGTGATCCTTTATGTGGGTCTCAGTGAAAGCCGCGAACATTGCCTTTGCCTCTGCAAGCAGTCCACGGATGAAAGGTATTTTGTTGTTTGTTGCTGGCTTTAGACCCTGTATATTTGCAAAGAAGAATGTTATCGGACTGGTGGTATTGTTGGTACTGGGGGGGGATTTTTTTTCCGGCATTAGTATCTGTATCTGTTGGTTTGGAGTGGAGGCCATCGACTGTGGTTCCACTCCAGGAATGACTGGATTTGGTGTACGATTTCTGCCATTTCCTGCCAGTTTTTTTTCCTTCCTGGCACTAAAAAACCTCTCCCTCTTGAGTGGCTGTGGCTACCCAGGTTTTCCCATGGCCTGGATGTTTTGTATCTTTTTGTCCCCTTTAGATGGTATGCCTGGCAATTTAAGTTATAGCACAGTCTTTCCTGTACTGAAGAGGTACACATTTCAGGGTGAAAAAGCTTACAGGAAGGGAGTTTGCATTTTCCTGTTGTCATATGGGCATGGCATTTTCTAGGGTGGTCATAGTTGCACGTCCCATCTGTTTCTCCAGATTTCCCATGCAAGCAGATACCAAGTGCATAGTATGTGCACAGGCTTGGTTTCCGTTTGCCTTGGGTTTCTGTGACTGTATTCCCTGTTGGTGCATGTTTCCCTGACTTACTTCTATCCTCCCTAGCACCAACAATGGAGCTCCCACCAGTTGTTTTTGGTAATATATCCTCACTATTGCTAGTGGAGTCCTCTTGTTTGCTATTTCCTGCGGTATTTCTAGTTTGCAATATTGGTTTTATCTTATCTTTGACTACACTTATTTCCCTACTATGGCTCCTGTCCCCTATGAGGTCATTTATATGTATTCCTTCCTGCGTATAATTCCCGACTACCTGGACAAAATCTCCAGCTTCACCATTACTGTCTCCCAGGACAGCATCTCCAGCTTCACCATTACTGTCTCCCAGGACAGCACCTCCAGCTTCACCATTACTGTCTCCCAGGACAGCACCTCCGGCTTCACCATTACTGTCTCCCAGGACAGCACCTCCAGCTTCACCATTACTGTCTCCCAGGACAGCACTATCAGCCCCACATTTACTGACTACTAGGACTTCATGTCCAGCCTTACAGTTTCTGACTACGTGGCCAGTATCAAGGGCAGTAACCATTCAGCCCAGACTTTTTATGTTCCCATCTGTTGTAGAAAGCTTCCAGGTTTTCTATGAAAGCAGCTTTGATGTTGTCCTCTTTTAATACCCTTGTGATTTTAGTCCACAGATTTATCTCATTTGGGCATACCCAAAAACACTTCCCTGTTTTAACACTGCTTGTAGCTAGTGCTTGGATATCTGCACAAGGGGCGTGACACCAATTTCCACAAAAATGACAATTTACCCATGTGGAAGCCCGTTTGTTTGACTGACCACAGACTACACACAGCTTCATAATTATTTGAATGGTTGATTTACTGCAATTCTACTAGCAACCTCTTGAATATTCTGTTAATAACCTCCTTAAATGAAGCTCTAGCTATTTGTATTTCTGTTTCTAACTGTTTTTGTATATTGGACAGCTTACCGTGTACGTTCCTGATATATATTTAATGTTTGTGTTTATAAGGGCGCCTACAACCCCATCCATTTACAGTCTGCTTTATTGTCCAACGAAACCGTTTGAAACCATCAAGGGTTCGGACCAGTCAAGGGTTCGGACCAGTCAAGGGATCGGACCAGTCAAGGGTTCGGACCAGTCAAGGGTTCGGACCAGTCAAGGGTTCGGACCAGTCAAGGGTTCGGACCAGTCAAGGGTTCGGACCAGTCAAGGGTTCGGATCAGTCAAGGGTTCGGACCAGTCAAGGGTTCGGACCAGTCAAGGGTTTGGACCAGTCGATCTGATCTGATCAGTGGGTCACTTATTTAAAACATACTGGTCGGTGATTTGAGCTAACACATGAAGGATCTACTGGAAATTATCTACCCGAGTAATATGTGATTTGATTGGAAAAAATATATCTTTAAACGTACAAGAAATTTTTTTAGAAAGGACTTAATTTTAAATGAGTTCTTGCTAATTGACCAGTTTTACATATTCGGCACGACATATATATATATATATATATATATATATATATATATATATATATATATATATATATATATATATATATATATATATATATATATATTTCGTAGTTCCCAGCAATCGTAAAATTCGCCAATCATAGAGGTATTTTCGTATAAACATGGACTCGCTTTTCATAGGTTGACTTGCTAGTCGTAGTTCGTCCGGGACGCGTCCCCACAGCGTGAGCCAGGGCCAGTCTGGCATTGTTTACCAGTGATCGATGGGCCCCTCACGTGCTCCAGCGAAATATTTCATAATATTCCATTTATTTTAGTGCTTGCAAGTACTAAATAAGCTACCATGGCTCCAAAGAAAGCTCCTAGTGCCAAGCCTGTGGTAAAGAAGGTGAGAAATACGATTGAATTTAAGAAAACCATCATTGAACAATATGAAAGTGGTACAAGTGTGGCCGAACTGTCCAGGATGTATAAGAAACCCTACACAACCTAATGTTCCATAGTGGCCAAGAAAAATGAAATAAAGGATGCTGTTGTTGCAAAGGGAGTAACTATGCTGACAAAAATGAGATCACCAGTACTGGAAGAGGTTGAGAAGTTATTATTGGTGTGGATAAAACAATTAGCAGGAGATACTCTTATGACTTCGTTTATTTGTGAAAAGGCTAGGCAGTTGCATGAAGATTTGGTAAAGAAATTGCCTTCAAATAGTGGTGAAGTGAGTGAATTAAGGCCAGCAAAGGCTGGTTTGAGAGATTTAAGAACCGTACTGGCATACACAGTGTGGTAAGGCATGGTGAGGCTGCCAGTTCGGACCACAAGGCGGCTGAAAAATATGTGCATGAATTCGAGGAGTACATAGAGGCTGAAGGAATGAAACCTGACCAAGTGTTCAATTGTGACGAAACAGGCCTCTTCTGGAAGAAAATGCCAAAGAGGAAAAGGCAATGCCAGGACACAAGCCTATGAAAGACAGGCTGACACTAATGTTCTGTGCTTATGCTAGTGGGGATTTTAAAGTGAAGCCATTACTAGTGTACCATTCTGAAAATCCCAGAGTGTTCAGGAAAAACAATGTTATGAATAGTAAATTGTGTGTGTTTTGGAAATCTAATACTTCAGCATCCTCCACTGCATAACCCTTATAGGTATGGCTTGGGAGGGAGTGACTACCAGGACTTTGAACTCTGCCTGGAGAAAATTGTGGCCAGATTGTGTCGACAAGAGGGATTTTGAAGAATATGGGACTGACCCTAATGAGCCTATGTCTGTTGTAAAATCAATTGTGGCACTGGGGAGTTCCATGGGGTTGGATGTGAGTTTGGAGGATGTGGAAGAATTGGTGGAAGACCACAATGAAGAGCTCACCACTGAGGAGCTGCAAGAGCTTCAGCAGGAAGAGCAACACATCGCAGCTCAGAATCTTGCTGCAGAGGAGGAGGAAGAGAGATGGAAGAAGGTGCCTTCTTCAGAAATTAAAGAGATTTTTACTATGTGGGGCAAGATGGAAAGCTTTATGGAGAAACATCACCCTAACAAGGTTGTTGCAAGCCAGGTTGGCAACATGTACAGTGACAAAGTCTTGGGCCATTTAGGGAAGTGTTAAAGAGACGCTAGAAACAGAGCTCTCTCCACAGTTATTTTGTGAGACAGGACTCCAGTGACTCTCAAGGTGGTCCTAGTGGCATTAAGAAACAGAGAAGAGAAGCAACCCCAGAAAAGCAAATGGTACCTGAGGTGTTGAAGGAAGGGGATTCCCCTTCCAAACTATAAACAATCCACTCTCTCTCCTCCTCCAGTCTCCCATACACTAAGAAGAATCTCCAATAAAGGTAAGTGTTATGCTGTTAATGTTTCATTCATCATTTCCCATTGTATTGTTTATGTACTACATGCATATTTCATGTTAAAAAATTTTTTGTTTTAATACTTCTGGGTGTCAGGAACGGATTAATTGTATTTACATTATTTCTTATGGGGAAAATTGATTCGTAAATCGTAAATTTCGTATATAGTAACGGCTCCAGGAACGGATTAATTACGAACAACGAGGGGCCACTGTATATATAAATATATATATATATATATATATATATATATATATATATATATATATATATATATATATATATATATATATATATATATATATATATATATATATATATATATATATATATATATATATATATATATATATATATATATATATATATATATATATAGGGAAGTACCACCTCTATAGCTGGAATGGGGACCCTCATCCTCAGAGAAGACAATAAACGTACCTCAGAGAAAACTCAAGGTTCTCCCCGGAGCTGTTTGAATATTTTCTTCTCCTACCACCCCCTATATATTTTTTATTCTATGTGAACATTTATTAATAAACAAAATACATTTGCAGGAAAAAACATAAACATGAATACAATGGCACAATGTATCAAAGATGATGAATTTCCTCCAGCTCCTCCGAGGCTGGACGTGAGCCAAGTATGCAGCAAGCATTTCCCCTCTGGATGGCGATGCTGAGGCGCTGGAACATGAAAGTGGCTGTCCTTGGGTCCCTGGTGGTGTCGATGAGTCTGGAACCCAATTCTTTAAGGAAACGTGTGGCATTTTTTCCCCATGATCCCAAGGTCTCTGATCCCACTGGGACAAATTGATACTGTTGGCTAATGTCCCTGTACTTGCTGATCTTGTACTCCTCCCTGTGGTCAGCAGCTCCTCCCTGTCGCCCCACACTGTGATGGATATAGGTGTCAGCCAGTGTGGACACACAGGTATAGTCCCATGCTAAGAGCTTGCCATTCTTCCAAGGATAGATGGTGATCCCGTCGGGGCGGTTTGCTGGGTTGTGGGTATTGTTTGCTGCAAGTGATCGTGGCTCCCTCTCGGCAGGGCATCCAGCTGTAGCAAGGGTTCTCTTAATGATGTCGTTGACCTAATTGTGTCTTGCATGCCAGTCCTTGGTTTTGGAACAGTTAAGACCATGTAGACCGTATTGGTCTGCTTGCACTTCGCCGCAAATACACATATATTCTGTGTGAACTGGGGCAGCAAGGCGCAGAGCCACTGCAATACGGAGGGTCTTAGGGTCGAGTCGCGTTCCCATTGCCGATATGGGAACTGTTTGGAGGAAGTCCCCGGAGTGAGGTGCACTCACAGCCTGGAGACGGGCACTCTCCCTATCTGATGTTGCAGCCCTGAGCATGTTGGCACGCACCTTTTCAGCAATTGGGCTATCCCAGCTTGACTGTTTGTGAGCCAGTGCTGCACTAGGGTTTGGTGCTGGAGCAGCAAGAGTCTCCCATTCGGTGATGGCATATGTATATATATATATATATATATAATATATAATATATATATTATATAATATAATATATATATTATATTATATATATATTATATATATATATTATATATGTATATTATATATATTATATTTAATATATACGCGCTTGCCGGCGTGGAGGGAGGGAGCCAGTGTGTGGTGCTCCATACATTCTGTGTGTAAACCAGGAACCAACATGGTTTACGCGGGCCAGTTTCGGCAGACATCATCGTGAGTATCGACCGGAGATCACAGAGTTGTGACAAACCTCTACATCGGACCATTGCTTCTGTATCAGTGAAAGTGCAGTGTGCATGTTGGGATTTGGGAAGTAGCGGTGGTGAGGGGATCCTGGCAGTGAAGTGTGGAGGAGGTTTTGTTTACATCTGTTCGGCCGGGGTCGTGGGTTGGGGAAGGAAGTGGCCGCCCACGACATGGTCATTGGATGGTGAACAGAACACCTCGGTTAATAGTGTGAGCATGGTGATTAGTGTGCCAAATGGCGAGGGTTTTTTTCTAAATGGAACAATAAGTGTATAACAATTAGCAAAGTTAGTCAGTGATGTGCGTCTTGAGCGAACACACAGGTCCACTCCCTCCCCCCTCCCCCATCCCAGATCCCCTCCCCTCATCCCAGCCTAGGCCCATTGACTTCCTGACCAAGGGTGTTGCCGTTTAGTGCCCCACCAATTACAAGTTCCGTCGCTCGCTACTCCCCCACCCTCATCACCCATGCATCCATGCTGCCCTTCACCCGTCACCCCACAGCTGGCGCCCTCCCACCCCCACGATATCAGCAATGTCACAAGCAGTCGCGGGTTCCCAGGAATCTTCACGACAGAGCCAAAGCTGTCGTTCACGAGGCATTTGCCGGGTGTGCCACAGGGAATGTGCACTCAATCCCACATCTGGCAACATCCGTGCACACAATAGATGCCTAGGCTCCAGGAGAGCTCCAAATGAGAACAACCAACAGCCTCCCCCAGCAGACAGGGCTGACAGCTACCGTGACTTCACCTCTACAGAGGACCTCAAATCTGCAATCAAATTAACATCCACCAGGACTCTGACACACATCCCCAAAGCAGCTCGCCCTCAAGCTGCTAGCAAATTCACTGACCTTCTGAAGAAAGTCAACGATGCTCCTTCAAACAACAGCTCCTGGCATAACTTGCTGCTTTTTGGCAATGCCTGTTTGGCTGTCCCACCAAGGAGGGACAAGTCACTAGCAACACATGTTATTAGGGCAATAAATGCATTCCCAAGGGATGACAACCTCGTCCGTCTCCCCCCTAGGGCGACAAACACCCGCCGGGCAAATGCCAACAACAGGACACCCGACACCTCAAAAATCAGAGCCCAAATTAGCAAAAAAATAGAAGAGGGTAATACTATTGGAGCCTTGAGACTTATAACCAGTGAGGATACCATCGCTCCCAAGGACGTCAGCACGGCGCAAGCTCTGAAGGACAAACATCCACCCAGGGCTCCCAGTACCAACATTGACCTCCCTGACATTGCAGCAGGCGAAGAACATCTAACCTTACAGGATGCTGATGTGTATAAAGCTGCTATGTCATTTCCACAGGGTTCAGCAGGAGGTTTCACCGGTTTAAGGCCTCAACACTTAAAACAAATAATCAATCCAGCACTTGGTGAGGTTTCAGAGAGGCTGCTGTCTGAACTCACCAAATTTTCCAACCTGTGCTTGGCTGGCGGTGTCCCAGAGGCCATCAGACCCTTTTTCTTTGGTGCCTCATTGTGTGCCCTCCGGAAAAAGGATGGCGGAATCAGGCCCATTGCAGTGGGTAACACCCTTCGGCGCCTAGTCGCCAAGGCTGCAGTAAGAAGGGTGAGTCAAGAGGCTGCTGCAATGCTGAAACCAACTCAGCTCGGTTTCGGCGTTCAACAGGGCTGTGAAGCAGCTGCCCACGCAGCACGAGTATATATCAAAAACATGTCCTATGAAAAAGCCTTGGTCAAATTGGACTTTGCCAATGCTTTCAACTCAGTCAGAAGGGATGCTGCTCTCCAAGCAGTTTATAGAAACTTCCCTTCCCTTTATCCCTTCATAGAATCGTGTTATAGTGTGACTTCCAAACTATTGTTTGGGGACCATGAAATTGACTCGTGTGAGGGCGTGCAACAGGGGGACCCTCTCGCCCCCTTTCTATTTTGTTTGGTCATCAAGGAAGTCACGGAAGCACTCTCCAGCGAGCTCAATATCTGGTTCCTGGACGACGGTACCCTAGCTGGCACAACAGAATCTCTCCTGGAGGACATCAGTAAAATTAAAGACATGGGAGAAAGCCTGGGACTCTTTTTAAACCCCACCAAATGTGAAATAGTTTCTACCAATCAACAGTTGATCCAGAATATTAGTACCGTTTTACCAGGAGCACGAGCCATTGATCCAGCCAATAGCACTCTCCTCGGTGCTCCTCTTGGGTCCAATGCCATCGATCTGATCCTAGGAAAAAAAGTCTCAGACCTCCGGACGATGGAAAGCAGGATGAAAGACATTGACACACACGATGCCTTCTACCTACTCACCAGGTGCCTGTCAACCCCAAAACTTACCTATTTTCTGAGATGCTCCCCAGCCTTCAGCAGTCCAAAACTCAAGGAATATGACTCTCTCCTGAAGGCCATGCTAGAGAGTGTATTGAATCTTTCCCTTGACGATGGACAGTGGTTGCAAGCCTCACTTCCGGTCAGGCTTGGAGGGCTAGGAGTACGCAGATCCTCCCAGATTGCTCTACCAGCTTTCCTATCCTCTTCCATTGCATCAAACGAGTTGATAAGACAAATTCTTCCTGACACCCTCAGTGACTCAGCAGGAATAGAAGACCCTAGCTATGTCAGTGCCATCACCGAATGGGAGACTCTTGCTGCTCCAGCACCAAACCCTAGTGCAGCACTGGCTCACAAACAGTCAAGCTGGGATAGCCCAATTGCTGAAAAGGTGCTTGCCAACATGCTCAGGGCTGCAAAATCAGATAGGGAGATTGCCCGTCTCCAGGCTGTGAGTGCACCTCACTCCGGGGACTTCCTCCAAACAGTTCCCATATCGGCAATGGGAACGCGACTCGACCCTAAGACCCTCCGTATTGCAGTGGCTCTGCGCCTCGCTGCCCCAATTCACACAGAATATATGTGTATTTGCGGCGAAGTGCAAGCAGACCAATACGGTCTACATGGTCTTAACTGTTCCAAAACCAAGGGCTGGCATGCAAGACACAATGAGGTCAACGACATCATTAAGAGAACCCTTGCTACAGCTGGATGCCCTGCCGAGAGGGAGCCACGATCACTTGCAGCAAACAATACCCACAACCCAGCAAACCGCCCCGACGGGATCACCATCTATCCTTGGAAGAATGGCAAGCTCTTAGCATGGGACTATACCTGTGTGTCCACACTGGCTGAAACCTATATCCATCACAGTGTGGGGCGACAGGGAGGAGCTGCTGACCATAGGGAGGAGTACAAGATCTGCAAGTACAGGGACATTAGCCAACAGTATCAATTTGTCCCAGTGGGATCAGAGACCTTGGGATCATGGGGAAAAAATGCCACACGTTTCCTTAAAGAATTGGGTTCCAGACTCATCGACACCACCAGGGACCCAAGGGCAGCCACTTTCATGTTCCAGCGCCTCAGCGTCGCCATCCAGAGGGGAAATGCTTGCTGCATACTTGGTTCACGTCCAGCCTCGGAGGAGCTGGAGGAAATTCATCATCTTTGATACATTGTGCCATTGTATTCATGTTTATGTTTTTTTCTGTAAATGTATTTTGTTTATTAATAAATGTTCACATAGAATATAAATATAGGGGGTGGTAGGAGAAGAAAATATTCAAACAGCTCCGGGGAGAACCTTGAGTTTTCCCTGAGGTACGTTTATTGTCTTCTCTGAGGATGAGGGTCCCCATTCCAGCTATAGAGGTGGTACTTCCCTATATTTTTGTAAATATATATATATATATATATATATATATATATATATATATATACATATATGTATATATATATATATACATATATATTATATGTATGACAGGGTGGATAGGGGGGCAATGTGGCAGATGTTGCAAGTGTATGGTGTAGGAGGTAGGTTACTGAAAGCAGTGAAGAGTTTTTACGAGGATAGTGAGGCTCAAGTTAGAGTATGTAGGAAAGAGGGAAATTTTTTCCCAGTAAAAGTAGGCCTTAGACAAGGATGTGTGATGTCACCGTGGTTGTTTAATATATTTATAGATGGGGTTGTAAGAGAAGTAAATGCGAAGGTCTTGGCAAGAGGCGTGGAGTTAAAAGATAAAGAATCACACACAAAGTGGGAGTTGTCACAGCTGCTCTTTGCTGATGACACTGTGCTCTTGGGAGATTCTGAAGAGAAGTTGCAGAGATTGGTGGATGAATTTGGTAGGGTGTGCAAAAGAAGAAAATTAAAGGTGAATACAGGAAAGAGTAAGGTTATGAGGATAACAAAAAGATTAGGTGATGAAAGATTGAATATCAGATTGGAGGGAGAGAGTATGGAGGAGGTGAACGTATTCAGATATTTGGGAGTGGACGTGTCAGCGGATGGGTCTATGAAAGATGAGGTGAATCATAGAATTGATGAGGGAAAAAGAGTGAGTGGTGCACTTAGGAGTCTGTGGAGACAAAGAACTTTGTCCTTGGAGGCAAAGAGGGGAATGTATGAGAGTATAGTTTTACCAACGCTCTTATATGGGTGTGAAGCGTGGGTGATGAATGTTGCAGCGAGGAGAAGGCTGGAGGCAGTGGAGATGTCATGTCTGAGGGCAATGTGTGGTGTGAATATAATGCAGAGAATTCGTAGTTTGGAAGTTAGGAGGAGGTGCGGGATTACCAAAACTGTTGTCCAGAGGGCTGAGGAAGGGTTGTTGAGGTGGTTCGGACATGTAGAGAGAATGGAGCGAAACAGAATGACTTCAAGAGTGTATCAGTCTGTAGTGGAAGGAAGGCGGGGTAGGGGTCGGCTTAGGAAGGGTTGGAGGGAGGGGGTAAAGGAGGTTTTGTGTGCGAGGGGCTTGGACTTCCAGCAGGCATGCGTGAGCGTGTTTGATAGGAGTGAATGGAGACAAATGGTTTTTAATACTTGACGTGCTGTTGGAGTGTGAGCAAAGTAACATTTATGAAGGGATTCAGGGAAACCGGCAGGCCGGACTTGAGTCCTGGAGATGGGAAGTACAGTGCCTGCACTCTGAAGGAGGGGTGTTAATGTTGCAGTTTAAAAACTGTAGTGTAAAGCACCCTTCTGGCAAGACAGTGATGGAGTGAATGATGGTGAAAGTTTTTCTTTTTCGGGCCACCCTGCCTTGGTGGGAATCGGCCGGTGTGATAATAAAAAAAAAAAAAAAAAATATATATATATATATATATATATATATATATACATACAAACTCGTTAGGTACTTGTGGAGTCTATTGTGCACAGCCTTAAACGACAATGCTAGTGCAGAAGTACTCTTCATGCCAGGGGGCATGAAGAGCACTGGAAATTGAACATCATGGTACGCCCGTCGTCAACGTCGATATAATATGTATCATCCTGTGATGTCCGTCGCGAACGTGGATATATAACATGTTACATCTGCCGTGACCGTCAATATACCCCAACCATCTACTACTCCATATAGGTTTCGTAATTGTGCAAGTGGTGTAGGTGGTGTACTACTACAGGTGGTCTAGGTGGTGTGCTGCTGCATGTGGTCTAGGTGGTGTGCTGCTACAGGTGGTCTAGGTGGTGTGCTGCTACAGGTGCTCTATGTGGTGTGCTGCTGCAGGTGGTCTAGGTGGTGTGCTGCTACAGGTGCTCTAGGTGGTGTGCTGCTGCAAGTGGTCTAGGTGGTGTGCTGCTGCATGTGGTCTAGGTGGTGTGCTGCTGCATGTGGTCTAGGTGGTGTGCTGCTGCATGTGGTCTAGGTGGTGTGCTGCTACAGGTGCTCTAGGTGGTGTGCTGCTACAGGTGGTCTAGGTGGTGTGCTGCTGCAAGTGGTCTAGGTGGTGTGCTGCTGCATGTGGTCTAGGTGGTGTGCTGCTACAGGTGGTCTAGGTGGTGTGCTGCTGCAAGTGGTCTAGGTGGTGTGCTGCTGCATGTGGTCTAGGTGGTGTGCTGCTACAGGTGGTCTAGGTGGTGTGCTGCTGCATGTGGTCTAGGTGGTGTGCTGCTGCATGTGGTCTAGGTGGTGTGCTGCTACAGGTGGTCTAGGTGGTGTGCTGCTGCAAGTGGTCTAGGTGGTGTGCTGCTGCAAGTGGTCTAGGTGGTGTGCTGCTACAGGTGGTCTAGGTGGTGTGCTGCTGCATGTGGTCTAGGTGGTGTGCTGCTACAGGTGCTCTAGGTGGT